>NC_138577.1:34064107-34466944 GCF_964289735.1 Phaethon aethereus | reverse complement strand
TCAATTGTATAAATAAATCTATTTGTTCCTTTTTATCTTTTGTTTTGGGGTTTCTAAAAAAAAGATTTTCACCTATTATTTTTTTCTGCCATTCTGGTGAACTTTTGTGAATTTTCACACTGAAAGAATTACCTTATCTTTTGAAATCTCTGAATATGAGACATGCAGCTACTATGGAAAGACTGTTTATTCATCTCTCAATTTAAATTTCTGGTATTTTCTAAACAATATACTTTATTAGTATAATAGTGCTATATTAGTACTATAGTACAGTATTATATTATATACTTTAAAATTAGTATAGCAGCTTATAGTAAAGTGTACGAACACAAAGGGATTGTACAGATAAGTAGACCTCAATGACTCAGTATCTTGATTGTTTTTAATACATCTACACAGAAATTACATACCAGATAGCTTCTATTATTTTAATATTATTAAAGGGATCTTGAATGTAAGTTAAATAAAGAATACCTTGGGAAAAATCAGCTGTAACAGGCATTGGAGTCACATGCCATTAAACAAAGAGTCTCTGTATTTTTGTGTAGTTCAAATACTTTTGCGTTAAATATAACCTATTAAAGATAGTT
The DNA here is from genome assembly GCF_964289735.1 of Phaethon aethereus. Classification (NCBI taxonomy): domain Eukaryota; kingdom Metazoa; phylum Chordata; class Aves; order Phaethontiformes; family Phaethontidae; genus Phaethon; species Phaethon aethereus. The sequence continues at coordinate 34,466,354 of NC_138577.1, read as the reverse complement.
AATGTGATTTGTTAGGTAGCAACTTTTAAGAGTGGATGCAATTTAGAAAAAAAGTATGCTGCTAATTTCCTAATCTCACTTTGGGAAACTATCCTCAGTTTCGGGTCACCCATTCCATTTCAGTAAAACAGCAACAAGCTTTCCTAGCTATCCTGTTGGAATTTTGTAAATAATAACATATTTGTTATGTTCTTTTGGAATGACATCTGATGACTGCATTTTATTGACAATGAAAACAGGCTGTGTGCTCTCTTCTCAAATTTTGTCTTACAAGCAAGTGAAAGCCCTTTGCAGTTTTTGAATGTCAAAAAATAAAAAATAATGTCATACAAACATATTTAAAGCAATAGTCCTTACAGAACAGAATGAACTGTAGTAGTTTGCTGCTAGAGAAACATCCTTCTGTAGAGAAATAAACATAACACAAATCTCAGTTAATCTTGATAATTAAAAAATGGAGATTGGTTGAACAGAAAGATAAAGGTTCGGCCAATCTTTCCTTTTTAAGCATGATTTTAAATATTTCATGAGTTATGCTTTAAATGCTTCTACACTGCAAACAACTTCAGTGTTTACAATAAGATGTCAAGCTAATTTTTATAAACTTGTTACCATTTATTACTTTGCTGGTATTTAAAAAAGCAAAAAAAAAGTCTCTTACTGCATCATTTGTAAATCATACTTGCTGTTGTTTCTAATGAACTTTACAGAGCTTTGAACTGTATTGTTTCTCTTTGCAACCTTAAAATGATTCCCCTTTTCTTTCAGAACTTGGTAGTATGGAAAGGTGTCTCTGAACGCCAGACATAACAGTACATAGAAATCTTGTAAGACAGCTTTTCAGCTGTCTGGTGCTTGTGAGTGTTCCTCACTCACTGCTGGCAGTATTCTACTGTACAACCACTTGTGACTACCAGGACTAGTGAGGTCACATCTGGAGCACTGTGTTCAGTTCTGGGCTCCTGAGTACAAGAGAGATGTGGACGTAATGGAAAGAGTCCAGAGAATGGCAACCTTTCCTACAAGGGGAGGCTGAGAGTGCTGTGACTGTTCAGTGTGGTGAAAAGAAGGCTTGGGGGATCTTCTCCATGTGTACAAATATCTCATGGGAGGCTGTAAAGAAAATGGGGCCAGGTTCTTTTCAGTGGTGTCCAGAGACAGAACAATAGGTAATGGTCACCATTGCTCTGCTTACACCCATTGTCTACTGTCCTGTCACTGTACATCAAGTGACACAGAGAAGGTTCTGTGTGAACATCAGGAAAGACTTTTTACTGTGAGGGTGACTGAGCACTGGCGCATGTTGGCCAGGGAGGTAGTCAAGTTTCCATCCTTGGAGATATTCAAAAGCTGTCTGGACATGGTCCTGCGCAATCAACTCTAGGTGGCCTTGCTTGAGCAGGGGTGTTGGAACAAATAACTTCCAATGGTCCCTTCCAACCTCAGTCACTTTGTGATTCTTAATGACACAGAAGTAAATTGTACACTTTATAATATCAATACGTGATTTGGCTACCTTTTCTCAGTCTCTGACAACTAACAAAAATAGTAGTGATAACGACAAATGATTAGTAAAATCAGGCTTTTTGCTGAAAGTCTGGGAAGTTCAGTCAATCAAGTAGTAAATAACATGCTCTTTGAATTCCTAGATGCGTGTTGCAAAAGAGTAATCATGGCATGTAAGTGCTCTCAGATCTACTTCAAATCAGCATCAATAAAGACTGTTGCAACTTATGCTGCAGGACAACAAACTAGGAAATAGTGTCATAGCAATATTGTTGTGTTCTCAATTAAACCTTAGTGGGGTGGTTGTTTTCAAAACCGATGTTTACAATATTCTGCAATAGTTAAAATTATACCTGTTCTGCTTTGTGGTTGGATAATTAAATTTTCAAATTTTATACATTCTTTGTCACAAAAAAAACCCCCTAAAATGTTTTTTGGGTTTTTTGGGGGGGGCATGGTGATGTTGGGTTAATGGTTGGACTTGATGATCTTGAAGGTCTTTTTGAACCTTAATGATTCTGTGATTCTGTAAAAACAGTACATATTTAAAGTGAGAACTGAAGCTTGTCCACTTGACTCCAAGAGGATAGTGTTAGCCACCTTTGTGTGATTTTTGATTTTAATATCAAAATTAACTGCTGGATCAATAGATTTGAGACTTTTGTTGAGAAACCTTCTGGTTCTTCTGTGTTTTGAATGATGATGGATTTATTAATAAAAATGTAACAAAGAAATAAGATAATTTACCTGATTAATATAGCTATTTGCATTTTGCTAGCTTAATGTTAAGTAATTTCAGGCACCATTTCAAAATTCTTACTCCTTCACCCGTACTGTTGATAAAGTACAGACCATGCCACATTACTTACCAGAATGACAATGTTCCTTCTATCACCGCTGTGTTTTCCTGTTTGTTTTCTTTTTTTTTGCTTTTAGTCTCTGAAACTCATAATTTTGATGAATGATCATTATTCTGCTCCTTTTGTTTGTGGTAGGCATTCTAACAGTTCTTTAGCAAACGGCTTCACAAAGGAGGCTGGCTGTTTGCAGTCAAGAATTGTCTCTTTTATTAGCGCTCAGAAGATGGACGTGTCAGGGTGCAGCATGTTTGTACAAGATTCCAGCTGTTACAAAGGTTCTCTCATGGTCTCCAGTCATTTGAAACTGGATGTACATCTGACCTGAAACTGATGGATAGTCTGTGGGTGTAGGTTGTAGTAATAATAGCAGAATATAGGTAGCTTGAAAAAGGTGTTTCATGAACACTGTCTCACTAGCATTCAGTAGCTGAATGACAATTATGAAGAACGTGGAATACGTGTACAAGACATAGCTTTTCAAATTAGTCCTCTAATCCTTTATTCCCTACACCTCTGTAATGGAGGTGGTGTCAAAATTAGTGTAAGATTAAGAGGGGAGAGATATTGAAACATCAAGTAATGTGTCTCAAAGCAATACTTCTTAAATTTGTCATATAGTAAGGCAGTTTTAATGTAACTTTGTCAAAGAAACAGAACAAATGTTAAAATGGGGGTAGAAAAAGAACATGTGAGGACACAACCTCCTTCTATGAGTTTTGCAGCTTGCTAGGTCACTGTATTGAGGTATTCTCACTAGGCATTGTTTAACAAGTTTACTGAACTATTGAATAAGAAAATAAACAACACAGACCTGAAAATACTTGCCATAGCCATGTCCAGAGAGCGCAACAGAGAAGAAAACTCGTGTTAGGACATATTTACATTTAAGAAATTTGTCTTAACAGTATTCAGGAATCTAGTGAGAGGGGCTTGGTTTGAATTGAGTCATTACCCAGTTAAAAATAACCTTTCCAGGTCATGTCATTTTGTTTGCCGCAGTGAAATAAGTTTATTTCAGCAGAATGAAGCCGTTATTAGCTTGGCGGAGTCCACTTGTCAGAATTTTATGGAGCAGAACACCGTTTGGCTTGGAAATTCAATAAATACTGTAATGTGAGAGGAGTTTAACTCCAAGGGCTGAAGGTGCACAGCATGGGGAATTTGTCACGAATGCATTGTTGGACACTTCTGTTGAGAAAATATCAGGTTATATGAAGAATGGTAATTAAAAATGAGGCAGACATCTCTCTCACCACACATGGTGATGTTATATACATGGATTGAATATAATTTTTCAATATTGAACCAGAATAATGGTATTTTAAAAAGTAAATAAATGCTTTGCACTTACTTCTATTTTTACCTACTTAATTTCTCCCATATGCATTTCATGGGATTAGTAGGGGGACGGTTTAGCATGGTTGGAGGAAATCTACAATTAAATGTAATCCAACTATTATTGTTTAAATCAGCATGGGAAAACTTGCTCTGTGCTATGTATTTGTCTGAAATGTGGGAGGCTGGTGTTCTGTCTCCAGTGGGAGTAGGCAAACTAATTGCTCTCCCTGCAAGGTGAAACTATGCAATTCAGTCATGTGATAATTTTAGAGGCAAGGATGAGGTAGTCAGCAAAAAACTGGTTGGGGTGCCCTCCAGCTATCCAGACTTTCTGCTTGTACTTGGAACACTGTCATTTGAAATAACTCTTTAAAGTATTGCCTGTTTGAACAAAAAGATTACCTCTGGGAATAAGTGATGGAGTCATTTTAGGTTTCTATTCTTATATGGTAGTATTTATAAACAGTGATCTAATTAACCGTTGAATATATGGTGGAATATGATTATATGAAGCAATTCTGTCAGGACTGGATTTTTTTTCTTAAAAAATGCACATATGAAATAGGAGTTACTGTCTTGATAATTGAAATACTAGTTGAAATACCATGCTTTGTACAAATAGAAATCAGGTGAAGCTATTCTAATAATTCTGTCAAGTGTTAAAATCTGTTAATTTCTAGAAGGTGAAGGGTTCCTGTGAGGAAGTCAAACAGTGTAACACAGCAGGAATAGGTTATTAACATATTCTCAATTATATTAACAATCTCTTCCTGAATTTATTCTTTCTCAGCTGTTCAGTCTGTTTTCCTTTGTCATCTAAAAATTATGATGTTCATTTATTCATTTCCAACCATGGTCACAGTAATGTGAGGGTGCGGGGCGAGCCCTAAACCTTTTACAGACAATGGGAAATGGTTTACTGGTATGCAGGAGAGTGCCAAAGATGTCTATATACTTTTAGAAAGTCTTAAAATTGATGTGGCAAATTTAGAGTTAAATTTGATATTATCTGTATCATCAGTTCATAACCATTCCTCCCAGTTTAAAATTACTAAATCCAAATAATATATTGTGATTCATTTGATTGAAGTGCTACCTTCAATATACTTAGACAGTGTTAGTATGCTGCTTTGTATCATTTGAGAAAAAAAAAAATTGGAGTGGCATTTGAAAAAAACATAGTGTTTTCATATTTGTTGCTTAACTTTCTATCACATTTTCCTTTTTTCTTTAGTATGCTTGCATTTTTTTCCAAAATAGTTGTACTCTGCATCTTTTTCAATCTGAATAGAATTATCTTGTCTTCATTACTCTTACTTGTGTGATTCAGAAAGAACTGCTTGTGATTGATACATCTGTATGTACTATTCAGACAACTATCCTGAAGATGATAGTAACTCGGTGTGCAAACCTAGTCCCGGATAAGCATAAGAGCATAGTCTCTGAACTTTATTTCACTTAGGGTTGGATACTTCTCTCTTATTTGGAAGTAAGTGTTCTCACATTTACCTTGAAAATAAAAGCATGCCTTGAAGTAACTTACTCATCTAATTGTACCACAGAGCTCCACTTGTCTTAAAACATATGTCTAAATGTTTGGACTAGTGATTCATACTTTTTAATTACAGCTTGTCCTGGTTTTGGCTGGGATAGAGTTAATTTTCTTCCTGATACCTGGTATAGTGCTGTGTTTTGGATTTGGGATAAAAATAATGTTGATAATATACTGATGTTTGTAGTTGTTGCTAAGCAGTCAAGAACAGTCCAGCTTTTCATGCTGGCCTGCCAGCGAGAAGGCTGGGCGTGCACAGGAAGCTGGGTGGGACACAGCCAGGACACTGGACCTAAACTGGCCCTAGGGATATTCCATACCATATGATGTCATGCTCAGTATATAAACTGGAGGAGTTGGCCAGGGAGGGCCACTGCTCAGGAACTAACTGGGCATCGGTCAGTGGGTGGTGAGCAGTTGCATTGTGCATCACTTATTTTGTGTATTTTTTACACACACCTCCCCAACTGTCTTTACCTCAACTGACAAGTTGTACCTTCTTTCATCTCTGATTCTCTCCCCCATTCCTCTGGGGATGGAGGGTGAGTGAACAGCTGTGGTTGTTTTAGCTACCTGCTGGGTAAACCACAACACAGCCTTTTGTTTGAATAAAATAGTTTAGCAAATGGCTTTCCGTATACTCAAAAGCTCTAAACATTTTATGATACTATTTTTGTAAAATAAAAAGCAAACACCTTAATGTCCAAGTTCATTGCATTTGGTTAGTATCTATAACTGTAGCTGGACACAAGAGATCATTCACAAATTAGTAATTCCCAGAAGGCTTTTTAGCTGGGCAAGATGTGTAGACTTACGGTATATGGACATAGCTTACCAAAAGAATCTGTTCTGTGTATCCTGCAGCAGCAATTAACAAACATACCAGAATAATTGACACAGTTTACTGGCATTTCACACTTTGTATGCTGTCACATCTATATTAGTTTCTGGCAGCTGTGTGTACTGATGATTAAAGATACTTAATTTTTTTTTTTTTGTTGTTGATTCACTTAGTGCACTTAGTGTTATCTTGAAGTTTTGTGGGTTTTGATTAATACTAAACCCAGGTTTTTTAAATTATAATTTTTAAAGCCATATTACTTCAGGAAATTTTAACAAATAAATTTAACCAGATCATGATTTTATAAAGAAAGCATGAAGTATGTTGTGTGCCGCAGTACTGCAAAATTATGACATTATATGGGGCTAGTTCTTGCTGATCTTTGAAGAATATTTTTTCTTGTATTCAGAATGTTTTTTTCTTTGATTATGTTACTCTTCCCAGCTTCTTCAGCAGTAGCAGATACTGTACGTAGATCCAAAAGGCAGCCAAAAGTTTACATTTTGAATGCTTTGATCCCTTGGCTTCACACACTACTGTTCTTAAAGGAAATAAAAAAGATATTTCAGCTCTCAAGGGAGAAACCCAAAACTTTTCTTGGTATCCTAATCACCCAGGCCAATTATGTGCTGGGACGTTCTGGATATTTCCCAGGTAATATTGAAACTTCCACTTGTTATCAGTATTACAGTAAATTTATGCTTTTGTAAAGAAAATAGTATTAAAATTTGATCAAATACAGGTGTTTCCAGTTGTGGTTTGCAATGTTCTCACCAAGTGTTCTAGTTTGAGATTTTTAGCTATGTCTAAGTGGAGGGACATGTTGTGGGTCCTCTTCACATTTATGTCTGAAAGAGCCAGCTGCTTGATCTTTTTGTCACTAATAGAGGACTCTTTGCATGGGGTCACCTGGAACACCTCTTTTTTGTCTGGAATGGGAACGAAAAAATAACCAGCATATACCCAGTCCTAAGTTGGACAAGTTGTTTTCTCGGATTTCTATGTTACATTAAAAACATGTCCAGAATTACTATGTCTCAAACCTGTTTTTTTAAAATCTGTAGTTAAATCTGAAACTCAAGAGGAGGATTAGTGGGTGCAGATGAGTGGGACTACAAGAGCATATGGGGAACTCAGACTGGTACAGTCCAAACACAGGATGGGCCTGGCTGTGTCAGAGTGTATTTTTTTTCTCAGCATGGTGAAGTGTAGACTAAGAAACACAGAGTAAAGCCCCAGACCCATCCATGAGGCATAGATGGTAATAGTACTTGGAGGTACTTCTGCATAAGGAGATTTAAATGAATGTGTATTGTGGGCAACAAAATAGTTTCCAGTCAGGGAATTTCACAGAATTTAGTCAATTGCCAGTTGATGTACCATTCACTCTAGTACTGAGAAATAAAGATAAGCAATAAAACAAACAGTTAGGCAAATGCACCTCAGCTCCTCTCCAGACACCTCCCTCTCACCCCCCTTTTTTGTCCATGAGTCCCCTCTCCGCATGTTACAGCCTGTGCCTTTGGCAAGGTGACAGGTGGCATGGGAGGTTGGGATCATTGCCTAGCAGTTTCTTTTCTTGTTTTGTCCCTCCTTTTATTTTTGCTGAGCTGCTCCAAAATGTGCTGCTCCATGGGCTGCTTTCCCCTCCAAAGGTGTACCTTCATCCTGTGTCTGCCCCAGCCTGAGCCTGTCTTAGCTGCAGCCTTGCTCAGGCATCTCCTTGCTCCAGTGCTGCTTGTGCACCAGTTTGCCCCAGCCCTGCTTGGACATCTCTTTGCTATAGTACAGCTTGGGTGTCTCTTCTTGTGCCTTTTATTTCTCCAGTGACCCTCCTGCCCTGGTGTCTCTCTCCTCTGCTCCAGCATAATTTCTGCCCCAGCTTGAGCCTCTCCTCTCTTCTTCTGTGTCTCTCTTTTCCCTGGCAGTTACTGTCCTTTCTTAAATATGCTTTTGCAGAGGCACCGCAAGCTCCATAGGTTGGTTCGGTTTTGGCACGGAGTGGGTCGTTTTCATGTGTGGTGGAGCTGGCTGGAACCGGCTGTGACCAGCCCGGGGTGGCGGCTGCCTTCCTCTGGCAAGGGTGGCCCGGCAAGCTGTGCCGCACCCCCCCAGACCTGGCCTTCTATGCCCAGAGCAGCGCCAGGCCTGGACTCTGCTCCTTGTGAGGGATGTTAGGACATGCCGTCATCCGCTGAGGTTGGTGGTTGGTGAGTGTTACACACTCTTCAGCAGAGAGCTAATTTCATCATGCGGAAAAGAGACATAAACTAGAAAAATGCGGTTGTGAATGATGCGCACACACATCACCGGCTCAGGAGTTCTTGGTTTTGTTGTGTGCGCGTGAAAAGCAGTGCCTTACTTGCTTTGTCCCTTACGGTCCTGAAGGAAAGGCTGCAATAATAGCTTATTTAATTTTATTTTCTGAAGGTTAGGAAGGGATCATCTTCCTCTGGAAATCACTGCTGTAGCGGTTTTGTTCCCCAAATGGCAGTATTTCCAGTATTACTTCAGAGCACGAGATCTTACAGTTTAATTTCTTCAGTCCTCAGTAGCTTTTCTTTTTCTCAGATGGTTGCCAAGTGTAGAAGTGGATCCCACTGCAGCAGTAGTTAAAAGCAATACGGAGAATATGGATGTTAACATTTAACTTCGTTTGAAGGCAACAGCCTAATAAATGCAGCGGTCTAAATGCGCACTGCTGACTGGGAAGGAGGCTGAAGTATTTACACACGGTTCACGTGTTCATTTATGCACTTCTTTGTATGGGCTGAGGTACATGTATGCTTGACAAACTATCCTTTGTTGCTGGGGCCATTGGATATTAAAGGAACAATTGCAAATATGATGCACAGTCCTGGTACATTCTGCAGTGACTTACACTGACCCATGCTAACATTTTATCGGTTAATGAGCAAACAGGAGTTTATGCCTTAACAGTCATTTTCAGCGGCATACAACAGTAAAAACCTCTGACACTAATGATAATGAAGTATTTTAGGTATTTTAACAATTGCTCTTTGAGTTATATTCCTGACATTTTTGCTATTCTGTTGTGTGAACCGACACTGCTATTACTTCATGCATTCATCACTGTGCACTTACTGTCTTGCTCTAAGTAAATGTCTAATTGAAAAAAACACAGTTCATATTTTTCAACCCAGTAACTTAAATGATTTTGATGAACAACTATGCCTCTGAATAAGTTGATTTGTAGTGTGTCGTTTTTGGTTTTTTGTTTGTTTGGGGTTTTTTTTTGTTGTTGTTTTCTTTTTTGTTCTTGTTGATTTTGTTTAATTATTAATTTTGTATCTATTTCCTGGGGCCTCTTTTCCTGCGGTTTTTCAGCCATAGTTGAGGAAGGTCTCGTACTTAAAGCATGGAAACTCAGTCATCTGGTGTCACTTAAGTTTCACATGAACACTGTTCTTAGTCACTGAAGCATAACGTAATCTGAAGAAGCAAACCTTTAGGAGTCAGTTTATATACTTTTATTTTACCAGGGTTGTAGGTAAGTGTTATTTGTCCATATATGTCTAGAAGTATATCTATATTTATGGATACCAGTTGTTTGAACCTGTGAGTGGTAATATAATTGATTGTCTATGGTAATGCTTTTTTTCCAAACTGCCTTCAGAAGATTCAACAAAAAGATCTGTAGGAGAGAAATGCTCTCCCTAGCCAGAAGAACCAGTTGTTTGAAGTCAAAGGTAAAGCAAGAGTTAATCCTTATATTTAGACAGAAATTACTCTTTTTTACTGACACTAAATAATGAGTTGATCTCACAGTTCATGATGCAAATCTCACCTTAAAGTACATCCTCTGAGCCAGCAACAACTAACCACCTTTCTGCCTATCAGCAGCTTACTGCAAACTTAGTGTGCAAAGTTTTGCTTTACATCTCTGAAGAGACAATATTTTTCTGTGTCCCTCATGTTTAGCTCCTGCTAGAATCAATGTGAGTTCAAGGAAGGCATATTCTGAATGCAGAATTGCAGGATTTTACATGGATTTGGAAGACTAATTACATCATTGCATTGGTTAGGGCAAGCACCTTCAAGCTTTATATTGTGTCAGTCCATACTTAGATATAAATCCCAAAAAGATTTCTAAACATGATCAAAACAGAAATGGGGATGAGAAGTGCAAGGTTTGGGGGATGGAAAATGCAGACTGAAAGCATACATGAGAATCACATGTACCTTTTTTTTTTTTTTTAAACATGACAGCATACAGAAAAAATTGTGATTTTAGAAACTGTCAGATGGCACTAGCATTAAATCACATTAAAATAAAGAAGCATATTTTGTTTTGTAAAGGAAGACCAAATTCCATGTTTGAAAATGTACCAAAAAGTTCTTATATTTTGTTCCCTGAAAAATTTGTTCCAAAGTAAGCAATGTTGTGTAAAAGAACTGGGCTTGATATTTGTAAAATGTATGCCTATTTCTATATGTTTGTGGGTGTCCTTTTAAACCATTAATGTATATACAAAACATTCCCTGGGTTGCACAGTGATTAGAGTGTTAGAGTGCTGCTAAGGGAACAAAATGTTTTGAGACCCATTAATTCTATGGCACCAATACCTTTGCTTGAATGAATGGGAATACTTTTGCTCTTAAATTTTAGTAGGTGATGTGTTAGATTGTGGCTGAAATAATTAAACAGTTTTGCAGTCAAAAAGGAAGCTTTCCTTGACTTTGAATGGTACTTAGTTTGTATCTCCAAATCCAGACTATATGTGTGTGTGTGTGTTCTCACATATTCAGGATGAGAGGGACAAAGAATATTTGAGAATCTTTAAAATTGTCTGGGACATAAAATATTGGAATGGTATATGATTTATACATATAAATATATTAAATATATTTACTGAAGTTGCGGCTAGCAGTAAAAGCAGTAGTGAAGGATCTTGATTCCCTCTTTCAACATTAGGTCATTGTGATTTGCAGCCTTTCATGTATTATGTTTCCTGGCCTTCTAGTCTAGATATTAATTTGGCTTGTTCTGCAGCAACTTGAGTGAAGGGATTGTATGGTGGCCAAAACTATAAAATATAACAATTGAGATTATTTTCAAGAATGAAAAATGGCTGCGTATCTGAACACTAATCATAGAATAATAGAATAGTTTGGGTTGGAAGGGACCTTTAAAGGTCATCTAGTCCACCCCCCCTGCAATGAACAGGGACATCTTCATCTAGATCAGGTTGCTCAGAGTCCCATCCAGCTTGACCTGGAATGTTTCCAGTGATGGAGCATCTACCACCTCTCTGGGAAACCTCTTCCAGTGTTTTACCACCATCACTGTAGGAAATTTCTTCCTTTTATCTAGTAGAAATCTACCTTCCTTCAGTTTAAAACCATTACCCTTTGCCCTATTGTAAAATGTCCCCATCTTTCTTGTAAGCCCCCTTTAAGTACTGAAAGGCTGCAAGAAGGTCTCAGGCTGAAAAACCCCCAACTCTCTCAGCGTTTCTTCAGAGGAGAGACGTTCCATCTCTCTGATCATTTCTGTGGCCCTCCTCTGGACCCTCTCCAACAGGTCCATGTCTTTGCTGTGCTGAGGGCTCCAGCGCTGGATGCAGGACTCTAGGTTGGGTCTCACCAGAGTGGAATAGAGGGACAGAATCACCTCCTTCCATCTGCTGGCCACCCTGCTTTGGATGCAGCCCAGGATAGGGTTGGCCTTCTGGGCTGCAAGCGCACAGTGCCAGCTCATGTCCAGCTTTTCATCCACCAGTACCCCTAATTCCTTCTCGGCAGGGCTGCTCTCAATCCCATCATCCCCCAACCTGTCTTGATACCGGTGGTTGCACCGACCCAGGTGCAGGACCCTGCACTTGCCCTTGTTGAACCTCCTGAGGTTCACACGGGCCCATTCATCGAGCTTGTCCAGGTCCCTCCAGGTGGCATCCCATCCCTCAGGCTTGTCAACTGCACCACTCCTGCTTGGTGTCATCTGCAAACTTGCTGACGGTGGACACATTCCCACTGGCTATGTCATTGATGAGACATTAAAGAGTACTGGTCCCAAAAAGGACCCCTGAGGAACACCGCTTGTCACTGATCTCCATCTGGACATTGAGCCATTGACCACTGTTTTCTGGATGCGACCATCCAACCAATTTCTCATTCACCCCACAGTCCACCCATCAAATCCTTATCTCTCCAATTTAGAGAGAAGGAGGATGTTGTGGGGGACCGTGTCAAAGGCCTTAACAGATGTCCAGATCGATGACATCCGTAGCTCTTCCCTTGTCCACTGACGTGGTCACTCATCATGGAAGGCCACTAGGTAGGTCAGGCAGGACTGGCCCTTGGTAAAGCCATGCTGGCTGTCTCAAATCTCCTCGCGGTTCTCCATGTGCCTTAGCATGCCTTCTAGGAGGATCTGCTCCATGATCTTTGCAGGGACAGAGGTCAGACTGACAAGTTGGTAGTTCCCAGGGCTCTCCTTGCTACCTTTTTAAAAACGGGTGCAATGTTTCCTGTTTTCTGGTCACTGGGGACTTCACCTGACTGCCATGACTTTTCCAAGGTCATGGAGAGTGGCTTGTCAACTACATCAGCCAATTCCCTCAGCACACTGGGGTGCATCTTGTGAGTTCCCACAGACGTGTGTATGCTCAGGTTCCTCAGGTGGTCTCAAACCTGATCTTGGCTTAATGAGAAAAAATTTTCTCCGTATAATAAAGGGGAAAAGGTAATATGTAGGGCTGTAAATGAAATGTAACAGTCTTAATACTGTTATGCAGCTGTTCTTAAACAGTTATTCAATATTATCAGGTTCTGTAGATCATTATTCTTCCTTTATCAAGTATGTAAACTATGTCATAGAAGAAGTTATACGTAGATACAAAGTTCCGTTTCATAGTTTCCTTAAAGAAAGAATCAAACTAAATGTTAAAATTATTGCCCTAAATCACAGTGGTAGCTGTTAACATGCAGTTTGCCTAGATCAATTATCAAACAATGCTGTTCACAGAGTAAAAAATAGGGTAGCAAATTGCTAGAATTAGTAAAGGAATGCACATACCAGCTTTAAGGATTTTTTTTTTTTCCCAAGAGGTGACATGCTTGTTTTGTTTTGACTTCTTTTTACAAGTGCAAATAAGATACCTGTAATGGCCTGACCATTTCTTCCAGGAGTTAGATAATTGCTCTGTAGCTGTCAGAAAGTAAGAAAGCTTTGAGTGTTTTAGGCACATAGGTTGGTGCTGGTTAAGTGCTTTTAATATAAGAACACTGTGCTTGCGCTTTACGCACCAGATGTCCGACACAGCATTAAGGGGAAATATTTTAAAGGCCTGTGCATGTATGATGTGTTCCACCTTTCCTTGGAGAAAGGGCTAAAGCTGTTACCTTGGTTTTCATTGTCACTAGCAAATTAATCTCTAGCATCACTTCTGTTCCAGTTCTTCGTAATATGTTTCTGTTTAAAAAGTAATGAAGATAGTCAGCTAGGTTTCTATCGTAAATAGTTTTCTGACTTGGTAGCTGACCATGCTGCAGGTTCTGAGAGGAGCAAAGAAAGGAATGATTTTTTTTTATTTAACAACCTTATAAGTGAGTGTGCATGTTTAAGGTTTTCTCACAGGGGGAACTGTGATGTGTAAGACACACTTCTGTATCTATGGCTAGAATCATTTAAGTATCGAAGTTGGATGGAATGAAGGCAAAACCAAAGAGGGGATTACAGTTCTTTTCATGTTATACCAAAGTGATGTGAAGAAACTGTCCTTCACTGCAGGAAAATTGCTATCCCTCTTAAAAAAGAAATATTATTTATCTAGTAGTAGCCAAGCCAGAAAATCATACTTACAGAACTCTTATATATCCTTCTTAAAAAATCAGTCTTCTGACAAAGATACAATTTACATTTCAATGTGAATATTATAAATTTTCCATTGAAAGTTAGTCATAGCAGAAATGTTGAAATATAAGGGCACATAAGAGATAACAGGATTGAAAGACAAATATCCTATTTGGAGGCTACTGATGATGATTGTTTCTATGCTCCTAAAAGGTATTACTTTGGTTGCCTTCTTGTGTTGGGCAAGTTATTCCACTTTCATAAGGAAATGCAAGAATTCAGTGTTGAATTTGACGACACGTATTTGAATCTTTTTTTTGAAGTGTGCCTTTCTGCTTTTCCAGCTATAGTAAAGTTTAATATATGCCTTCCTTCATCCTCTTTTCCCCAGTAATCTCAATGTTTGTGGTCAACTGTGCCATAACTTATGTGTCAGTAGTAGATTTTCTGGTTCATTAGCACTTCTGAAGCAATTTTATTTCTGCCAAACTGGGAAGTTGAAGCCATTTAGAGTTCAGGTGAGAAGAAACATCTTTGACACCAAACAGACTATTTCAGTTTGATTTGAATTCTTACTTTAGCTTTCTAACTTTAAATAAACTTTTGGACGTGTTGAATAAAAACTAAGAAACTTTAATTAAGAACATGTCAAGATAAAACTTCCTCCTTTTCAGAAAAGATTGTTATTACGTTCTCTCAATCTAAGACTGACAGTGACATTAAATTGTGAACTGTTCTGGATTACTGAATCTACTGGAGGTTTTTTCTGGGGGAGGAGAGAGGGTCAATATTACTCTTCTTCTTTGCTATAAACTAGATAAAGCCTTTTAAGTTTGCAAGGATATCACTGTTCCTTTCTATTTTACAGAGGGAAGAGAGAATCAGAGAAACTAGCTATCTATCAGCCTTAAATCTTGACTTAAGACTAAATTAAGCAAAGCTAAGTTTTTACTTTTAGCTTTTAAAAATGAGTGGGTAGTATGATAAAAATACAGATGAAAAAAATCATACAAAAATATGGAAGACCTTGCTATAGCCTCTGAGATGACTGCATGAAGTATCTCAATAGGCTGTATTGTCATTATGTGTCAAAGTACAGGAATACTTAGGACATTTTACCTTCAGAGTTGTTTTTCTGAGTGATAGATAGCAGCCTTCTGTCTCAGACCACTTCCTTCTTAGTTTTCAAAAAAAAATGAGACTTGGTTTTGATTTTTAATTCTGTCCAAGTAGAATACAGCTGAGATTGTTCTGGTCTTGAGATGTTTGGTCTGAGGTTTTTTAAGGAAGTGTGTAGTGTTACTAAGTAGTTAGCAATACATCATTGCTGACTTTGTTAAAATCATTTGGAGCAGAGCATTCTACTCATGTAATTCCCCTTTTCTCATTTTAGTGTGCTCAAATTTCTGCTTTTATGGAAGAGTTTCATGTTTGTGGTTAATGCTTGTTGCTATGAGCAAAAGTATTATTTTCTAGGTTTCTCCTAAGTGTTTACTTTTAAGATTTAGGCTTTCTTTGTTTTGTTTTGCTTTCATAGGAAAAGCCAAGACCGACACCAGATATAGCAAGGGGAGAGATTTATTTCTGAAATACAGAAGGTCATTAGATACTCTTTAAAGTTTTGTTTAAGCTTGAAGATCAGCAATTGAAGGTCCTGGCCTCCAGCAAATTTGGGAAACTTACACTGTTTTGTTACCTCATTTTTGTAAGAAAGTCCTCCTTCAGAAGCTTCTCTGCGTTCAGCTGTTTGTTCTTACTGCTAATCCAGGTTTTGACACTGTTGTATATGTTAACGATTTCTCTTCTGAGATCCAGAAAAGCTCTCATAATAAGTTGTGGCATATAAGTGATTCATTAAAAAAAATAGAAAACACTGCCTATAAGAATATGCATTCCTCTGGTGAAAGAAGTTGGCAACAGTAGATAAAGAATCAAATCTGTAATGGGCACAAAAATGGTGTGAATTGCAAATCCAGTTCGGCAAATATAGATGAAATTTTCAGAATTTACTTTCAAGTTAATATGAAAACATGATTTTAAAAAATGGTTTCTATTGAAATTTAATTTGTTTTCTGACACCCATTATATTGTGAGATTCTTTTTAAACATCTGTTTTAAAATAGAGTGGCTTTTACAGTATCAAAGAATAGTGGAAGTATATCTGATTTAATATGTGCCGTAAGACTGCATTGTATTGGGGTTGTGGAGGAGAATGTTTTTTCTGTAGTTGCAAAACAAATAATGGAAGTTGGCCAGACAGCTTAATTTCATGCTTTAATTTTAAAGCAGCCTTGTTCATTATATTTTGCATTTGGAATTTTCTTATCTATACTCTTCAGAGTAAGGGATTGTCATGGTTTAGCCCCCGCTGGCAACTAAGCACCACGCAGCCGCTCGCTCACTCCCCCTCTCCCAGTGGGACGGGAGAGAGAATTGGGAAAAAAGACTTCGTGGGCTGAGATAAACACGGTTTAATAGGACAGAAAGAAAGAAGGGAACAACAATGATAATACCAACAAAGGAATGTACAAGAACAAGTGAGGCCCAATACAGCAATTGCTCACCACCCAGTGATCGACAGCCCGTCCCCGAGCAGCGATTTCCGCCCCCCGGCCAACTCCAGTTTATGTACTGGGCATGACGTCGGATGGTAGGGAATATCTCTTTGGCCAGTCTGGGTCAGCTGTCCCGGCTGTGTCCCTTCCCAGCTCCCTGTGCACCCCCAGCCTGCTCGCTGGCAGGCCAGCACAAGAAGCTGGACTGTCCTTGACGGCTCAGCAACAACCCAAAACATCAGCACATTATCAACAGTTCCTCATCCCAAATCCAAAACACAGTGTCACACTGGCTTCTGTGAAGAAAACCAGCTCTATCCTGGCTGAAACCAGGACAGGATAAACTGAAGTCACTGTGTAATAACCGTTGAAAACTTCCATGATGTAACCAATCCTGGACATCATGTTTTATGGTAAACAAAGTGTTGCTCTAAAAGAAACAATTAACAGAACATCTTTCAACCCATTTCATTTTATTCTTTGTGAATTGTGGATTGACAGCTTGCTTTGCTACAAAAAGATGAGGTTGTACGTGTTTGCTACAGGTTGGTTTTTTTTTTTCCTAATTTTTCTGACTTCTGTTCATGCTGTTATTTTTTAAAAATTATGAACAAAACAGATGTTTAAAATAAGTTCTGTGAGTAGCCATTGAGTTTTACAAATAGTGATACTCAGTGCTTCACATTCAATTCTTCACATTCTTTTTCATTATATCGAATGGTCATTAAACTGGTGTTTTCCTTGCTAGTTTGTTTTTGTTATCACCAAAATACTGACAAAACGCAACATTATTTCAAGTTTTAATTATTTCAAGCTTTCTATCCTTGTCATTATAGTATGAGTTTGAATTTTTGGCAGCAAGGATGATATTTTACTGTTTTGGCCTTTAATGATAATTTAATCAAAGCAAGATTAAAAGAAACGCTTTACTCAAGAGACACATCTTTCCTTTGGTTCTGTGATTTATGATTGTTAGAGTGAACTTTTGTTCTTCACAGTGTAGTTTATTTCCAAGGCATTGGTATTTACTTCAGATTATTCCTGCTACAATGTTATGGCTTTAGCAAATAATAAAACCATAAAAATGCCCAAATGTATTAAAATTATGTCTGTTGTCATAAAAATATGCTAAGTTCTGTTACCAATTTTGACTCTTTTAATATTTTCAACATAAATTATTATAATTATTAAGTAATATTAAGTTAATATTAATATTTTAGCAGATATCGATAAACCAGAATTTTACAAAGTTGAGTGAGCAGCCTTTTAAATTTTACAGGTAACGATATTGCTTCATACTCTGTGTTTCAATGTGTCCTTTTTTAATCTAGAAATATTTTGCAATTTCATCTTTAATTCTGATAAGGGACTTCTTAGTCTCTTTTATATTTGTGCCAGTTTAGATCTAGGAATTAATTTCTATTTCTTACAGACCTACATTTTTCCAGATCTGTTGTCTGAATAATGAACTATACAGAATGAAAGAGAGGTTTGGAACTTTCGCTACCAATCCAGACATTTCAAATGAGACTTATCTCTCGTTTTTTTTACAAGTGGTAGAAATAAATACCTGTTTCTTACAATAACTTCCCTTGATAAAGTTAATATTAAGCAAGTTTTTCCTCTTCCCAGTTAGAAGGAGAATGTTTTCATGACCTTAGGTCACTTGCATGGTTTTGGAGGCTTTTCCAGTTATAGCTAAGAAGGCAATAGGTATTAAGAAAGGGAGCGTGCCTATGCATTTTTTTCACAGGCTAGGGAACCTATGTGCTTTTACATTCACCTGTAGGAAGAAGCATACAAAAAATTAGGAAGGATCATAAGTTTTAAATGAGCTGGGAATAGAGCCTTTGACAAATGGAGGTGTCTCAGGATTCCTACACAACATATTTAATAATTATCCAAAAAATGCTAATGTAAAACTATAAGGTACATATGTATTTAGTTCTTTTTAATAGAATAAATATATAAGATAAATAATAAAAATATTTAGTTGTTATATGTAATATACAATGAGAATGTAATATCTTTATTGTATATGTATTTATGATATTAAAAAGGAGTAATTACATATATACCCTATAGTTTTACAATAGCACTTTAGGAACATTGTTAAATATAATGTAAGTAAACATATATGTTTATATACACATTACTTCCATTTCTTGTATATCTTATCTGCTGTCATGTCACAGTCTGCTGATAAAATTTCAGCAGACCTTTTAGGTTCTTTGGAACAAGAACATAGTAGAAGCACTCTGGAGAATCCTCTGGAGAGAGGAGGCTAACAAAAGCAGGCACAATGGGTAAAAGGCAATATTTACTAGATTCAGTCCACTGCAATTTTACTTCTTTGAAAGACATGTAATATATCTTTTAAATTTAGCTTTAAGTCTGTCTTTTCATCATGCCGAGCTTGGGCAGTGAATATTGTAAACTGTAGATAATTTCTCTGTCAGTCATTCACACTTCAAGTAAGTTGAATAATAAAACAGTGATTTCACTATGACAGAATCACAGAATCACAGAATCACTAGGTTGGAAAGGACCTTTAAGATCATCAAGTCCAACCATTAATCCAGAACCACCATGTCCCCTAAACCATGTCCTGAAGCGCCACATCCACACGTTTTTTGAACACTTCCAGAGATGGCGACTCCACCACCTCCCTGGGCAGCCTGTTCCAATGCCTGACCACCCTCTCAGTGAAGAAATTTTTCCTAATATCCAATCTAAACCTCCCCTGGCGCAACTTGAGACCATTTCCTCTTGTCCTATCACTAGTTACTTGGGAGAAGAGACCAACAACCTCATCGCCACAACCCCCTTTCAGGTAGTTGTAGAGAGCGATAAGGTCTCCCCTCAGCCTCCTCTTCTCCAGACTAAACAACCCCAGTTCCCTCAGCCGCTCCTCATAAGACTTGTGCTCCAGACCCCTCACCAGCTTCGTTGCCCTTCTCTGGACACGCTCCAGCACCTCAACATCCTTCTTGTAGTGAGGGGCCCAAAACTGAACACAGTATTCAAGCTGCGGCCTCACCAGTGCCGAGTACAGGGGCACAATCACTTCCCTACTCCTGCTGGCCACACTATTCCTGATACAGGCCAGGACGCTGTTGGCCTTCTTGGCCACCTGGGCACACTGCCGGCTCATATTCAGCCGTCTGTCAACCAGCATCCCCAGGTCCCTTTCCGCCGGGCTGCTCTCCAGCCACTCCTCCCCAAGCCTGTAGCATTGCATGGGGTTGTTGTGGCCAAAGTGCAGGACCCGGCACTTGGCCTTATTAAACCTCATACAGTTGGCCTCTGCCCATCGATCCAGCCTGTCCAGATCCCTCTGCAGAGCCCTCCTACCTTCCAGCAGATCAACACTCCCACTCAGCTTGGTGTCATCTGCAAACTTACTGAGGGAGCACTCAATTCCCTCATCCAGATCATCAATAAAGATATTGAACAAGACCGGTCCCAGAACCGAGCCCTGGGGAACACCACTCGTGACCGGCCGCCAGCCGGATTTAACGCCGTTCACCACAACTCTCTGGGCTCGGCCATCCAGCCAGTTCCTCACCCAGCGAAGAGTAAACCCGTCTAAGCCACGAGCCGCCAGTTTCTCCAGGAGAATGCTGTGGGAAAAGCAATGTGTGACAAAGCAATCTAAAAGCTTTTTACCCTGAAACAAATGCCTTTTCTGCAGTTGTTTTTAAATTTTATTATGATTATTTCAGATTGCATAAGTAAATATATCTACATATCTATATAAGTAATTATATCTGTGTAAAAATACAACCTCACCACATACATACTCTAGCGTCAAGAAAAATTCTGCTCTGTCTGACTCAAAAGAGACATGCTGAAATCCCATTAAGGAACAGATAAAGTTGCCTTTTCAGTTCCCAGTTCATTAGAAGAGCTGATTGAATTTGTGTGCCTGCACCTTGACAGGAAAAAGTCTTGGTAATAGATAATTTTTTTCCATTTTAAAAGGTATGCAAGAATGTCAGAAAAAAAAAAGTGAATCAGTCAAAAAGGTTCTGTTGTCAAAAGTCTGCCTGATAATTAGTCAGTCTGATAATTCCTACTTCTTGCAGTGTAGATGTGTTGTGCATAGGTGTGGTGAAGACTGACATCCCATTGCAGAGTGGACGTGCAAGTGTTTTCAGGTGGGGGAAATACAAATTCTCTTTCAAAGAAAGTGACTTTGTACTGTTTTAGTACTTGGTAGGATGTCCCCAATCCTTTGTCTGCTTAAAGGTGGGTTTTGTTTTTTTTTTTTTAATGTGAAGAGCTGCAAACATCACTCAGGATACCTCCTGTGTGGCAGTGGAAGGATCAGTCCATTTACCATCTACTTAAACATTATGGTTTGTTTTGATGCTTACTGGCCTTGCTGTGACTAAGTGGAGTATTGGGTATCTTGGATCCAGTTAGGATCAGGGTCCAATATTATGTCCAGGATACTGGGTCAGGAAAGAATCCTCTTTCAGGAGAGTATTTATGCATGTAGTGTTTGCTTATGATTTGTTTCATGGCAGGTCCATTAATAAGCCATAATTCACATAACTTCCACTGATTCACTGCAAAGTGATGGCACAGGAGTAGACACCATTGTATGTGTGTGCAGTTGGATATTGCCACAGGAAAGTAGCATACCTCTTCTGTATGCTGGTGTTTTACCCTCTAAAGTAGATGTTCCTTCCAACATAATTTCACAGTGCTCCATTCTCTCTTTACTACAGTATGTTTTTAATTGTGCCTAATTTCCAAGGGATTTCAGTGTTTAAGGCCTCTTGGGTGTCACTGTGAGGAAAAGGTAGGAACCACTGAGGGTGACAGCAATGATTATGTAGTTAAAAAGACTACTTAAGAGAAAACAAAACATGAAGCAGGACAGTGTGTCAGCAGATTATTTTTTTAACTCTACCTCTGTAATAAAAATGTTGTAGGACACTGAAACTGTGATAGTATTATTGAATTAATTTAAATAATATTTAAAGAACTGGGAATATGAGTAATAATACCATATAGCATCAATCTCTATGTGACAGTCAGGAATGTAGGAATTACCATAATCAGTTTGGTCATGATGCATTGCTTTAAACTTTATCTAATGAGTTTGTGAGTGAAATTTCACATTTGTAAATTTATTCCAGTGGCAGTTCTGTGCAATGATCTGAATTACCATTATACTGGTGTAATATACCATGACTCTAAGTGCCAGGATTATGTATCAGCATAAGTTATTTTTTTTCTCATGGAACTCAGGAAGTCTTCTCTCCACCTATTGCGAGGGGTTTAGAAAAAAGAAGATAGCAGAACATTTGATTGAACTCATTTGAGAAAGGCTTGCATTTTAGTTAGCATTTACAAATTGATTACACTGATACATTCCAATACATGCCTGAATCCACAGACAAAGCATTGAGTGAACTCTATGCAGATAAATTCAGACCATCCTCCAAAATTCATTGTAAGTTTTGTTATTTCATTAAATGAGTATGAATCTTTGCCTAGATCCCAAGCAGTTGCTGACACAAAGATCGGTGGAAGTTTGGGGCTTCCATTACGCATTTTCAAATAAAATTGTTTGATGCACAAGTGTCTGTGTGACAGTATAATAGTTCTGACATGACTAAATTTATATATCTGCTAAGAAAAAAAAAAAGAAAAAAGAAGAGGTGAATTAGCTAAAATGTAAAACCAGTGATTCGTATTTATTTGATACTTAAATAAGCTGACTTGCAAAAAATAAAAGTAATGCTTGAAGCAAATTTTTTATTTTTCATTCCAGATTCCTTAAAAAATGAAGAGGCAAGTCATATGATCTGTGGAGGTAGTCCTGGGTTCCACAGTGCTAATAACTAGAAAATGACTTGTGTGGTGGAAAATTTCTAACGTAGGGTAAGGTAACAGTGTGCACACATTGAAAACCATGATAGACCTACTTGCAGGTACCTGAGCAAGATCACCTTTTTGGATTTTATATTCTGTTTCAGGCAAAAGTATATCTACTTTTTTCTTCCCCTTGTCTTTTAACCTGTGACCAGCATGTACCTGTTTATATATGAGCATCTTCAACCTTGTGCTGGCCGGAGTGATGTATCTGTTATATGACTATTATATGAGAGATTATTGTATTGATTATGTGAGAGATTAGGGTAAGGAATTCTGGTTCTGGATATCGAGGGGTTAGACGTTGCTTGGCATACATATTTACATTTTTTCACTTAATCCAATTGTTTCTGTTATTCTAATTTAAATGGAAATAAATAATTAAATAAATTAATAATTATCCTGTCAACAGTGTATCTTCTAGCATCTGAGGTGAGGAAGCAATACAAACTAACACATCATCTCAACAGCTTAATAAGTTTCTCTAGTAGAAAACCTCTTAAAATTGATGGTGTTCTGCAGTGTGCAGGGTACTAAGAAAAGGAAATACAGTTTTTTCGCCTGACTTCTGACCCTTGAAATTAAAAGCGCTTGCCCCACCCCCTCAGTTGCTGTTAACCCTCAAGAAAAATTAGTTGCATTTCTTGGCAGAAATTGGTTTTAATGACATTAAGATGATACAGCTGTTTTCAAAATACAATAATATACATAAGTGAGCCTGAAACATTAGCCCAAACTTCGACATGGCCCCAGAATTTGTTTGACCTTCTTACATGTGCTGCTGAAGTTGTGCAGAAAAATCCATATTGTGTAGCTTGCTTTATACTTTTTTTTTCTTTCACACCAAAGAATTACAAGCTGCAAAGTGTTTTGAAAAAGTTTTCTGTTGACTAACGACAAGGTCCCTAAGTCATTTGCAACTGTATACTTCAAATGATGCTTTTCAAAATATTGAAAAATTGGTTACAGCTGGCTGCACACCCTGACAGTTGAAAATAAAACTCCCATACCAGTCGTAACTGGAAATTCAATTTAGCTTATGCAGAGTGAGAGCAACAAAACACAGTTTCTTTCCAAAGAGGCGACAGTGCAGTCAGAACTTCTACAGCTGCCTTTCATGCACTGATAATTAAAAAAAGTCAAAACAAAATCCCTAACTGGAAAATACACACTCCCTTTATAATTACCTATTTCAAAGCTGTAATTGAGCATTTCATTATAAAGATGCTAATCAATCCAGAACAATACTCCTGGGACAGCACAGACGTCCAGAGACATAATGGTTATAATAGGAAAGCTGCATAAACTTTTACTGGGTTATGATTAGTTGCTCAAGCATTTCTGTTGTGAAAGATGAAACTCCCACAAGGTGTATTGCAGTGTTCCATGTAGAACTTCAGGCTCATCTTCTAGGCTTTAGATATATTGAAAAAGTAGATACTTTGTCATCAGTATATATATGCAGAATGCATTAATTTAAAAATAAATAAGCTTTCCTGCATCTAGGCAGATTGTTAGGTAAAACAAATGTGAGTAAAGGAAGCCAAAAGAGGAATTATCTATCTAATATATGTTTGTTTTTTATTGTTGCTTTTTTTTTTAATTAATTTCTAAAGTATCATTATCTGCAGCTCCCTTTAAAATTTTCTATGAAGACTTTTTTTCTGTTGGACAGTGCTAACGCTGCAGCAGGAACAGTTGAGTCCTGACTAACCACTGCCATTTACAGCCCTCTTTCATAGTCTAATATGCACAGCTTTGGGGTTTGCTCAAAAGACTGTCAGCCACAACTTTGTGGCTGTTGAGACAGTACTTTGTGTGGAATTTGGGTATCTCTGTTATGCGGGTGGCATCTTTCTGGGGATGGAGCATGGTAACTTTTATCTGCCTGTGTTGGGGAAGCAGTGGTGTGGTAACCTGGAAGTCAATGGTGCTAATACAGAGAATTCCATAAAACTATACAGCATGTTTTCTCCAAGTATTATAGTTTTATTTCATGTTCTAAAGAGAGAATTAACGTAAGCTGAGTCTTTGAAAGTTTTGAAATATTTTAATGGACTCACTGAAGGCTTAAAGTTACTGTGTACTTTCTTACAGGTTACTGGCTTTTGTAACCACCAGCATATGGTTGTCTGGTACAAAGCACCAGGGTAAAATGCTTTTTGATAGCCACCTACATGAACTATATAATATTTCATTAGTTCTGGTTAAATAGAAAGAAGTGTGTAGCTGAAGGTTAGGCTCTTTCTTTAATTTAAATGTCATAGCAGTATGTTTACAGACTCCTACTTTCCAGCTAGAAATGAAAAAGCAGAAAGCAGAGGGAAAAAGCAGAAGTCCTGGAAGTCTTTGCACATGAGGCATGTATTTAAAAGGCAGATAGGTTGTCTGTTCTACCTCTTGATACAAGTCTGAACTCTGAAAGTCTGTCATTTTTGTGACTGTGTGTGTGCACATGCATATGTTCTTAAACACATGCATATGTTCTTAAACCTCATTTCTGTGCAGACGTTGTGCTTTGCTGGTTGTTCAATGCATTGTTTTCTCTTATAGCCACATTTTTTTTATTCCATCTGATGCTCAGATTATCAAAGACTGAAACTGAATGACAGACAGCTCTAATCTAAAACACCATCTTCTGTGTTTTCTCAGCTATGTATTGTTTCTAAAAGATGTTAAACATAATGAGGATAATAACCTGCCTTTTTTGTCCTATCTTGAGTCCAGTTTCTTTCTTGTGACTGTTCATATAGAAGACAGACTGTCACTGGTGCTTGCAGTTTAGTTATTTCAGCAATTTAATGTTTCATAATTTTTTTTCTCCGATTTCTCTTGGTAGTTTAAGAAGGAAGACATAACAGTTTGCCTCTTTTAGAAACTGTGTCATGTTCATAACTAGTGAGAGAGGTAATTGAGTATATATATAAACAAGTGGTGTGCGGGAAGTTCTTTAGCAGGATGGAACTACTCCAGTCTATGGGGAGGAGAACGATTGTTGCTATATATGGCATCACCTGTATGATATTGTTGTGGATGTGCATACCCTGTCCATGTCACAATGTGCTGTTTGTATCTATGTTACAGCGATATTTCCATGGCTGTATACAGTACCGTTCAAATTTATTCTTTCTCACACCGTTTATGAAAATAGTGTTCATTTCAGTGGGTAGTTCTCACTGAGAACTGACCAAAACAGGCTACAAAAGAAGCTGAAGATTACACAGTATCAATATGCAATTGACAATTTTGTTAGAAATTATCACCTTGTTGCTAAGTCCAGCACATTTGGAAGACAGTAGAGTCACAGTTAGTTTTTCTTGCATATCAGACCAAAAAGATAGCCCTGCTGATAATTTTACTGTTTTATTTGGTATCAAAACTGGCTTGTCAACATTAGGACATTAGTTTTGTACCTATAACTGTACTAAGTGGTAATTTCCTTAATAAGAAAGCTTCCAACAATAAAATATCTGTAAGTTCTTGTTGACTTTTCTTTTTTAAAGTTCATAATATTACTTTTACTTTTTCTTTGAGTGTAATAAAAAGTATTGTGTGTTAGATATTTTGTAGTTCTCATCTTTTTTTTTTTCCAAAAGAGGAACTGTGGACAACTGTGTGCCCTTATGCCATATCTTAGTAAGCACATAGTGCTTTTATTGCTTCAGGAAGTTTTTGTACTTTGTTATCAAATCATTTCATAATGCCTACTACTTTTGAAAAATAACCATTTCAGCTCTCCATCTCTTCCTCTAATACGATTGTATTGCCATCAGCAACGTTATAATAAAGTGCAGTCAGGCTAAACTAGCTGCAGCTGGATTACTGTCCTGTGTGTACTGCAAATTCACTGTCTCAGTCAGTCATGCTTCAATCTGATTAGGCAACAAGTATATTGGATAGTATTGAAACAGGACTGTAAAGTGAAAAGGAAAAAGAAAAGCCATAAAGGAAGAAATTGCAGAGTAATATAATAGAGAAAAGATGCATTGCAATGTTGAAGTCAGATTTGACCTGTTAGCTCCAGACGTGCAAATTTATTTCTAGCTTTATTTTAGTATCTCCGGTACCCAGTATGCTTCAGCCGCACCTGATCCTAAAGGAGATGCCCAATCTGAATGTTTCACAACTTCCATGCTGAAAGGACGTAGAAGATGCAAAATTCTTCTGAAACAGAGGTGGCTTTTTAGATACAAACAATGTTAGCAAGCCTATGTCGTGTGCATAGCAGTGGAGCTATAGGTCCATTCTCATTCCTAAGTTGTCCAAATACCTAGCTCAGGGAGAAAGCAAGCCACTGAAAGATGATGACTCTCATCCCAGAATTCAGCTGTTCATCATTCAGTCTAGCTGTTGTCCTTAAGAGTAGTGCTTTTCTGTAGGTCTGCTGGGAGCATCTGTTTGAAAGCTGGCTTTGTCCCTATTTCCTGGGACTGTCTGATGAGTGTGTGTTATATGGCCCAATGGATTTATGAACATTTCAGTATGTGGCTCGCATGCTTTAGGCCTATCCTATAAAGTGGTAGCCACACAGCTCCAGTGTTGTTCAAGTAATGTAATAGACAGCAAAAGAAGACTTTAACAAACTCTATGGCAAAAAGCCTACTACAAGTGGTTCGCTCATTCTTTTTTTGTTCTTCTGAGACAAAAGACAAAGGAAAAAATCAGTCTGGGTTTTTTTTTTTTTTTTTCATGTCATCGTATTTGTTCTTAAACCAGTCTTTGGAGGTATAACAGTTCATGAATCATAGAATCATGATTTAGGTTGGAAAAGACCTTCATTGAGTCCAACCATAAACCTAAACACTGCCAAGTGCACCACTAAACCATGTCTCTAAGCGCCACATCTGCACGTCTTTTAAATACCTTCAGGGATGGTGGCTCAACCACTTTCCTGGGCAGCCTGTTCCAACGCTTAATAAATGTTTCAGTGAAGCAATTTTTCCTCATATCTAATCTAAACCTCCCCTGGTGCAACTTGAGGTCTTTTCCTGTTGTCCTATTACTTATTACTTGGGAGAAGAGACGGACATCCACCTCTCTACAGCCTCCTTCCAGATAGTTGCAGAGAGTGATAAAGCTTCCCCTGAGCCTCCTTTTCTCCAGAATAAAAAAACCCATCAGTTCCCTCAGCCGCTCCTCATCAGACTTGTGCTGTAGAGTCTTCACCAGCTATGTTGCTCTTTGGATGCCCTCTAGCACCTCAGTATCTTTCTTTTAGTGAGGTGCCCAAAAGCAAACATGGTATTTGAAGTGCAGCCTCACCAGTGCCTGTTGATAACAGTTAGGTTTGCTTTTTTCTAGACTAGTGTTTACCTTTCCTAAATGCAGAAAAATAGATATTCTACAAACCTTATTGTGGATTTTACCATGCCTCTTCTGTGGTTGGAGAAAGAGTATAATAATGCAGATTAGCAAAGATATTTATTTCAGCTCTTTTTTTTTTCCCTTCAGCTGCTGGGTTCCCTCCCTCCCTTTCTCCCTCCCTTTCTCCCTCCCTTTCTCCTTCCCTTCCTTTCTCCCTCCCTTCCTTTCTCCCTCTTGAGGGAAGTTTGCTTTCTTTAATTTCTCATATGGGAAAGTCAGAGCTGGGCTATTTCAAGGTAACTGTAATAGCTCAGTAATTTACAGGGTTCTTGGGTGACAGGAGTCAAGACTGAGATATTGGCAGAGTTTGTGTTTTTCAGGCAAGAAGTCAGACTTAGCATAAGATGTTTCATACGTCCAGTTAACCTGTTATCTGTTGCTTTGTAACTTGGTTTAAATTCTTAGTATAGATTCTCAACAATGTATTGCATTAATATGCATTGACAGGTAACGTTGTATGTTTTTCTCCTCTAGTAAGACTATTTTAATCTCAGCAATTCACCATTACCAGCACAACACTTTTGATGCATTATTTGGGAGGCACAGAGTGAAGAATGCAGAATGCTCTAGTGAATTTTTTCTGCACCATGAATAAGAAATATTCTTACAATCTGCAAAAATGACTAAGATCGCAGAAGTTTGTAAGCATTGACATATGTGGCAACTTACAAATTGGTATTTCAGTTCATGATTTAGAATGTGAGTGAAGCTGTATAAAGACCAGGCTAGGGGGCGGTTTCTGTGTGTGGTTTAAGATTACATATGAACATCAGTATTTCTGTAAGTAAAAAAAGATGAACTTTTAAACAACTTTCTACAGGAGAAAAACAGCGCTGTGATGTATTTTTTGATGTACTTTGCTGTCATTGAATTAATTTATTCACTAAATTAATTTCATTTATCTATTTCCTTTATTTCTTTGGTTATTGAAAAATCCATTTTCTTTTTTTGCATGGTAACAGAAGAATTCTTGCTGAAGTCCAAAACAGAAGTACAGTGTAGAATAAAATTGAATATATTAAGTTGTTTAATATAAACAAAATTCCACCTATCACTGTACTTTAATAATGATGTAGTTCAAAGGCCTGAAATCAGAAAGTTGCTGTTCCAGGGTGGGTGCCCACCTGTGTTGTAACAGAGAAATTCAGGAATGACAGAGGAGCATTAAGGTGTGCTGTTATTCAGTGACTGATGAGACTAAGCTTTGGAACACTCCACACATCTGTCTTTTAAATTTCCTTAATCTTGTGTCTGCATTTTGGCTTTTTTAAGAATAAGACCAGAATGGAACCTCTCCAGCACGTCAGCTATGAAAACTTTTATCATGTTTGATCAATAAAAGAGCAAGCTAAATGTAGAACTTTTGATAGTTTTTGCTCATTGTTTTGGAAAATACATTTAATTCCCTTCAGAAGACATCATTTTACCCAGAATGATTTCTGAATTGATTTTGGTTAAACAGCTTATGAGCATTAATTTTACACATTTTTTCCTATTCTTTCTAGTAATGATTCAGCTGTCAGTCAGGTTTTTGCAGCCAAGATTTGTCTATGAAATCTGTTTATTTTCATTTTTAAGGAGGGTTCTTGATTGATATGCAAATATGTGAAGTATTGGCACTTGTTCCTTGGCTTGGTTCTAGTAATCTTTCAAATTTATTTTTTGCATCTCTTTACCTGTGTATGTATGGTATTAGAAGTCTGTGTATAGGGAATAGTAATTTAGGATTGTGGGTGATACGAATGACGTGTAGAAAGAGAATGTCAACACAGTCTTCTGTTTCAATCTTTGCCTGCCACTTGTTCTGAGAGAAACACTGTTGTGTTTTTTTTTTAAATGTAAAGCGTATCCGTATGCATTGCTTTCCCATAAGTCCTTGTGGCAGACCAGAGATGGCTGTGAACTAAAATTCTCTCTCTGAACAATTTCAAAATTTAGAAAAGTTGAACTAAAAAAACTGTTTGTGTAATAGCACAAATGAGCGCTCACATCTTCACATTCCTGTGCTTCAAAATTTTTTTAAGTTACTATATTTTTTCCACGTGGCTCCCTGCGTCTGCTGTGGGTTCTTTTTTGTCTGTGTTCACGTCCCCGCCAAGAGCTCTTCCCTGCTGTGCTAAATTTCTTTGTTGAGTTATCAAGCATTTACATGCACATGCAGGCATGGAAAAGCAATAAGATAAATAAAATGAGTATTTACTTTTTGTTGTTGTTTTAAGATTTGCCTCAAGGTAAGAATTTTCGATAACTTCAACTGTCTTGATGCAGAGACCATCTCCTCCTGAGTGCTGTGTTAGCACCTAAAAGGTTATTTTGGTACTAAAGTAAACAGACTGCAGGAAAGTAGTTTAGTGTTCAGATGTTTCATTCACCCAGCTGATCCTGCTGAGGATAGTTGGTGCATGTGCCCATGCCGAGGTGCTATCATTTGCCATGTCCCAGCTGAGGAGAATTTTTATTGATAGATACCACTACTCAGGGAAAATCTATTCTCTCACTCACATATGTGCTAATGATAGATATATTACCTAGTTCTAGAATTTGGTTTTCACTTTGGTATTAACAATTTGTTTGTCTGTGGAAAGAGACCAAAACAGTTGTTCTGGAAGAAACTATTCATAGGTAGCTTTCAGAGATGTGGTAAGAGTGAGTTTTGATCATTTAGTACAGCAGTTACACAGTACATATCCTAAAATAAAAACAGCTTTTATTAAAGCTTCACAAAGAATAAATAATTTTAATAACTGTTGACCTCTGTAGCTATTGTGATAAGGTTTCTACCAAGGAGAAGCCCCATCTTTCTGCACCAGCACAGCATGAATGTTGTAACAGAGGCTGCTAAGAGAGTACCTCAGTCTGGATTCATTCTGTGAGACAAATGTTGGCCTTCTGAGGCAGAGGCTAGTATAACCCGGTTCTGCAAATGTTGTTTGTGTTTTCATTGTCTCTGGTACCACACTCTGGATGTAACAAACCATTGTTAGGAGGAAATTGAGAAGGGAAGAAACTACTTCATTTAAGAATTAATAGTGTATTAGATGAACTTTTTACTTTGCAATTATGAAGGTAGCTTGATTTGGAAATTAATACTTGTTTGATAACTGCATTTAGCCCTTGTAACAAATTGCACCTCCATGTTTGTTTTCACAAATAAGCCAAGTATAGACCTACATGCCAGATGATTATCAGTCTCAATATTGGTACAGTTGTCAGTGGCAGGGTCCCTGGCTGAAGCTATGGTAAAGCTGAGGCAGACTTGTGTGGAGAACCCTGATAGCACCTGATTGTCCCTTGGCTTGCTTCTCTCTAGTGTTATCAGCCCATTGTGTACATGCCTCCACTAACAGTGTATCTTCAACTCACTTGAAAGAAGAAGGACCCACCTGCCATCTTTATTCAAGTGCTTCTGTTTCCTTGACTTAAAATACTAGAAATTAGCTATGGAGGCATAAGCAGGTGAAGAGAGAGAACAACAGGTAAAGAGTTTCCTGGAAACCTTAGTTAGCTAAAGCCATTATACTCAGAAGCAGCAAAGAAAGGAAGTACTGAGGGCTTTGTTTTTTATGATCTGACACAATGAGTGCAGTATTGCTAAGGGCTTGTGTGTGCATTTAGAGTGAGAGAATGGAGTGGGGTTTTTAATAATAATAATATATAACAAATATAATATAATTACAATAATTATAAAATATATAATAATAGTAATATTTTTTAAAAGCTCCTTTTTCTTCTCAACCTTTTCTTTGCCATATTTTATGATCCATCAATAATCCATTCATTTTCAGACAGCTTGTAGAGGGTAAATGCATATTCACATATCAGGATCATGAGATTTTTAAATTCCCCTTTTTTCCCAAAGCAATAGTAGTATTTTTTTCTGTTAGGTACCACATTTAATACTTGGTGAGAGTGTTTGGAATGTGTGAAAATAATCTCCAGTGCCCTGTTAAAAAACAGTTGTGTAAAAAAGCACCTTTCTGGTCACCTTTTTTTCCCTCCTGTGCTCCCTTTATTAATTATCAGTGTTGTTTCCTCTCCACTTCCTCTCCTGCTGAAGGGAGCAGTTTATTGTTCAGGCACAAATCTTATTACCTGTCACATTTCTGCTTTCATCTTCTCATGTCAGCTAGTGTGCGTGCCAATAAAAAGATAAAATTTTGCCCAGAAGTGAGCTGCCTTTAGAGGTAGTTCAGGGCACCCTTATAACTCCTGCAATCTAGAAGAAGCAAAATCAAAATCACCTCTTCCTTGCAAGTACGTTTCATACATCTCCATCTTTCTGATAGCATTGGAATCATTATGTAGCAGTTGGCTCTGATACGCTTGCACAGACGCAAATTGAGTCTGACAGGACTGATGTCTCATGGACTTTGCTGTCATTTGAAATGCTGGCATGAAGATGGTAGCGATGAAAGCAGGGAGCTGGTGCCTTCAGCACTTAGCCTATGAAGATTTCTTAGGTTTGTATTTTTTGATGGCAGTAGCTGATTCAAAAGATAGTTCTATGAAAGAGATTCATAACAGCTGTAGATTTCTAACACTGACTCAGGTCTTTTCTTCCTTGAGTAGATTCTTTGAGCATTGCACTGTACTGTAAACGGGCTCTTTATACCACCCACAAATCTGTAAGTACAGGTGGTGGAATGTGGAATTAGTATAGTGGAATGGTAATGAAATGGTAATTAGTATAATTTTTTCTCCAACCTTTTGGTTTTTATCTTCACTGCATGGAAACCATTCATGTGTGGTAATGAAAAAGGTAGTGTCAAACTTGCCAAAGTTCATATGTTGGAGACCCTTTGAAAAGTAAAATTACAGTTCAGTGTTACTTTAGTGACAACATCGGGGTATTTGGAGATACAGCTAGTATTTCCTGTGAGAGGGAGAAATACGTTTATATTACTTAATTTCTGTTACTGTGGTAAATTTGGACAAGAATGAGACACTGCTTTTTTAAGTCAGGTACTTGAGCTGCAGTGCTCCCAGTGTATCATGTTCAATTACATATCATAATAAATGAGACGGATTGAATTGGAATCTCAGTCCTTTATTCAATGCTGGATTTTTGTTTTTCTGTTAGGCATAATTTAAATATGTACAGAAAATCACAACAGGAATTTTAACCTTCGAGAGTTGTTGAACCATGCAACATGCTAGCATTTGATGTCTACCTTTAAGAATATTTCACAAAGCAGATTTTGCTGTGTTATTCTTACTAGATGCCAGGGCAGTAGCTCCCAGTGTGCTGCTTGCAAGTGGACTTTTTATTCTGGATATTGAATCACTTCGATTCCCTTCATGCAACATGAGTATTCCAGTGATACATTATACTTACACTTCATTAACAATGACAGTTCTTGTGATTCAGAAGGTGCTATTGAATACAACAAAAGATACACGGTGTGACAGATGCTTGATTATGGTAAAAAGGTGCACTGAGAAACATGTTGGAACAGTGCTAGCTTATAGTATACCCTGAATCCTCCAGGATATATCTGTAGCGTGAAATGAATCACGTTTCCTTTTCTTTGTCCCTTACCTTTTTGTCTTTTAAAATTGTTTTGCTTTAAATTGTGAATGATTAGAAAAAACCCAGAAAATCTCTGCCCTATTCTTGCTAACTGTATTTTTCTCTTTTTCTTGTCTATTCCACAGGCTCTGAAAATACTTCATCTGAAGTTTCAGACCGGACAGACTTGCAGTGGCTTCTAAGTTAGTGAGAACAAGGCTGCCAAAGCATGCTGGTGCCAAGCTGTCGGATGATGCACGTAGTCAGGCCAATGGTGGTGCTTCTGTGCTTGCTACTCTATGCTGATGCTGAAAGTAAGCTTCTTATTCATTTGTGCTTAGGTCTTGGTCATGGTGAACAGTTTTGTTTTCAACTGGTGGTTACTAAGGGTCTTGGAATGAGTCTGCTTCTGAGTAATTCGTAAAACACTGCAGGGTCCTCTCTAGATCACGGTTAGCATTTGGAAAGGATTATTTATGCAACTTCCATACTATTTTTCTTCTTAATGTCCCTTTTCTTAAGCAATCAATGGTTCCCACTCAGATAGTGGAGACCACTGCCACAAAGTTACACAGTCAAAACAAAGACCAACTTTGCTTACCATATATTGGTCAAATCCCTCAAAGACATCTGTCATTCTTTGAATATTCTTTCTTAATTTTTGTTTTAAAAAAACCCACCGAAAGCCCCCCAATTAATATCCAGTCCAATTAAAATTCCAGGCCCTTTTGAACTGCCACAACAGCTGTTCTAATGTATTAGTTCTGACAGTTGTCTCAGAGTACAGTATCCAAACAAATCAAGCAGAACTGACAGCTTAGTGGCTGGCCTAAATGTGTGACAATTCAGGGAGGAAAGACACCTATGTTTACTTGTACTGAGAGGAAACTGTTGGATTTTGTTCCATTAGTTTACCTATTAAAGGGAAGATAATATCTTCTTTTTAATTAGAAAACCATTAGGTCTGCCTTGTTTACATGTGTTCCTTCTCCCAGCTGTCCTGTGGCTTCTTGCAGAAGTAATGTGCAAATGAGAAAAGCCATTTGCTTCCCACCTGTTGACCTGCAGGTTTACTACAAGCTGACTGTTAACATTCACGTGATTGAGGAATACTTTCCTGCTGAATCTTCCTGACTCCTGTGCAGATACATCCTCAGTCAATAACTTTGTTCCAACTCTGATTTTTGAAGGCACATCTGTGTAAAACAAAGGAACAGTTGAAGTAGGAACACAGAAGAATAAAAACAGTGTCAGTAGGGTTGGATAGATCAGTTCTCATTAATCACATATTGAAGGGTTCCTTATCACTCTGCTTATCACCTCCACTCCAGGTATAATAAATTACAACAATAAAAGAGATAGAAAATCTTCCCACTTCTGTGTGTAGTAGGACTTCCTTCTGTTAACTGTAGCTCTATGAAAGTGAAGGAAATGAAAAAAAAAAAAAAAGGGACAAAACATACATGTTTGTTGAGTACTGACAGCTGAGATTCTTTGGCCCCTTTCCAGGTAGATAATGACCAGCTGGGATGATTATGTCTAAGGTGAAGCCAAGGACATTTTAGCACTTTAGCCAGCAAATAATTAATTGGGAAGTGGGCCCATATGTTGGATGTTTCTGCAGTTGTACTATACCACCTATTTTAAAAGTGAATTCTGTGCTTAGCAAACTTAGATTTTTAGAATATGGCATTATCTACTTCATATAATGGAATATCCAACCTCCTGTGGGTGACCAGTGAATGATTTTTTGGTTTTGGTAGCCCCAATCAGCTATCAATTTGAAAAAAGGCAGTAAAACCCCGGAAACTCCTTTGTTAGTCCTGTACTTTTGAGCGAAAGGTGTAATTCCTGTAATCATATTACATTCAATGGAAGATTCTCTCTTTCATCATTCTTCTTTGTGAGAAAGGAGGATAGTTTTTTTGAAGGTTAGGATGGAGTTTAGTTCAAAATCAGCTGGTATCCCAGTACGGTTTTTGAGGGATTTTTCAGATTTGGTTTTCCAAAACTGCTGTGTTCCACTTACAATTCTTTTTTATTTTAAATAAAATGAAACAAAATGGAAGTCAGCTATTAGCCTTTGCTGGCTAGAGTTAGAAGGACTTAGTGGTGATGTTGGAATCTATGGAGCGTCACATGCAGAATAAGCGTTGTAAGATGCACAAAGATCACCTTTTTGTGGGGGTTACTCTAAGGGAAACCAGCCTAGCCAACATGATTCAATCTTAAAGGAAACTAACAAAGAGTAAAAATGATGTATTAATAACTATTAATATTAAAAATAATTAATAGTGGTTGAGTAGTGTTTTCAAAGACAGATTCTTAATAATCATATTCTTTACAGGAATAGTGTACTATCTGGACTGAGGAATAAAGCAAAGATCTCATCAAGATGACAAATCAATTACTTGTTTTTTTCTATTCCTTTTAGATGCTGGTTTATGCTATACCATCATATTATGTGATCATTAATATCTTCATGTGGTTATGTTAATAGATAGTATGTCAGGAGAGCTGTTAAATGTAATTTGGAAACACCCCACCATAAATACCACTTACCATCTTTCACAAATGCACAAATCAGCTGAGTTTTGTGTGGAGGAACTCACATGAACTAATCCTTGATGATTTGGTATACTTGTCTTTGTAATTAGTAGGTATTGCTAGGCAGAGTTACAAGATCAGGAGGTAGCCAAACAAAAATACATTCAGTTATCTTCTTGGACAGATTTATAATGTACCATATCATCTATGGTTATTACTTGGTATCTGTTGTGTCTTGTTGTTATCAGCCAATAGGAGAAAGAAAATCATGATATAAAAATACTTACAAATTAAAAAATTAGGAAGATTAAAAAAAAGTTAAAAGATTAGAAAGATTCAGCTAAGAAAAAGTTGAGAAATACTGCTAGAATTTTGGAACTAAAGTATAATGGAATAATAACATTCCAGAATAGAGAATAAGCAGACAATTATGCTAAGAAGTGACAGACCAGTTATCTCTGGTTTTACTGTTTCTGTATTTTCTTAAGGAGAGAATTGACCTGGAGAATACAACTTTCTAAGAACAGAAATGCATTTAAAAATCCTATTGACTTGTTGAGAATTTTGAAAGCTCTGTTTCTGGTGGACTTTCCTGTTTTTTTGTTGTTAAGAGTTTTTGCCATGTGGGTAGTAGTACTGTGAAATGCAGTGAGTGGATGAACTCTTACATGTAGCAGATGAATATGAAATGGTCACCTTAAGTAGTCAGGTTTTTATCTAATCTGGCTAGTTCTTATTTTGTGGGAAAAGACTTCACTTTTGACTTTACCTATATTTTCTGCTTACTACTAGTAGAAGGTGTGACTGAGAAGTTGTACAAATGCGCAAAACATAAGCCTTTTTTACAAAGTAAACTTTACAGTTAAAACTGATTTTCAGCTTCATACATCCTTTTCTGCATTCCTTTTCTTTCCAGGGAATTACAAAAAGAACTGGATTTGAAAGGAGAGGGAAAAATTTAATGAAAAGCTTGTTCACTTGCACTGACTTCATTTAAATTTCAACTAAAAGGTGCTGCTACACCTAACACAAACCAAAGAGGCTTGTGATAGCTAGATGTCTATGTAATGTCTCCCGTAGTCTAGTCAGATTTGATGATTTCATTCCCTTTACAATATGGTGCTGAAAACCATACAGAATATTCCTCTATTTCCTAACCTGTGAGATTAAAGGAATAGACTATGATTGTCAAGTAATTAATATGCACAGGCTTTTAAATTGCATAAATATTTATATATGTATATACAAATGGTATACATTGTATGGTATGAGTTAAAATGTGTGCCATATATGTGTTTATATGGCTCCATGTAATATTACTTTAATGCTGTAAGTTGTAAATTAATTTTTTTCTGTTTTACAAATCTAAAAGAGGAGCTCTTTGAGAGTCACACAGTAACATTTTACTCTTATACACTGTACTTTGTTTATTTGGAAGATACTCTGAATTTCCATAGACATAGTTATTTTATGGGCTGGTTGAGAGGTAGCACAGGATAAGTGAGCCTTCTGGGTGCAGATGCACAGAAAGGTGTGTTTTCTTCTTGCACGATTAGCTCTTCTCCTGGATTTCCTGAGGACTTGAAGAAAAGTTCCAGCTGTGCTGGAATTGTTCTGTCCTTCACTTCTGCAGATGCTGCTCCTGTTTGTAGAGCTCTTTGTAAAAGGATCCCAGACCCTATTGTTGTCCAGGGCTCTTCTTGAACTTCATCACAAACAGTTGGCAGGACTACGTTGTTTCCTTTAATTGGGAAAGGACACAGAAGGTGAGACAAAGGGACAAAGTTTTTGTCTTTTTTTCCTCTGTCATCATGCAGGGCCATGCCTTCCTTTTTTTCCATGATTTTTCTGTTGCTAGCACCAAGGCAGTGCAGAAGATAAGATATATCCTGACATTGCCACTGCATTGTATTCTTTCCAGAGTAGTTGCAAATGGGTAAGGAACTCATACTCTTCCGATCTCACCGTGAAATCACTACGAGTGGGATCCAAGTAGCAAGCCTGCTTTATGGTTTTGAAGAGTTTCCCAGTGGAAGTCCTTCGTACATATTTTCTGTTTACGTACTACCCTCACAGCTGAGGGAGGGAATATGAGACATCTTTGTTTCTTTCCATCATTGTGAAAGACACCAAAATGTGTTAGCATGGGCTGATAAACTCTTCTGTGGACACCTCTCAAAGGGATACAGGATGGAAATGCCAAAAAACCTTTCCCTGGTGGACTGGATAAGTGCACCATGCCCCTTATGGGTGTGACTAAGATTCGATTCTTACTGTCAACCCAGAAACTAAGCTTGCGCTTGACTGAGAAAAGTAAGCAAAACTGAAAGGTGGCAAAATTACCTTTGATCTTTTACCTTTTATTGTTACTAAAATGAATTGTTACTTCCAAGTAACACCAACTGGTGGTTCTAAGAACCTGACTGGACGCGATCCTGTGCAACCTGCCCTGGGTGATCCTGCCTTGGCAGGAAGATTGAACCAGGTGATCTTCAGAGGTCCCTTCCTACCCCTGCCATTCTGTGATTCTGTATAAAAACTGAAAAATCTCAAGAAATTTTTTTTTTTAGTTGCCTCCATTTATGTTTGGTATTTGTAGCTTCTGTGCACACTGTGAGAGGATGTTACAG
The DNA here is from genome assembly GCF_964289735.1 of Phaethon aethereus. Lineage (NCBI taxonomy): Eukaryota > Metazoa > Chordata > Aves > Phaethontiformes > Phaethontidae > Phaethon > Phaethon aethereus. The sequence goes on along the minus strand of NC_138577.1, from coordinate 34,427,947 downwards.
AATTAATTGAGGAAAGAAAATGTTTGTTTAGCTGCCTTGTTTGTAGAAGGACAACCCGCTACTTCACAGTGTTTATCATTGGCTGCCTTGTTCTCAGTGGTGTAGATGGCAACTGTGTTAAGGCAGTACTTCTCTACATCTGAGAAATTAGTACTATGACATTGTTTGCCATAAGAAAATTACTGTTTTTTTTAATGTTTTCTAAATGAACTGGGAGACTAGTAACTACCTAGAAGCTGTTTGGTAACAAGGGTATATGTTTCAGAGACTGCTGTGTAACTGTTTCTTTTCAAACCATAGGATATGGTACACTATTACGTTTTTCTGATGATGAGGTGTCAAGTTAATCACTGACCTCAGAGACATATTTAAAATACAAAATGCTTTTAAAATGGTTATTTCTGGTCTTTCCTAGTATGCAATGATCCTATCTTGAAATTAAAGAGTTTAATTTGTAATAATAGAATCAAATAATTTTCTGCAGATTTTCTGCATCCTGCTTTTTAGTAATTAAATCAGTTCTTACAGCACACATCCCGTTCCTTCTTCACCCTGAGAAGGTCTGGTCACTAGTACTTCCAAATTCTCCGCTGCGTTCCTGTCATTTTGTCTGTTTAATTCTTTTGCTCCATTCTTGGTTACATAGCTTCTGCTCTGACATTTTTCTTTTACCACTCCTTTCGAGATGCTGTTTTAGAAGAGAAGCCACAATTCTTTCTTCATTCAGTAGAAGTGATTGCAGCTGACTGTAAAAAGGCAAATAGAAATACTAACCATAAACAATACATTTATTGTATATTGCTTCCATTCCCAATTGTTTGAAATGTGAATAATGCTTAGTTTGCTCTCTGGCTTCTGATGCATCTGTGTCAGTCATGCTGTCTAATAGAAAAATCTTCGTGGTCTCCTCTAGACCAGGATGGGCTAAAACTTAGTGATGACAGAACAGTGATTACTTCTGTAAACAAATATCAGGGTGATTGAGACAAATTCTTGTTTAAATAGGATCTAAAGATAGTAGTTTAGTGTTGGTGAAATTAAATGTAAGGTGGCTATTTTTCCTCTTTTTTTTTTTTTTTTCATTCCATTCGGTTCCTTCATTTTGTTTCTTAAAGAATACCTTTTTTTTCCCCTGTTAATACCATTCTTCCCCTTTACAGTTTTTTTAAGTTCTTCAACAAGTTGAAACACATTCATACAGTCCACGTTTAAATTTTTGTTTCTTAGTACTTGTCTACAAAACTAAACTAAACTAACCTAAATAGATCTTCCAAAGTAATTATCTTAGGGCAAATAATTATATTATAGTAAGTCTTGCAACTGGACATACATGGTTTACACTAAAAAAACACCCCTATTTCAGAATAGCTTCATAAACACTGTATGCAGGCAAGCCCAACATGGAAATTACTTTTTTTTTTGTATGTGCATCTTTGGTAACTAGGAATAAATTTATCATATTAGGTTTGGATTTAAACTCTGACATCTTTAAAGAGATTATTTCAATTATTGCTTTCAACTGTGGGCAGTAGCAAGAACTGCAAAATCCAAAGATAAAATGTTTCTGTTCTTTATTGGTAAGTTTTTTCAGTAACATCTGTCTTTATGTCTTAGTGCTGATAACATCCATTTTGTGTAAGATATATCCCTTTTTTTACATTGCTGTTTCTTTTAATAATGGTGATGTATGCAAGAGAGTTTAAATATGGACTGCCTTTTCTGAAAAAAATAGCTTTCAATTTTGTTTTATATTCCTTTTTCAGGAATTTTTATATGCTTTCTACAGTTCAACCATAGGACATTTTCCAGTTGATTTTATGAAAATTGGTATATAGTACTGCAAGAGTAATTTTATATTGCATTTATTAAATATGATATAAAAATATGTCAAGTAAATCACCCATCAGTTTTCAGAAGTTTTAGTCTTGGAGAAAAGAGGGACAGGTAGTTACAACAAACCATCCTAGATGTGTTCATTTTGCTCTGCAGCAAAGTGAAGGCTTTGGAATATATGTGATAGTTGAGATAGAGAATCAGGGGAAGTGAAAACATTATGTGATCATTCCAAACATACTGACTTAGTCACAGAAACAACAGATGATGTGGACATTTGCATAAACCAAGATTTATCCAACCCCTATTTTTTAAGTCCTTATATTAAACCAAATTTGAATTCCAAGAGTAGCCATAATTACCACCACATCTGTTTAACTTGCTTTAAATTATGAAGAATTAACATAAAAATTGAGAGCTGCTTGAAGAATATAGTTTTCAAATTGACATAATTTTTAAGAAGGTGTTTGGGTTATCTCAAAATCTGCCAATAAGAAAACATTTCAAATTTTAATATGAACAGAAGATTTGTGTGTATTTTGTAAAGCGTAGGTTCAGAATTAAATATAGTTTACCAGGGCTTTGAACTACAGAATAAACTGAAGAACAACTGCAGAATGATTCTTCTGAACATTTTTGTTAAGTTTATCTATGCAACTTTGAAAATTGCTTCCATGTCAGTTTCACAGCTGTTGTTAATTTAGGTAGTTGCAGGCCCCTACCTCCCAAATGCAGAGCTCTGAACAGAGCTGAGTCCCAAGCTCCAGGGATCTGAGAAGCCTTTAAGCCCTGGCAACATTGAGTTTGTCTGACTGTAGAGGCAGTGAAGTCTCCCCAAGTATGAAAGCCCTACATCTTTTGGATATTCTGGAGGATATATAAAAACAGAGTCAGGAAATCCGGAGTCTCTGGTCTTTCCAGACACCAAGAAATCTAGATAAGGGAGCTGTATTTTAATGGCCCAGCAGAGCTGGACAAAACCACATTATTTGGATTAATGTCACTGTTAACAGAAAATGTCTCTGGAGAAACTTCAGTATGGATAACTATCTCACTGTGTGCAATTTCCCTGCAGCATCAGTAATGACCACTGGCAGATAAAGGAATGTGGGTCATTAATATTCCCTTGTCAGAACTGGCAGGGAATTCCGATGTGAATGTGTTTGCTAGATTGCTTAAGAACATATCTACGTACTTCTACTAGAAGTGTGTATTATAGTCTTAATATAGGAGCAATTTTTAGGGAAACAGAAAGGAGAAACAGCAATATAGAAATTTTAGGGGTTTTTTTAGGTTATATTCACACAGCACAACAACTGCTGTGGTTATGGTATTTTCACTCCTTATCTGAGGTTTATCCCTCAGTGGCTGAAATTGAGATAAAATCTTGAGTAGCAGCATCTGTTTCAGCAGTGAATTTCTGACAAGAGCCTGAGAAAATTATAAAAATATGAAAATATATATGAAGATCACCATTCACTTCTGTTTCCACCCTGTCTTTCAGGAAACCACGTCCCCCAAATTACTGATGTATAGTTACTTTCTTCCTTAAATAGTGTGGGCTTGAAGCTATATTTATTCAAAATAGTTAGGCAAATATTTTGTAATGTATTCCATTAACAGTTTTGGGAATATGCACAATTTTTTATTAATTTCTGGTGGTGCAAACTAAATTATTTTGACTGCTTACTTCTAATGGTAACAATGTGAAGAATGAAGTTAAATCTTGACTTCAAATTGGTATAAAAGAGGTTTAAACATAAAGTTGTGTATAAATTACTACTGTAGCTTTCACTGAATTATACGAGACATGTAATGTCCATGTTATGATAAAAATGAGTACAGAATTATAATATCAGTTGATGAATAAAGAGTTCCTGTTGTACAATTGAAGAGAATATATTAATAAAAGACAATTCAAACTTGAAATCACTTCTAAAAGGTGAATGCAAATATGTTGCAAATGATCAATTCAGTTTACAAGAAATTCTGGGGCATGACTGTAAACAGCACTTTGGATATGGTCTTGCTGTGCAAAGTAATAGCAAATGACAGAATTTCACAATGCATTCCGCATTCTCAAGTTCTTGCTAAAAAGAAATTTTGAGACCCTTTTCCCAGTAACGATGTTGTTCAGGAAGAGAGTTCAATAGAAGTTTAAAATTTATTCTACTGGCATGTAAATTCTTCAACTAAATGTTTCTATGAAATTTAGCTCGGTAGAGGTTTTTTTCTAGTTTGTGCTTAAGCTAATTTTTAATTTACTCTGTATTTTTCAAGGTCTCTGTGCTTGCCACTTCAGTAGCAGCATATGGGTGGAAGGGAGGTTCTGCTACTGCTGATTTTTTTTTTTTTTTTTTTTTGGCACATGCAAATGTCAACATGGAAGAAGCAACAAGGGAAAGTGACACTAAATTTATTTTGGCAGTGATGGTTAATTATATATGGGCATTTCCAGGCGAGTTCTACCTGGGTCATTTTTTTCCTCCAAGAATTTCACATATGCTTTAGAAAAATCTATAAAAGTAACTGTTCAGAATATTGGCAGGTGATGTCTGGATTGAAGAGAGAAATAGTAATTTGGTCTCCTGTTCTAGTGCAAAAGCACGCATGTTAGCAGCAACAAATGGAAGGCCAAACAGCTAAAAATGAAAAATGTGATCCAGAATAGTGAGTAGCATCTTTAACTTGTAATGATTTTGAAAATAAACTGAAAGTTTTTTCTGAAAAAGTTCCCTGTGGTAAGGTGAGGCAGTAAGGTCTAATTTTGTCTTTTGATTGAAAAGTAAGGGTAGAATGAATGGGAGTAGAAAGGCAAATTAATCCTATGTGTATGGACCTAATGAGGCTAGTAATGCGGCGTAAATCTAGTCCTGGTTTCTCATTCTAAAAAGTGTGTTGACAAAATAGAAAAAGTGCAGAAGAGAAAAACACAGATTCAGGGCTGGGAAAATGCTTTATCATCTTTAATAATGAGTTAAATTTGTTTATAAAAAAGATTACTGAAAGCTTATGTCAGGTGACATTTATATATTTTCTTGTAGAGAAGATAGAGATTGCAATAGAGTGTTTTGCTTAACGAGTTTGAGGAGAATTAAACAATTCTGGGCAACTACATTGGAACTATTGGAACAGACTGCTTAAGTGTCAGTTTATTACTACATATCTGAATATTCTCAGGTTAAGATTTGACGCATTTTATAAACAATAAACAAGATGCTAGACTCAGTACAAAAGTGACAAGGAGAATCCATTTTTCTTTTTTTTTAATGTAAAAGGCAGAACCGGTTTGAAATCTATGAATAATTCTACCTGAGGAAATAAAGGAAAGGAGGCGATTATTGAATATGGTAAAACCTTAGTACACCCACATCGTGCATATTAGAACACAGTCTGATATATACATATCTTAAGAACACACAACTGATTTAGGTAAGGTGCAGACAATGGCAACTAAAATGTTCCAGAGGATGGAGCAGCTCTTGTTCCATCCTCTGAGAAGAGACTGAAAAAACTGAGACTCCTCCATTTTCAAGAAGAAATGGCAGAGGTGGGTGTGAGGATTATGTCTGAGGTCTGCAAAATTGTTGGGGTAGAGGGTAAAGTCAAAGCAAAATGGACATCCACCCACCCCATAATAACAGAACTGTGGTGTTTGAGGAAGTTAGTAGAAGATTGATTAAAGCAGATGAAAGATAGAATTTGCCTCATGTTTTTGTTGAGGTGGACAGTATCTGTAGTTTCAAAGGAGAACTTAAAAAAAATAATGTACAGAACATCTGTAGATTACTACTAAAAGAGCAAGCAGGAATGCCAGCTTTAATGTTCTTAGTGAATGAAGTGAATGGCCCTCAAAAAGTGCCCAGGCTAATGTGCCCACATAGCACCTCTCTTGACACTGCTGGAGACATGCTAGCAAGCTACACAGACTTAGTGTGACCCAATAAGGCATTTGCTGTGGTCTTGCATTCAGAAATACATATATTTTCAACAGGCATTGTTCATCACTGTTTATTCAGCACTGTACCTTTTCCAGAAAAGCTGATTTGGAGTTTTTTGTATCACATTGTTGATATAATTGAAACCTAGGAAGTGAAATAAAAAACAATGGCAAGCATTTAAGGAAATGTATTTTACAGTTTTGGAAAATTTGCATATTGAATATATATAATATATGCCAGATGTGTGGCAATGTGTGTATAGGTTGCTGTAGGGCAGGTGACATGAGGATTAGATTTATTTTACAAGATGCCTTCTGATGCTTTACAGTTCACAGGTGAAGTGCATTAGTGGAAAATCCGGGTCACCTTTTTTTTCCCTTTTTTTGTAATCCTTTTTCTTCAGACATACTGTTCATATGAAGTGTAACATGTCCACTGACCTTTTTCAGTGTCTGTAGTCTGATGAAAGTGACTTAAAGGTTGTAGCATCTAAAGATGTATGCATTATAAAAAGAATACAGGTAAATTGCAACTCGGATCCTACAACATCTTCAGAAAACATTGTATCTACTCTTAAGTCTAGCTTTTCAGATCAAGTAGATAAGGATTTCCTTAAAAATATGAAAAGTGTATAGTTACTTTTCAAATGTACTTATACTATGGATTTTACAAACCTCAATAAATGCTTTTAGTCAATGGCTACTTAGTTTACGTACGCTAGCTGCTTGAAACAGCTGCCTTTTTCTGATCAACTATGGTGATAAATGTTTATCATTTGGCTATTGACTCTTTATATACATATTGCATTCTGACATTTATGAAGTAATATTTTTATCAGTTTCCCATATCAGGAACTGCAGCAATCTATAATATTTTATTAATGCAGACCTAAAATCACAAATTCCATTGTTGCAATCCTGTAAAAGTTGGTCATCTCATGAAGGTGTGCCTGCTTGCTTCTAATGGCTGAAGTTTTGCTGAACCTTGTAAGTTACAACAAATTATTATGGAATTTACTAAAACATAAAAAATTAGTTGCTTTGCATTATGCTATTGAAAAGGCATTGTTCTTATTCGTAACTTTTTACAAATACCACCAACCTAGATAGAAAGAAAAAGGAAAACTGTTTTCTTTTAAACTTTTAGTTCTACTCATTCCCCCTTTGTTAACTGAACGTGATTCTCTTAGATGTATGATTTTCATTCTACTTAACAGCTCAGTGCTGTTTTTTACTCATGAATTACAGACTTCTAAAAATAGTGTAGTGAAATGAAGTGCTTTGGTGACTCATAAGTATGATGGTGTGGATAACATGAGTACGTTAAAAATATCTTTTAGATTTACATGAAAAATGTGTGGGATTTTCCCATGGCAGAAAGTCTTTAGAAAAGTTTTCTCAGCTATACACTATTTGGCAGTAGCTCAGTACCTACACAAAGCAGGAACTCATTTGGTCTCTTAAGAAAAGCAGCTGAGTATCTGTGATAGTTCATGATTGATTTCAATTTAGATAACTGATAGGTTATATGTAGACAATTGAACAACAACTAAAGTGTGCATAAAACTGATTCTTGAATCTTTCAGGAATTTTTTGTGTATCAAGTGTGGGATGGGAAAAAAAAAAGGGAGCATTTCTTCTCATAGCTGTATAACTTAGAGGTATTGCTAAAAACTAATAAATGCATTTCCAGTGCTATTTGAATTTTCTGCTTCTTTTTTCCTTCTGAACAAATGTGAATATGTGAATGGAGTCTAGAGAGGATTTTTAACTAAACTTGTCCATGAATTTGTTTATCTGATTTTGAAATCAAGAAGTTGGAGTACGTGGATAAAATTTGTAGTTTTTATTTATATGAAAATATTAGATCTTCCAAGCCAAATTTTTCTCAGATCCCCAACTGCAGTGAGATGCCCTGATTTGATTACCTTTTCAATAGCCAGAAAAGTCCACTTTTTTCTGAAATGCACCAAGCATTCTTTTCTCTTCAGATGTCTAGACCACCAGTTCTGTATGGGTTCCTCTCTAATATCTACAGTTGTTTGAGTATTTATAAGTACCTTTGTGAATAAACGTTCATTTCTGCCATTGAGCAGATCTGCCAATCTTTAGCATCTGATTTTTTTTTGGTAGGTTTTTGTTTTGTTTTGTTTTATTTTGTTATTTAATCTATGAATGCATGGGTTAGTGTCTTATTCTTCCCTGCAAAATACACTTTAACCTTGGGGGAAACATGCAGTAATCTCAGAGCCTGAAGATCAAGAGTTCGGATCTCTTTGATGTTAATAGATCTGTCATGTCTTTCCCTTTTACAAAGAAAGCATTTTGAAGGGTCATTGAGAATAAAAAAGGCATCTCTAATGTAAGAGGACCAAATCTAAACCTCTGGATTTTAGATTTTGTGTCAAATCCGTGGCCCTTAAAATTTTCCTCATATCAACAAGACAATTTTTCTAATTACATATTACTGTTTTCTTATTTGATGTATTACTATTTCCTTCTTAGCTCTTAAACAGAATGTAATACTGCAGCTGCAAATCATCAGAACAGTTCTGCTTGAGCTATAGTTATCTTAAAGCAGAAAAGATTGCTATCTCTTGTGCGTAGATCAACCTCAAAAATTATATTTGTTAGGCATCTGACTGTAGGCAAGAGAAGAGTCTCTACTGAGACTGTCAGATTCAAAGGAAGAGGGTTTCTTTTCTTAATGGTTTTCACAACTGTCACACCAGTAGCCTACCCAAAGCTAACTTTTAAGAGGTAGATTAATAATCCTTATTTGTACTTCTTTACCTTAATCAGTCTCTTTAGACATTACAGATAAATTTTAATAACTTTCAGATTTTGGATTGAGGAAAAGGAAGTTACAGAAGTGGGCAAGCACTCTTTGCTATTTGAGAGAATACTGCTAGGAAAATGCAAGGCAACACACAGTTCCAAGGAAAGCTGATGTCTTTGACTGTACAGTAGTAATACAGGCACTGAGAACTCAATGGTACCCAAAAGACTGATGATTTTAGAAGACTACTGCAATTTGTTTCTAAGAACTGGTTCAGAAAAATAAAAAGGTAATATTTCATACCATATGCTTTGAGGCTGAAGTTTTAGAAAAGTTCTATGAAAGTATTTCAGTGATGTTTATGTCTGATCACAACACTACTGTTTTATTGAAGATAAATAAAATATACTATTACTTTTATTCTGTAAGGGAAGTTATGTTCCTTTAATACATTTCCTTTCCCTTTAGAATGCACACGTTCCAGGAAAGATAGTTATTGTAGTAGTGATTTAAAGGTGAATAAAAAAATGGAATCACAAATACCATTTAATTGTAAACAGTATTTTAGACTAATTTATATCTCATCACTGTAGCATTTATCTCTAAAAGCTCCTATTTATAAAAGCTTTTAAAAGGGTGTGCAAGATTTCTCTGATAATTAATGGGTTTTCCTTTTTCTGCCTGAATACCCTAAGTTACACAAAGATAGCAAATAGTGTTCATGCTCCAGTCTTTTTTTTCATCACAATCTGAGTAGTCAGCTCCAAGTTCGGCATGTTGTTTAGGGCAGCTGGTGTATTGTCCCTACACCTGTACGACTGGGTGATTATACCTCTTACAATCTGTGGCCCAGTGTCCATCAGGCAAAGCTGGAGTTTTCTAACTGGAGATGGAGGCCACCGGGGGATGCCTTCTGCTTTGAGAAGATGTGCTTTTTGCTGTGAGGAAGTGCTCTTCTGCTGGGTGAAATGCAGAGGGATTGCTGTGCACCTGCAAAGCTCAGCGGCAGGTCGTGCATGAACTTCACCCACCACTTTATGTTCTGTGGCACCAGAGAGTGACTCTCTTTCTCTGCTGTGCTGTGAACCTCCTGTGGGCCTCACTCTCTTGTTCAGCAATTTGGATTTACTGTATCCTTCTTTTACCCTTTTTGTTTCTTCATATGCATCCTTTTTCCCCTTCAGCTGTCTATTCTTTCTCTTACCAGCTTCTCCACTCCTCTCTTAATGTCAAAAGTAAACACCAGTTTTCATAAATGTTCATAGAATCTGGGTACAGAAATGTCAATTATGCATCACAAACTAAAAACAAAGCAGGAACAGCCATGTGGAAATGATAGACTGAAAAATTCGTCGAAGAAATTTCATTTAAGTTGCAGAAACTCATCAGAGGTCAGCAAAGTAGCATTACAACATAAAGCTTAACCAGTAGCAGCCTTGCCTTCTGCATATTCAAATGAACACTCCTTCTACTTTATTTCTGGTTTTGGATATTTAAAACTGTTTTTACTTGGCCAGACTGTTTCCAAAAATGACAAAGATCCTTTCAGTGGTATCTGTTTTGTATGATCAGATGAGTAGTCAGACAGACAAGATTTACTTTCTGATGATCTTTGAGTACTTTCAGTGAAGAAAGGGTGAGCTCTCCTTAATGACATAAAAAGAAGCCAAACTCTCAATTTTTTATCTGTCAAGACTAGAAGGACCTTTTCAAAGGGGTGTGTAATTGTGCAAAAGTATTCTATTTTTTTTTCTTCTGTTTTTTTAAAAAAAAAAAGTTATGCCTCTGGGAATAATTTTAAGAATTGACAATTTGCTAAAATTTAACATACTTTCCCGACTTGCTAGACTATGGGATTTGTAGAATTGCTAGTTCTGGCAAAGTTATTTCTCCCTTCTCTGTATACTTTTTTAAAATTATTTTTTAATGCAACCGTTGTGTTTTATTGATTGTTTTATTGATTCTGATTTTTTCTGACTGAAGTAGCACAGCCTTCACACTTTAAGTGTATAAGTACCTGTAAGAAGAATGTAGTTCTCAGCATCATATCCTAAAAATAGAAAGTTTGGATAAACATAATTGATTGTGGGCTTGCTTGTTCATTATCTTAATTAGTCTAATTAAATCATTAGTTGATTGGCACTGATCCCTTCCTAACAAACAGGAAAGCTTAGTACTTTCCTGCTTGATCCTCTAAGACCTGCCATTTCAGTTCTTCGTGCAACTCTTCATTTGTGGTATTTGTGCTGTCAAGAGGCATGAAGTCAGTGCACAACACTGTAGCTCTCCAACATGAACAACAGTGTGAGGGAGTTAACTAACCCGTTGGTTGTACTTTTAGACAAACTGCTTCTTGATGTGTGTTGCCTCAGTGAAAAATGAAAGATGATAGCAAGCTGACTGTAGCCAATTAATGCTGGACAATTCATTGCAGAAACCTGACTGGGTTTTAGACAATTGAATTTCATTGTTCATGGTTTTGTGGAAGGTTTTTTATGTGGATGTGTAATTCAATAAGAGTGTTTTTGGTACAGAATGATTAATATTTTGCTTTAGTTAGGTTAGACACTCACCTGTCCATATTCAGGTTTGTAATGTTGAGTCTGCATGCCAAATGACTCAGTTGTTTGCATGACAAATTTTCAGTGACTGAAAATTTGTTTTGATTAATTTTGTTTAGCTAGTACTGTATCAGCTAATACTGTATCAGCTAGTACTGATGAAACTACTGTTAAGATCATACTCATCAGCTAGAAATGAATCAAAATAGTGACCTTTTGAAAACTACATCATTGGCAATGGCTGATTTCTCAAGCTTATATGACAAAGTTCGCAATTTTATTCCAAGCTAGACATCTAGGATATTAGGAAAAATTTCTTCACTGAAACGATTGTCAAGCTCTGGAACAGGCTGCCCACTGAAGTGGTTCAGTCACCATCCCTGGAGGTATTTAAAGACATGTAGATGTGGTTTAGTGGTGGACTTGGCAATGTTAGGTTTATGATTGGTCTCTATGATATTAAGGGTCTTTTTCCAACCTAAATGATTCTGTGATTCTATTCTGGAAACTTCTTGTAAGTAAAGCAGTTCATAAGTATGGAAACTTGCTTAAATTCTGACAACCGATCCATTAATCTATGTATGAATATTCACAATAACTTTTTTTTTCATTGCCTCAGGGATTCGTTTGCATATACTTAACATTGACATTCACCCTTGACGTTTGGGTACCTTGGGGAAGGAAAATGAAAATAGATACATTCTTACATTTGTTTCCTTAAATAAGATATTGTGCTGGTTTTGGCTGGGATAGAGTTAATTTTCTACATAGTAGCTAGTATGGGTCTATGTTTTGGATTTGTGCTGAAAACAGTGTTGATAATACAGAGATGTGTTTGTTATTGTTGAACAGTGGTAATACAGAGTCAAGATCTTTTCTGCTTCTCACACTGTCCCACCAGTGAGTAGGCTGGTGGTGCTCAAGAAGCTGTGAGGGGACACAGCTGGGACAGCTGACCCCAGCTGACCAAAGGGATATTCCGTACCATACGACGTCATGCTCAGCATACAAAGAGCTTCCTGGGCTGAGGTGATCCCTTTACTCAGCACTGGTGAGAGATACATCTGGAGTGCTTAGTCCAGTGGTCGGCTTCTCAGTACGAGAGAGACATGGATGTGCTGGAGTGAGTCCCATGAAGGGCCACAAAGGCAATGGTGAGGTGGGAACATTGTTCTCACAAAGCGAAGTTGAGAGCTGGGACTGCTTAGCCTTAAGTGAGATCTTTTCCATGTGTATATATAAAAACCTGATGGTAGGGAGTGAAGATGTGGGAGACAGACTCTTCTCAGTGGTGCCTAGTGACAGCACAAGAGGCAGTGGGCACAAACTGAAACACATGAAGCTCTGTTGAAACATAAGAATTTTTTTTATTATTAATCCTATTATTCCCAGGATGACTGAGCACATTGTCGAGAGTGTTTGTGGGCTCTCCATTCTCAGAGATATTTTTAATCTGAGCAAAGAATGACTCTGGGCAACCTTCTGTACCTGACTCAGGTCTGAGCCAGGGTTGGACTAGGCACTCTCTGTATGGGACTGCCAGCTTTAGTGAACCCGTGGTTCTGTGAAAATTAATACCTAAATTTCTGTGTGCCTTTAATACTTTTAATGATGTATTTCAGCTGTTGACATGAAATTGTGGAAGTAAAATATTGTTAAGCCTACTAGTTTTATGGAAGTAGGCGTAAGAATGTGAGATCTTATACTATTAAAAAAAATGCATTTCCTTAACACAGCAAGGAATTAGAGAAAAATTGGCAGTTTTATAATAGATTAGATTTCTTTTGCATTAAAAAAATCTCAATATTCACAATGGAAGCAAACCCACAATTTGAAAATGTTAGCACAACTATATGCAGTCATGACAGAAAAACAAGTAGAAGAGATAGTTGACATACAAACTTACATTATGCCCTTTGAAATTCTACATGTTCCAGTTTTATGTCACTTACAATAAGGCAAAGAACTGCATGACTTCAGATCTCTGTCTTGCATGTATCAATGTCATTTCAGGTGCTGTTGCACATCTGAAAGTCTGTGACCAAGAAACCTATTTATTTTGGCTGAAAGAATGATGTCTTTTTTCTAAATATACCTTCAGTTATCTATATAATAAACAACTTTAAGTGTGTGGGTAAAATCCTGCACAAATGAAATCAGTTGGAAAAATCCTATCCAAATTACAGAGTCCAGGATTTACATCTTCCTCCATATTTACACTGTGTGAAACACTCCATCAGAGTTCCAAATGCAGTAAATCATTGACACACATTAATTTGGTATATTTAAAATAAAAGCTATAAAAGCTAACTAGGTTGCAGTTAAAAAATAAAAGACTCTTGTTTATGTTGAGTACATTTCAGTACTAAGTTTTGACCAGGCCATTAGAACTCCATTTAATCAAAATCCCTACCATTTCAACAGTGCCTTTACTGTTTTACTTTTTCAGCTATCAGTGTTGAAAACCTTTAGATTAAAAAGTTGGTATCATTTACTACTATATTAAAGTAAAATATACCATGAGTTCAATTAATAGAAATTGTGTAATGCACATAGTTCTTTTTTAGCTGCTTGAAATTGTTGTAATAGTGTAATAAAACTGTGTATTTTATTTTAAATGAGTATATAATTTCCTACTGAATGACAGGCAAAACAAACTTTTCATTTCAAACCATGTTCATTTTCAGTCCTGAACTGCTTTTCATTAATGCTTTCTGCATTTTTTTTTTACTTCCCCGATTTTCTAATTAAGTTTTGGACAAGAGAAAAGTAATAATATTTAAGGATGGGTGACAAAACCTAATTATTTTAGTTGTACACCATTCTGAGGTAAAGACTGCTTAAAATGAGTTGAAGCAAAAATGTGAGGTTTTATTATTTATGTTTGTATGTGTCATATTGCTATTAAGTTTCTATAGTTATTAGTCACAAAATACTTAGTTTTTTCATCTGTTCACTGTTAGGTTGAATTGCCAGTGTGATTTCAAAAATGAATGAGAGGCTTGATGGTGACTGAAACTTTATAATACAAGTCATTATCTCTCTCACTGGTTAGAAATAATAAAAGCACATCACAATACGTCTTGGCCATTAACGACTGACCTCTAGTGTGCAGTGGAGCCATGTAATTGAATAATTATGTTTGTGAAGAGAGTGACTGATTATAAGAAATGGAATGTAAGTACAGCAAAATGATAAGGGAATTGCCTGATGATGGTGAAAACAGTTATAAAATGGAAAAAATCCTGCTTTCGATCCCCCTGGGCTGACTATTTTACTATGCCGTAAGGAATTTAAGGGCTGGTCACAAAGAAATGTGAGTATTAATTGTGCTTTCTTTTTGATGGTGGCACAGTTCCACAGGTGAAAATAATACTGTGTCATAAGAATGAAATTTTTCTTTTACATTTAGTTATTCATCAGTGAGAGTCATACACAGGTGGGAAAGAAAAAGGTAAATGTAGATAGTTTGGACTAACTGAAATGACAGATTGAATAACAAAATATTTCAAAGCCTTGACTATTCCTGCTGCTGTAAATAGTAATCCTGTGGTGTTCCCTACAATACAAAATCATCTTTGAGTTGGAACTTCACCAAATTTCATGGAGGTTTGTTTTCCAGTGTCATAGAATGAGTTAATGCTGACAGAGTCTTACATGATTGTATTCTAGAATAACTGTCTCAAAGTGCACTTGAGTTGTTAAATATTTAAAGTATGTGAATTCTGTCTCTTTTGAAACACATTTCTTGTATTCTAATATAAAGACATTATCTTATCGCAGTAGCAGGCAGAAATCACTAAATGAAATATATTTTCCATTGTAATACATATGCTTGTTATTCATGTGTAGCCTTCTGATATCTGCTTCAGCTACTGTTTTCTATATAGAGAATAGGATTAAATGAATTATAAATGAGACATTGTGATTGGAATCTAATCCAAATGTTGAAGATACTTCAAGGAAATATCCAGCAAATAAATGCAGTGATGAAACTTGTGAAATACAGTAATATTGTAGCAAGCTTGCCTTTTAGTCACATCAAAGTATACACACTTCATATTGTTTTCAGGTTTATTCAGACATTTGATACAGCTTCTGCCATCTCTCTGCCTTTCTCCCTTGTATTTCTGTTATTTGGTTTAGGTCAAAATGTCTTAGAAATAGCCTCTTCTCCCCACAAATATGGTTTAGTAACCTCCTAGTGCAGCTGTTCAGCATCTGTCTTAGAGGCACAGAGCTGTGTGGGTAGGTTTCATAAAGAAAATGAGGGATTGTTGTACAGTTTTTCTTAATTTCATTTTAATTGTTAGACATGCACTGATTGACCAATTGATTGCACATAAAATAATTAGTGTTCCAAATTAATAAATAAATTTGTTCATAAATATTCATAAAGGGCCCAAATCCTGCAAAAACACGGCAAAATAAATATTTTCAAACTATATTTTAGTAAGTGAAACTTTACTAGTGTGAAATACCACATATTATTTCTATGCTATTTATCAATAACATTTCATTTTATAGGGAAACAGTAGTACTAATTACAAATAATAATACAGCTGATAGTATAAAATAGTAGAATTACAGATTAAAATTACTTCTAATAATTGCAATTATACAAGATTCTTGGTAGGCACTGTCTTTTATGGAATAGATACATCTTTATTTCACAAAATAGTTAATATACTATCGCGTCATGCAAACGCTTCTAACAGTGGCATTAGTATGACTTCTTTTGATAGCAATTCAGTTTTCACAGCCTGGAGCATACTTTTTGTGCATTCAGTCATTATTTCTCTTTTTCCACTATGTTTGCCCCCCCTACATTTAACATGCTGTATCACTGTTTGAATGGTCATGTAAGTGACTTTTCTTCTTTTGCCAGGTTGAGGAGTAGTAAGTATGTCAGTGCTACAAGAGATCACAGAATGAAAAGGAGGTCAACCAGTAGTAATACCAGATGATACAAGCGGTATTTTCTTTCTGTTCTCCATCATTTGTTTTACTTCCTTGCATTTGAGATATAACAACTGTAACTGCCTTCAGTTACTCTATTTCTTTCTCTGTGTCTGCCCTATAACAGCCTTCTGGACTAGTGACAGCTGGAGAAATAACCTGTAGTGGTTGGAGTTTCGATCTCTTCCCTACACTGATAGTGGGCATGCATTCCTTAGTTTTGTGGTTTTGGAGAACAACCCAGACTGCCATGTATTAAGAAAATTTTGCAGCCTGTGGATCAAGCTGGTGTTTCTGTTCCTTTATTTTCATCTGAGCTGCCAATCTGCTAGAATCCTTTTGGCCAAGATCCCCCTGAGAGATGGAGTAAGGTCCAGAATAGTATCTTGAAAAAGGCACTTCGCAGAGACATAACGCTTCTGTAGATTACCTGGAAAATGCTGCTTTCTCATACATAGGGTGCCAGTATCAATAGCAAATGAACATAAGCAAGCAAAAGTTTTGCTCTCTAGACACCTGTACAATAGCTCTTTGAACAGAACTATGCTAAGCACAGGTTTTAACTATCCATATCTTAAAAAAAAATTGCACAAAGAGATACCAGGATTTATTCTGTGAGTTTTATTTATTAAATTGATAGAAGATTTCTAGATAAAGGAAGATAGCTAATTTACTTGACTGAAATATATGTTATTTTAATTCTTCTCAAACTGTATTTGTCAATTTTTTTCATTATTTTTACCTTTTTTCTTACAGGGTTTTTTTTGTGGCGGGTTTTTTTTTAGTATTTGCTCCATAAATTCTTTATTTTTGTAAAGTAGTCTCAGCCTTATGTTCAGTGTTTTTTGAGGTATTTTGTAATATGGAATTTCTGTAAGTTTGTTACATTTACTGCTACAACTCTGCTTTGGGGCAATTGTTTTGTTTTGGGATATCAAAAGGGTTGGTCTTAAGCACAGGAGAAAAAAACCATTCTGATGTCAACCTAGTTTTTGTGGTATTCCAATATAAAGTTTTGTTGTACATTTTCATAACGTTTTCCAGGAAGCAGTAGTCAGAAGCAGCATTAGGCTATGCTTTCAGTGTGTGGCCTCTGTATACATGCCAGGTAGCTGCAAATGGTTGATTGTATTTTGAACGAACTAGTTTGTTCTTAGATTAATATTCAAGTCTGCAATCAATCCAAGCCAGCCTTCTGTTCCACACAAATTGTGTCCTGGTGAGTTAGTTCCTTGTACCATAGCACACCAGCTAAAGAGAATGGTATCACACATAATTGCTAACAGTGGTTCTTGTTTTTCACTTTACTATGCTAGGCAAACGGTTCTAGGGCCAAAGCTGCAAATAATGAAGATATTTCATTAGGAATTGTTAGTGTACATCCAAAGGAAAAATTAGGGCTTTCATTTTAAAAGTATGTAAAGGAAGTATTAGCATATGTCTTTACAAGGATTTCCTTTATTTTAATTAATCTTTCATTCCTCATTCATAGACTCTTAGTTAAGTTTGGTTTTAGTTTTTAGTTTTTACCTTTTTTTCTCTTTTTTTTTTTTTTTTCCCAACCAGATAGAAATGTTTTTAAGTTTGCAGTGTAGACTGGACAAATGATATTAAATCTATTTTACTTCCTGCACTGTTGATGAAAGAGAACTCAAACACTCTTCTTTTTTCTTGCAAAAGTGAATGTTTTGCTCTTGAGATGTAGAAATTTGGTGGTATCTTGGTATGCTTAAGGTTTTGATGCAATCCATTACACTGGAAGTTTGCAGAGTGCATTACTAGTTCAATGCCTCCCTCATGTTCAGTGTGCTTCCTATGCTTTTGCCAAGTAGTAAAACGCTTGGGCATAGAATCACATATTTTGCTATCATTTTGCTTTAAGCCACTGTTAAAAATAGAACTATCGGTGATAGGAAACTAGTGTACCAGATTACTAAAAATACACTGACCTAATCATTCATATTTACTCTGCAATACTTACTTTTGACTTTCTTAATCACTTTCTGCTATGTTTTTTTTTCTTTTAATGCACATTTTCTGTTGATTGAAGCATTAAAAGGAGGGATTTTCTAACGATTATGAGAGGTGGGTGCCCAACTCCCATTGATTTTTACGTGGGACTGGGAGTTTAGGAATCCAATAAAGGTTGATCAAGTAACTTAAAATCACTGAAAAAATCAGTCGCTGAACATGGATTATAACAAGGATCTGTTCTGTTTGGTTTTGTTGCTCTGGTTTGTCACGGGACACCTTTCCATTTCATGTAGTTATTGAGAAGGTAGATTTTTTGGAAATGGAATCTCAAAAGGAAAGTTATAGGTTATTAATATGGCAGTGGTGAGTGTTATGCTATAGAATGGCAAAATATCCTGATTAAATGTTAGAATAAATCTCGTATATAGTGCTAAACCATTGAGCTTCATCTTGAATCAGTTTTTGAACATGACTTTTTTGATAACTTATACTGTTTCTAATTTATAGCCTACACATATTTTTGTTCAGTTCATAGAAGAAATTATTTAATCTTGTGGACACAGCCAGTTAAACATTAAAAAAGCGGGAAATGGGGGAAAAAGAAAAAAAAGTAAAAAAAGGCACTTTAGAATTTTCTATATCACATTACATCTGCACAAAACACTTACCAGCATGTTTCAAGGATTAATGAAAAGAAGAGTGGCAGCCACCCACCCAAAAGCTCATTTGCCTTTGAAAAAAAAATTTATTTAGGTGTTGGTAGCTCTGTCTTACAGTTCCCAATTTTCCTGATGTTGCATCTTTCCACTGGCCCCTTCCTTCTGAACCATTTTCACAAATTTATTCTTCTGCTGATTCAGATGTGCTGAATCCCAAATGAACCATTTGTCTGGTTCTAGCTGAAAGATGCCCAGAAGGGTCCTAAGGGATGAACAGCTACTTGAGGCAGTAAACAGGTTATTGTTTAGAAAATGGAAAATTGGTATATTTACCAATTCTCCCAATGTAACAGATCAGGTTCAAGACCACCTGAGGAACCTGAACCTGAACCTGAACAAGTCTATGGGACCTGATGAGACACACCCCAGAGTCCTGAGGGAATTGGCTGATGTAGTTGCCAAGCCACTCTCCATGCTATTCGGAAAGGCATGGCAGTCAGGAGAAGTCCCCAGTGACTGGAAAAGGGAAACATTGCACCCACTTTTAAAAGGGATAGCAAGAAGAGCCATGGGAACTACCAACCCATCAGCCTCACCTCTGTGCCTGGGAAGATTATGGAACAGATGCTCCTAGAAGCTATGCTAAGGCACATGGAGGACAGGGAGGTGATTCAAGACAGACAGCATGGCTTCACCAAGGGCAAGTCCTGCCTGACCAACCTAGTGGCCTTCTATGATGGAGTGAATAATTAATGGACAAGGGAAGAGCTATGAATGTCACCTATCTGGACTTCTGTAAGGCCTTTGACATGGTCCCCCACAACATCCTCCTCCTCTCTAAATTGGAGAGATATGGATTTGATGGGTGGACTGTGGGGTGGATGAGGAACTGGTTGGATGGTCACATACAGAGGTTAGTGCTCAACAGCTCAATGTCCAGATGGAGATTGGTGACGAGAGGTGTATCTCAGGGGTCCGTATTGGGACCAGTATTGTTTAAAATCTTCACCAATAACATGGCCAGTGGGATCGAATGCACCCTTAGTAAGTTTGCAGATGACATCAAGCTGAGTGGTGCAGGTGATGTGCCTGAGGGGTGGGATGCTCATGATTCAGAGGGACCTGGACAAGCTTGAAGAATGAACCCTTGTGAACCTCATGAGGTTCAACAAGGGCAAGTGCAGGGTCCTGCACCTGGGTCGGGGCAACTGCCGATATCAAGACAGGCTGGGGGATGAAGGGATCAAAAGCAGCCCTGCTGAGAAGGACTTGGGGGTGCTGGTGGACGAAGAGCTGGACATGAGCCAGCAATGTGAGCTCGCAGCTCAGAAGGCCAACCGTATCCTGGGCTGCATTCGAGGAAGCATGGCCAGCAGGTGGAGGTAGGTGATTGTGCCCCTCTACTCCGCTCATGTGAGACCTCACCTGGAGTCCTGCATCCAGCTGTGGAGCCCTCAGCACAGGAAAGACGTGTTGGAGTGGGTCCAGAGGAGGGCCACAGAAACGATGAGAGGGATGGAACACCTCTCCCATGAGGACAGGCTGAGAGAGTTGAGGTTGTTCAGCCTGGAGAAGAGAAGCCTCCAGGAATACCTTGTTGCAGACTTTCTGTATTTAAAGGGGGCTTCTAAGAAAGGTGAGAACAAACTTTGTAGCAGGGCCTGTTGTGATAGGACAAGGGGTCACGCTTTCAAACTAAAAGAGAGGGGATTTCAACTAGATAGAAGGAAGAAATTTTTCACCATGAGGGTGGTGAAAGACTGGCACAGGTTTCCCAGGGAGGCGGAAGATGCCCCATCCCTGGAAACATTCCAGGTCAGGTTCGACAGGGCTTTGAGCAACCTCATGTAGTTGAAGATGTCCCTGCTCATTGCAGGGGGACTGGACTAGATGTCCTTTAAAGGTCCCTTCCAACCCAAAGATTCTATGGTTCTGTGTTTCTAAGTTGGTTTCCCTTGATACTTAGCCTTAGTTTGTAACCACTTGGGCTGCGCCTTATGCTTGTAACTGTGCTTATCAATAGCAGTTACCCTTTAATTTTTTATAGGCTAACTTAGTATGTCTTTCCTGAAACATGGCATCTTTTTTTTTTTTTTAGCATGGTACATGCTATCGGTACCTTTTCCATTTGGAATGCACTTTTCTTGCAGATGGATATCTGAAATCTATGTAATTTTAAAGAAATAATATTGTCAAAGACTAGGGTTTTTTTATGTCATTAGTATTATTTTTTCTCCAACTCTATGAGGAAAGTATATTCTTATTCTTTCCAGAAACTTCTTTGCCTTTGAAAGAGCTGCGTGTTACTGGCCCTTCATAATAATTCCATGATTAATTACTATATATATGTATTTTTCTGCTGGATATAATAACCATCCATTGCAGTAGTCTATGAGCACTTTACCTTGTACTTTTTGCATCTGAGACTCCTCTTATTTCTGTTATTCCACTACTTTATTACAATTCTTGTGATGTATTATTCAGATCCTCCTCTATGATTGCAATACCTTCCACCATAATGGAAGACAATCCATTATTTCTAGCTTTGTATCTTCATTAGCACAGTGCATTAGCTAATTCTGTTTTTTTCAGCAAAGCAAATAATTCTTAAAATCCAAAAGCTGATCCTACAGGAATAATGTTATAAATTCCATGTAGATTTATAGTGGGGTTTTTCCAGCTCAGCTCAGGGTAGTTTGTGGTGTTTTATAGCTCTTAAAATAATCCCAGTTTGTTTTGATTTTAACCATTAATTTCCCATTTCATGCATGCTTTACTGAAGAATACAGACCAGTGGTATCTCACTACAAATAGGGTAGTTGTATCTTTTTACCTCTGTCTAAAAAATCAAGTAATTTATCAAAGAAAGATAGATTCATTTAGCATAGTCCGATTCTGATCAATCTCCATGGTAATTTATCCTGTTTGCATTTTTATTTGTTTCTTTGTATATTATTTATTTCAAAGCTGAGCAGTAGTTGTGCTATGTTTATGTGTATACATACAGCATGTAAACAGCATAATAATGACTTGTAGTATTCTTTCTTATTTGAACTGAGAACTACCTTAAGTAAAATCCCTTACTGGTTTTCACTTCTCCTGACAATGTTGTGATAATGTTTTTTTTTTTTAATATATATTATAGATAATCAGGCATTCTTTGTATCATTGAGAAATGATATAGTGTAGAACTATCTTTACCTTATTTTATTTACTTACCTTTGTTAAATATTTTTCTCATGCCAGATGTTACAAAATAAGGCTCTTGGTCAGTGGGGAATTCATGGCATGGCTTTAAACAATGTGTTTTAATTTCTTAGCATGTAGTTTCCAGCTGAATATAACCTGTTGCCTAAATTCATATCTGAGGTGTCCTACCGAATTCAGTGGGATTAAAATGTGCTTCATGTTAAATGTCTCTTTAAATGCATCACAGAATTGTGCTTATATCTGATAGAGCAGCTGGAATCCTGTGAATGATCTTTAGAATTTATTAATGCTTGTCTAGTGTGTGTAAAGATTAGTCTAGTCTCTTCATTCTTTATAATAGCATACACATGCACTCTGAAGAGATTTTAATGTCTCATTTCAGTCATGACTAGGAAAAAAGGGCCACCATTGTCCAGATCTAGATAATAATGCTGTTCAGAAAATTGAATATTTATATATAAAAAGGAAAAAATGGAATTATCTGTTTGGTTTTTATCTGGATTTTAATTTTGTAGAAATTAAACTAGCTTTACATCTCAGTAAATTCTATTGTTATGCTTAATTGTGGTGGGTTAACCTTGGCTGGCTGCCAGACGCCCACCCAGCCGCTCTGTCACTCCCCCTTCTCAGCAGAATGGGGAGAGAATATAGGATGAAAAAGCTCGTGGACAGAGACAAGGGCAGGGAGATCACTGACCAATTATCATCACAAGCAAATCAGACTTGATTTGAGGAAGATTAATTTAATTTATTGCCAGTTGAAACTAGAGTAAGATAGTGAGAAACAAAGACAAAACTAAAAACATCTTCCCCCCACCCTTCTTCTTCCCAGGCTCAACTTCACTCTCTACTCTTCCAACTCCTCCCTCTGAGTGGTGCAGGGCAGGGATGGGGAATGGGAGTTGCAGTCAGTTCACAGTACTTCATCTCTGCCATTCCTTCCTCCTTACGCTTTGCCCTTTCTCCAGCGTGGGTCTCAAAGTTCTTCACAAACTGCTCCGGCATGGGCCCTGTCCATGGGGTACAGTCCTTCAGGAAGAGACTGCTCCACACTGGGTTCCCCACAGGCCTCAGTTCCTGCCAGAAAATGTGCTCCTCAGTGTGCTCCTCTCCACAAGCTGCAGCTTCTGCCAGGAGCCTGCTTCTGCATGGGCCGCAGCTTCTTTCAGGGCACATCCACCAGCTGCGTCATGGGGATGTCCATGGGCTGCAGTGTGGGTATCTGCTCCATCCTGGTCCTCCACGAGCTGCATGGGGACAACCTGCTTCACCATGGTCTTCTCCACAGGCTGCAGGGGAATCCCTGCTCCAGGCACTGGAGCAACCTCAACCCCCTCCTTCTTAACTGACCTGGATGTCTGCAAGGGTATTTCTCTCACGTTTTCTCATGCCTTTCTTACAGCTGCTGTGCAGCATATTTTACCCTTTCTTAAATACATTATCACAGAGATACCACCAGCATCATTACAGGCTCAGCACTGTTCTGCAGTGGGTCTGTTGGAGGTGGCTGGACATGGCTCTGCCTGACATGAGAGCAGCCCCTGGTTTTCTCTCACAGAAGCCACCCCTGCAACCCCTCTGTTACGAAAATCTGTCCATGTAAGCCAAATACAATGTCATCTTCCACTTTAGTTTTCATAATATCGTCAAAAACTTCGTAATAGTCCAAGCCTAAAGATTCTAAGTAGAAAAAAACAGTCTACTCAGGTCTTGGAAGAAAAATATCAGAGATTTTTCATGTCCTATCTCAAGAATAGACTTTCTAAATGTTGCTGTCTTGCACACACTCAATTTGAAGCACTGAACAATTTTCTAAGGTTTTAGAAGCAATCGTTGTTATTTGTCAATATCAAATCTTAACCTTAACTGTAGTTTTAGTGTTGTGGTGTCATGTCTGTGCCTGAAGCTCCCTTGCTGCATGTCCATGTATTCTGGAGAGTGAAAGGGAAATTTTTTCTCTCAAAAGAGTAAGTAACATAGCAAAATGTTAGCTGGCTATTTGGATCATGTAAAAAATAGCTCTTACCAGAGCAGTCACCATTAAAGTGCTACCCAGTAATAATTTTATTACGTGAAAAGTTCTAATTTTCCTGTGTGCTGCATCTTGAAAAACTTTTTCATAAGCATTCTTGAGAATTAATAAAGCCTTATGAGAAGAATTTTGTTTCTTGCTTTTGCAGTTTTCATAGCACAGGCATCCTGAGAAGCCTAAAAATGTCACTACTCAAATTAGCATTTGAAGCCTATATCGAAACATTAAGTAGACCAGCTAATGATATTTTTTGGGTCTAAAACTTTTGTTGGGTGACCACAAGCCATGCTAAGGGCTTGAAACAGCAGCAAATATTTGGAAATTTTAAAGGAGGTAAAAAACTTGAGCTGACACTTTGAGAGATAACTGATGATATTACTATAAAATTTGAGTTTACAGACACTTTGCTGATGCTTTGTCTAGGCTTTGCAAATGTTTTGGGTTGTGGTGAAATGATAAGCATATCTTCTTTTAATTTCCTTTGATTTTTTAATTTTAAGAGAACTATGGAATCGTACAATGGTTTGGGTTAGAAGGGACCTTTAAAGGTCATCTAGTCCACCCTCCTGCCATGGGCAAGGACACCTTTCACTAGATCATATTGCTCAAATCCTTGTTGAACCTGACCTCGAACACTTCCAATGATGGGGCATCCACAGATTCTCTTGGAAACCCGTTCCAGTGTCTCACCACCTCCATGGTAAAGAATTTTTTCCTTATGTCCAATTAAAATTTACCCTCTTTCAATTTAAAACCATTGCCCCATTTCCTGTCACTACGAGCCTTGGGAAAAAAATCTCTGCTATATTTCTTACAATCCCCCTTTAAGTACTGAAAAGCTGCAGTAAGGTCTCACCAAACCCTGCTCTTCTCCAGGCTAAACAATCCTAACTCTGCCTTTCTTCACAGGAGGGGTGTTAGACCCCTAGCCCTCTAAGCATTTTTGCGTCTCTCCTCTGGACCCACTCTAACAGATCCATGTCTGTCTTGTACTGTGAACCCCAGGGCTGGATACAATCCTTCAGGTGGGGTCTCATGAGAGTGGAGAAGAAGGGGAGAATCACCTCTGTCGACCTGCTGGTGATGCGGCTTTTGATGCATCCCAGGATGTGATTGGCTTTCTGGGCTGCAGGTGTACATTGCCGCTCATGTCCAGGTTTTTGTCCACCAGTATGCCCAAGTTCTTCTTGGCAGGGCTGCTCTCAATCCATTCATCCCCCACTCTATACTGATACTGTTGATTGCCCAGACTCAGGTGCAGGACTTTGCACTTGGCCTAGTTGAACTTCATGGGATCCACAGGGGCCTACTTCTCAAGCCTGTCAAGTTCCCTCTAGGTGGCATCCCTTCCCTCAAGCATATCAGCTACACCACTCAGCTTGGTGTCATCTTCATACTTGCTGAGGGTGCATTCAATTCCACTATCTATGTCATTAATAAAGATATTAAATAGTACTGGTCCCAGTATGGATGCTTGAGGGACACTGGTCATTACTGGCTTACACTTGGTGTCATTGACTATAACCCTTTTGATACGGACATGCAGCCAGTTCCTTGTCCATCTGTCAAACCCATATATCTCCAATTTCGTGGTAAGAATGTTGTGTGGGACCATATCAAAAGCCTTACAGAAGTCTAGGTAGATGACATGAATTGCTCTTCCCTTGTCCACTGATGCAGTTACACCATCATATAAAGCTGCCAGATTAGTCTGGCAGCATTTGCCCTTGGTGAAGCCACGCTGACTGTCTCCGGTCACTTCCTTGACTTCCAGATGTTTCGATATGTCTTCCAGGAGGATCTGTTCTATCATCTTACTGGGCATGTAGGTGAGGCTGACTGGTCGGTAGTGCCCAGCATCCTCCTTTTTATAATTTTTAAAAATGGGCATGGTGTTTCCCTTTTTCCAGTCACTGTGGACTTCACCTGACTGCCACAGCTTTTCAAATCTGATGTAGGATGGCTTGGCAACTGTGTCAGCCAGTTCCCTCACGACCCTGGGATGGATCTCGTTGGGTCCTATGGGTTGCTCAATACTTCTAATGAACTTTTTTCTTGTATGATTTTCTTTTTTCTAGCTTCTCATGTTCAGGCCAGTTGCAATCCCTGGGAATAATGAAATTCACTTTTTACAACCAGCCTTCATTTTCCTTGTGAAACAATGCACATTATTAATTTTTTAAATTAAAGATTTAAAAATTTCACTAAGAAATTCTTTATTCTTTCAAAGACCTCACAAGGAAAAGACATGTTCAATCACAGCTTCTTTGTCTGTTCTGCATTCCACTCTATTTATTTTATTTCGGGCAACAATATTATTTTTTAACTTATCTTATGTATACCATGAGCTCCTTTTTTCATGATTTATAATTTGTTTCTGTTTAAACTGACATTAAAATGTACAGTTATATGGTTTGCTATGTGTATATGTATTTTATAATTTCAGTCTCCACTGAAGTGTGTCTTTTATTTATAATGCACAGTAACTCTTTAATGTTTTACAATGACAAATCAGTTGAGGCCAAAAAATGTCCAGAAGAAATTTTTGCAGGACAGCAGGTTTGCAATTCTTACGTTTTTAAGAAAAAGAGGCCTTTCACAATTTTTTGTCTCTTGTGAAAGCTGGAGCCACCTGTAATGCAAAGAAATTTAAGTACTGCAGCTCTGTCTTTTTCTCTCTCTCCTGTGTTGTTGCTGTGTGGGTTTAGTTTTTTTTTTTTTTAATTTCAGTTATTTCCTAGTTACTGCATGAGCCTAATCTTAATAGTAACAGATGTTCTTGGAATCTAGTCAGACTATTATTTTCAAAGTGTATTTATATGTTTTACTGAATATTTCTTTGTACCTACTTTAGGAAATATAATCGTGAAAAAAACCAACAGTATTTCATAGTCTAAGATTTCTCTCACGTTTAATAGCCATTTCACAGAATCACTAAGGTTGGAAAGGATCTTCAAGGTCATCAAGTCCAACCATTAATCCAGCGCCACCATGTCCCCTAAACCATGTCCTGAAGTGCCACATCCACACATTTTTTGAACAGTTCCAGAGATGGCGACTCCACCACCTCCCTGGGCAGCCTGTTGCAATGCTTGACCACCCTCTCGGTGAAGAAATTTTTCCTAATATCCAATCTAAACCTCCCCTGGCACAACTTGAGGCCATTTCCTCTCGTCCTATCGCTAGTTATGTGGGAGAAGAGACCAACACCCACGTCACCGCAAACCCCTTTCAAGTAGTTGTAGAGAGCGATAATGTCTCCCCTCAGCCTCCTCTTCTCCAGACTGAACAACTCCAGTTCCCTCAGCCGCTCCTCATAAGACTTGTGCTCCAGAGCCCTCACCAGCTTCGTTGCCCTTCTTTGGACATGCTCCAGCACCTCAGCATCCTTCTTGCAGTGAAGGGCCCAAAACTGAACACAGGGTTCAAGGTGCGGCCTCACCAGTGCCAAGTACAGGGGCACAATCACTTCCCTACTCCTGCTGGCCACACTATTTCTGATACAGGCCAGGACGCTGTTGGCCTTCTTGGCCACCTGGGCACACTGCCGGCTCATCTTAAGCCGGCTGTCAACCAGCACCCCCAGGTCCTTTTCCACTGGGCAGCTCTCCAGCCTGTAGCGTTGCATGGGGTTGTTGTGACCCAAGTGCAGGACCCTGCACTTGGCCTTATTAAACCTCATACAGCTGACCTCTGCCCATTGATCCAGGCTGTCCAGATCCCTCTGAAGAGCCCTCCTACCCTCCAGCAGATCAACACTCCCACCCAGCTTAGTGTCATCTGCAAACTTACTGAGGGAGCACTCGATCTCCTCATCCAGATCATTTATAAGATATTGAACATGATCGACCCCAGAACCGAGCCCTGGGGAACCGCTTGTGACCGGCCAGGAGCCAAATTTAATGCCATTCACCACAATTCTCTGGACTCGGCCATCCAGCCAGTTCCTCACCCAGGGAAGGGTAAACCCGTCCAAGCCACAAGCCACCAGTGTCTCCAGGAGAATGCTGTGGGAGACGCTGTCAAAGGCTTTACTAAAGTCCAGGCAGACAATACCCACAGCCTTTCCCTCACCCACTAGGTGGGTCACCTGGTCATAGAAAGAAATCAGGTTGGCAAGCGGGACCTGTCTTTCGTGAACCCGTGCTGGCTGAACCTGATCCCTTAGTTGTCCTTCAAATGCCTCGTGAGCACTCTCAAGACGAACCGCTCCATGATCTTCCCCTTACAGAGGTCAGGCTGACAGGCCTGTAGTTCCTGGAATACTCCTTCCAGCCTTTCTTGTAGATGTAGATGTTTATTCCTTCATATGAAAAATGAATAGGAAATAGTTTACATCAGTTGACAGAACGTTATGTGTTATCTATACTTACTTGCCTTTTGGTCTTTGATTTCAAGACTGAGAAGTTTTTACCCTCTATGTATTGTAGGAAGCGTAACAGTCTCTACAAACAGTAGTCTTAATTTTATATTAAAACAGTGTATCTTTGTGACTTCCTCTTCTGATTTATTCTTTATAAGGAGATGGTTAATGTTAACCTTCAAAAAATATTTATCTTAAGGTTTTTGTCTGTGTGTTCTCCAGAGTTTTTGTAATAAATAAAAGGGATTTAGTTATTTTGGGGGAAAGAATTCTGAAAGCTTTATTGTATAAGTTTTGTTAATAAGATATGGCAAATATTTTTGAGAAGCAAAGATCTGGGAAGCACTTTGTGTCAGATTATTTGAAATGTTCAATTACAATAATTCTCATCCTATTTGATTTAAACATCTTTTAAAATTCTTTAAAACTCAGAATAGTTACCATTCTTCTCTCAAAATCTAAACCAAAGGGAAAGCTATTACTCTTGTAGATGTGGTGGAATATTTGGGTAAATTGATTTTTTTTTTTTCTCCAAATGCGATTTTGGAAATCTGCTCTTTGTCTTTTGCCTCTTTTTATGTGTGCGCATGTAAATTTTCACCTTCTGAATGAAACTTTGCATTTAGCACTTAGAAGTAGAGCTTAAACCAGTCTCTGATTACAGGAAATGAGACTCAATGCCAGCTTCTGGGTCCTTCTGTCTTGCCTCAAGTTCATTATTACTAGATATTCAGAGAAAGATTCCTAGATTAGAAGTTTAAATATTACATAACATCTGACTTCTAGTTCTTGATAAGAAATTAAAAAAGTTATTAAACAAAATACCCCAACAAACAGCTCTATGCTTATATTGTCAGAGAAAAAAAAAAACAATTTCCTTATTTTGATATTTGTACTTTCACTGTTCTGGTAGTATTTTGGTTACCACTGAGACTTTTCATTTAAAATTTATCATGCAACCCTTGTTATCCCTTTTTTATATATACATTACCCTTTCTTTGTACATTATAACAAAAAAAAAAAAGATGACATTAAGGAATACTTTGTATGGCCCATTTACACCAATTACAAAGTTTTTGACCTGATGATTTTGTGGATCACTTCTTTGTATTCATTTAGCTTCAAAGCCCTTCCGTGTCTTTGTCAAAGAATGTGTAGGAGGATGCAGGTTACCAGGCCTATTAAAAGGATTTTTAATGTATACACCTGTTTCCATCTCATTACAAGGATCATCTTTTCTACCTTCTACTCATTCCATGCGTTTATATGTCTTTCTTTTATCTTCACAGTTCTATATACATTTTATCTTGTAAATTTCAGGTATAGGAATAACTTTTAAGTACTGAGGCTGGTATCTTGCGAAGTGCTACAGAGATTGTTTTGGAGTACTGGAAATAAAGGAACTAAATAATCAAAGTCTTGAGGAGTGACTGACTATCCTAAAGCTTTACTTACAGAACAGAATTCTTTTTTCTGATTCAGCAACATGTGCTTCTGGTGTTAAAAAGTTGGTGTTAATATTAGTCTTAACATATGTACATTAATTGTCCACAGAGTACAGAAAAATCCACTGAATGAAAACCCTCATTGTGAATTATTTTAATGAAGTTATCATTCAGATGGGCTCTTTAGCATAACTGCAGTTCCTAACACTTGGATCAAAACACAGTGTAAATATCAAGTATGGTTTGAAATGTGATCTTACGATTATCAAGTTGCATGTCTATCCTGTAGGACAGATTTTTGGTTTAGTTTGTATCCCTCTCTTGGTAGAACTTTTGTCCTTGCTGTAGTTATGATCATTCTATACCTGTTTCCTTGGCAAAATTCTATGAAGGCGTATTTTCTCTTCGCATTTCATATTGCTTTAGAGGAATGAAATGTTGTAGCTAGCTGCGAACAATTTTGTTTCTGTTCCTGTGATTTTGGATAAGTTTTTTGAAGTGACAAGGATGTCTTTCTGCCTCTTGGTGATGAACAAGTATGAATTCTTGATTCAGTGGTTGGAGAAGTTTTTCTCCATTTGTTACTCAATTTGGCAATGATAGAACTTGACTAGGCTGTGTACTAATGGTGTTCCTGCACTAGAAATTTAAAAGAAAAGTAGGTTGACTGTTTTATATGAATATTTAAATACAGGTTAGCCCTTCTTCCACATAGGAAAGATGTAAGGTTTGTCAGCAACTGCTTTTGCAATGTTCTCTTTGAATTATCATGACAGATCTCTGCTGTAAGCAGAGAGGTGACTGGCTGAACGTTTATTTCAGGTGTCCACGTCCTTTGATTATACACTTTATAAATTAAAGTAAACTACTCTTCTGAAGATCTTTTTTATGTAAACCAGAAAAAAAATGCCTAAGCAATTTATGAAAATTGTAGTCAGTCATAGGGAATATTGGTAACATTGTGAAATTTATTTGCAATAAAATTGCTGGACAGTGTGACAATGAGGGTAAGTACTTCCAATATGAGAGAGAAACATTTTATGACTGATAAAACCATATCAATGTTTCAAGGTCTCAGCCTCATTGCAAATACACTTTAGTTCAGATGAAATCAGTAACTCGTCTAGTTGTGTCAGTGTTCATTAGATCCAACAAGGAGAGTAGCAACATACTTGAAATTTGAAGTGTTGCATTCTTTGCATAGTTCTCAGGTTTGAACTCACAAGTTTGCCTACAATAAGTGATTTTCTTCCAG
Organism: Phaethon aethereus; assembly: GCF_964289735.1. Taxonomy (NCBI): domain Eukaryota; kingdom Metazoa; phylum Chordata; class Aves; order Phaethontiformes; family Phaethontidae; genus Phaethon; species Phaethon aethereus. The sequence goes on along the minus strand of NC_138577.1, from coordinate 34,396,937 downwards.
AACTGAATTGGTGTCTCATATCTTTGATGAAAGATCATGGCATTATATGTTTACCCATTCTTCACTGTGTTAAGAACTGGCTGGATGGCTGAGCCCAGAGAGTTGTGGTGAATGGAGTTAAATCCCGTTGGTGGCCAGTTACAAGCGGTGTTCCCCAGGGCTCAGTTTTGGGGCCAGTCTTGTTCGATATCTTTATTGACGATCTGGATGAGGGGATGGAGTGCTCCCTCAGTAAGTTTGCAGATGACACCAAGTTGGGTGGCAATATTGATCTGCTGGAGTGTAGGAGGGCTCTGCAGAGGGATCTGGACAGCCTGGATCAATGGGCAGAGGTCAACTGTATGAGGTTTAATAAGGCCAAGTGCCAGGTCCTGCACTTTGGTCACAACAACCCCATGCAATGCTACAGGCTTGCGGAGGAGTGGCTGGAGAGCTGCCTGGTGGAAAAGGACCTGGAGGTTCCGGCTGACAGCCAGCTGAACATGAGCCAGCAGTGTGGCCAGGTGGCCAAGGTGGGCAAGAGCATCCTGACCTGTATCAGAAACAGTGTGGCCAGCAGGAGTAGGGAAGTGATCGTGCCCCTGTACTCGGCACTGGTGAGGCCGCACCTTGAATCGTGTGTTCAGTTTTGGACCCCTCACTACAAGAAAGACATAGAGTGGCTGGAGCGTGTCCAGAGAGGGGCAGCAAAGCTGGTGAGGGGTCTGGAGCAAAAGTCTTATGAAGAGCGGCTGAGGGAACTGGGGTTGTTTAGTCTGGAGAAAAGGAGGCTGAGGGGAGACCTTATCGCTCTCTACAACTACCTGAAAGGGGGTTGTAGTGAGGTGAGTGTTGGTCTCTTCTCCCACATAACTAGCGATAGGATGAGAAGAAATGGCCTCAGGTTGCACCAGGGGAGGTTTAGACTTGATAGTAGGAAAAGTGTTTTTACTGAGAGGGTGGTCAAGCATTCGAGCAGGCTGCCCTGGGAGGTAGTGGAGTCACTGGAGGTGTTCAAAAAACATGTGGATGTGGCGCTTCAGGACATGGTTTAGTGGGCATGGTGGTGTTGGTTGGTGGTTGGACTTGATGATCTTAAAGGTCTTCTCCAACCTTTATGATTCTGTGATTCTGTGAAATATATCTGTGTATCAAGTCAAGGAAGGAGCAGTCATTCTGACTCCATGTATCCATCACCATTCAAGTCGAGCACATGAGAGGGTTCTTACAGTGACTACAAGTCAGATAGTAGCTAGTGCTTTCAGTACTGCTGAGATACTTGAGGTCCTAAATGGCTTTTATCCAGCCTCTTACAGTCCAAAGCACCTGCTTATGAAGTTTCATAGTCTTTCTAAACTACTACTGTAATAATTTTTCTTTGGACAGCTGCCAAGGAAAGCTTTGTATCTAGCTGTGGGTTTTTTTGTCCTGAAGACATCACATATCCCTATTGAAGTTACTTACACTGTCACACTGCTTAACTCCAGTAATGTCACTGCTGCAATGGGTAGTCTTCTGATGGGATGTAGTAAAGGTCCATACTTGTAGAGAGCAATTATTGTTTGCTAGGAAATGCTAGGTAAAGCTTTGGGCAACGTAAGAGGGGCAGTGTGGGCAGGTACTTCTCTCATTAGAAGGACTCATGACTATGTATGATCAACTGCACAGCAGCCACAAATTTCTGCCATCCTTTCAACATGCCATGAGAAAATTACTGTAGTTCTAGCAGAATGGTCACAATATCATTTGCGCCCAGAAACTGTGTGTGAATAAAGGAACTTCTCATCTAGAAATCTTTATCATAATCAAGTAAGCATCAGTCAAATTCTTCATTTTTCATATTGAATTGGGACCTGGGAGGAACCATCAGGAAAAACTGTTGCATAATTTTTTTTTTTTCCCTCTTGTAGTACAGACTGGATGAGGAACTGAATTCTTTCAGAGACATTCTTTCTAATCTGTTTTTTAGAAATGATGAAGTTGGGAAATGCAAGCTATTGGTGAAGGGCTTAAGAATATCTTTTTGGTCTGAAGGAGACTACTTAAATTATTTGTGGTTTCTAGGATGTGGATTGCTACTTGATAGGATTTTGTTACATTACAGAGGGTCAGTCAGGGGTTACATCTGCAATCTATGAAGATGAGGTAACAGCATCCAACTCAATGAAAAGTAAACTATTTTTTACATGCAATGTATGAACTGGCAACCAAAATGTAATTGACTTAAATGTTCACGTATTCTGTAAACTGTGAACTGTTTCCCCCTCTATATTTTATCACTGTATCTGTTACCATATGTGTTAGTTGAAAGTCAATGTGAGAATGTAGATAATTAAAAGCCTGTTCCTGTTGCTAGGCAAAAATCAGTGTTTTTTTTTCCTGGAGAAATCTTGTCTGTTTGCATTATCTTCCATTTTTACTGGTTGTGGTGTTACATTTGCAGGTGATAGTGAAGGCAGAGTCATATAAAACAAAAATTCTGACCAGAATAATAACATCTTGATGTAAGCATTGTGGCACTTCACTGATAAACACTCTTCACATATGTATATGAAGAGAATTGTGTTAATTATTTGAACGCAAGGTTCAGTCTTCTTCCGTGAGTAGCCCTGTTGTTAGCTATATAGCAAGTAAAACTTGTAGCAATATGAGAGTAAGAAAATTGGATTTCACTAATAATTAAATAAATTCTTTTTTTTAAAATACTATATATACATACATACATACATACATATTTCTGTAAGATCAGATACTTTTTGAACCTTTATAGCTTTCAATGTTTTTTTTTTTTCTGAGTTGATTTATTGAGAAGAGCTGTACAGAGTTTTTAACTTGTGTATGTTCCTGTGTGTGTATGAGAGAGAAAAATAAAGAGAGGGAAAGGGAGTTTATAGACACTTTTAGCTACATGTATGTTTGCATATAAAAGTTGAGGGATTTGTGGGGAGAGGCTTATTTATTCTTGCAAGCTCCATTTGCAAACTTCATAGCTTGTTTTTTAATAAGCAGCCTGACAAGAACATATGGAAGTTAAGGAAATAAAACATTATTTGACTTTTTACCACAGAAACTAATAGCTTTTCTATCAGAAGTTACCAAGGACCATTTAGTCATACACGGCAATAGTGAAGTTTAATTAGAAAATAAGGATAGGAATTGTTGGTAAAATCATAAAATACCAATTTTAGCTAAGTGTGTAACCTGTCACTGATGACCACTGTAAGTTCAAGAGTGCAATTATTTTAAACAGGTATCTTTCAAAAATGACATATAGAGTATATGGAATTATGTAACATTTTTGCGTATCGCTATTTAAGACTAAGACTTCACAAGGATTTGTACTGTTATTAAACTCTATTTAATTCATAATTACTGTTGTACTTCTTGAATTTTGAACAGTCTGTGATGTTCTTAACAGAACCACAGCTAAATTGTACCAAATGTGGACAGTGATTAATGCAGTGAGCAAGGAAAGCACAGCATGCATGAAAGGAGAGCATACCAAGGACAAAGGCAGACACAGTGATGATTGTCATGAAGCTGGATTCCCATGAGGGGTAGCCTCATAATATTATTTTTTCTCTCTTTTTTTTTTAATATATATATATATATTTGGTATTGACCGTGACTATTTTTGAGATTATTTATTCTCAGGTGGGTCAACTAGCTTATTTGAAAAGGCAGTGCATTTCATAGCAGCAAAGGTTTAGATGTAACAGTAGGTTCTTGCTTTTAAAGTGATGCATATATTTGCATTTACTGACATGCAGTGTTTCACACACTGTATTGCTTTTACTAGGCTTAGGAACTCTTCATTAAAATCACATATTTTGTCTTTTTTTTTTATTGTTTTGAATTCTGATGAAGTGTTGAATTTGTTCCATCCTTACTTGATCCTGAATGTTTTAAAGTAAAATATAAATCAAATAAGTATTATGTCCAGAAAAACATTAAGGCTTGATCACAGAAGTGGTGCAAGTTCATTGCTGTTATCAGGCACTAACAAAATACTGTTACCATGAATTGGCATGAGTTAACATGTTCTCAGCAGTTGTGTTATTCTGTGTAAAGTAATGACACTATGTGCTGTATGAATAGAAATTACAGATGTAGATACTCACTGCAGGAAAGTACCGTAACAAGAAGACACTGAGTGTTTCTGTTTGAATGATTATCCTCACTCTGCCTTTGGCTGGAGGAATTTTACTATAAATTGCTGTCTCTTCTACCCATTGGTGGAAAATGCGAAAATAAAAAAAAAACCCAACCAACAACAAAACACACTAGTGATAGGAATGGGTAGAATCAGGACGTCCTACAGGACATAAATTGTGAAGATACTGACTGCATTTAAATGTTGCACCAAAATTAGGGTAGTCAGTGTGTTTTTATTTGAATCACAATTTATTTAAGTGGAATGAGATTGGAGAAACCTAAAAATATATTTGGCACAGTAAGCATATTTCTTCTTCTGAAGCTAAATCAAGCTTGAGTTTCTTATTATATTTGGTCAAAAAACAAATTTACTTGCTAGTGATAAGATTCACTGTTGAACACTGTGCTGGAGTCTTCAGAAAACCTATCTGAACAGCTGCAAATGGTATAAGGTGCAATGTGCATATTCTTTAATGTGTTGTTTGGCTAAAAATTTGGTGATACATGGACATACAATTTTATTGCCATAGTACCCTCAGAAAATCTTGTATTTTGAAAGGAAATTGTTTCTATTTTCATTTCAACTCATGAGAACTTAGATCAAACATCACAAAGTAATTTTTAAGATCATTAAGCACCAGTGTTTTGTTCCTGAAGCCTACCAGCACATAAAATTAATTTTGCCTGTGTGTTTTTTATAACATCATGACCACTGCTACTGTCATTATATTATGGTGGGATTAATAATTCTTCTGACTGAAATGCAGTGTTTCAAACTTGTATTATTTCAGTGCCTCAAGAAGATGTTCTGCAAAAATTGCTTCTTTTTGCATTTTAGTCTTTTGCCTCTGGTTCTAAAGGTGTCAGAAACGGCTAATGAGGATAGTTGGTTTCTTCACAGAAATTACATTAAGGGACATACTAAAGTGATCCACTGATTTTATACAGGTAGTTGTCAGCAGCTATGAGACATTTCTAATGTTCATTTCCTGCCTATGTGGCTGGTTTTGAAGTTACCATCTAGAGAAAGGACATACTGTCATTTTCTATGCATACCAGTGGTTGTGTATCTCAGTGTGCCTCAGATTAGTTATTCTCTGTCTTTATTTTATAATGCAGAGATATGTATATGGGAGTGTCTATAGATACACTGTAAATTGAACATAAATTTCTAAACTTTATAAGTTAACTCAATTTCACTTGCAAAGTTGCCTCACCTGTACGTTTTGGTTTTTCTTTTCATTAGGTACTAATAGATTTCCAAAAGAAAAAATATACATAATGGCCAACTATTGGTAAAAATGAAATTGTCTTGCATCTGTTTCATCTAGGCACATACTTAAATATCCCCAGTGAGAATTATTTTGGTTTATTAATAGGTGGTAGTAGCTGTGGAGTTTATGGTGCAGGGGTAATGGTGAATTTAAAACTCAACTAAAGTTCAATAGCATTGCATCCCCCTGTAATAGAAAAATTCCACTATTTGAAATTTGGGTTGTAACAGGTCTGAACTGTAAAAATAAAAGGGAAGATGTAATAGGAAACAACATCATGGCATACATTTTCATAGAATCATAGAATAGTGTTGTGAACGAGTGGTTTAGGCTGCTTAAATAATCACCCCAAGAGATATTAGAAAGCAAATGCTGTTAATATAAATTTATAAAAAGTGCAATTTAACAGAATTTGATAATAGGCTCCACTCTTACTACTTATCAACATGGAAATAGCATACAAAAGAAACATCAAATTAAAATTGGGTTGGAATGATTTGCACATGGATTGGGGGAAATGATTTACACAGAGTTAGTGAAATTGAGGCATAATCGGCTTGGAGGGATTTAGATGTGGATTAGGGAAAGAATGTGCGGGACATCCTCCCGTTGAGTCGTAAGGTTCAGAGTGGACCTCCTTGCTTTCTAAACTCCTATTCAAAGGAGTCTAGGGGTGGCTGAATCTACTTCTAGTCCTAGACTTGGTCAACAGTTTATGACTAAGTGAATTAAGTACAGGGATTTTCATGTGATTTTTAACATATGATTTTGTTTTGTATAAATTCAGAGTGGCAGCAATCTAATATAAAATAGCAGCAATTTAAAAGCCACTATTATGACAAATCACATTGTTAGATTATATACTATACAATGTTAGATTATATACTTCTCTAATAAAGCTTAAAAACACAACAGCTTAAGAATTTGATAAAGTTCTTTAATTACACATACACACAGAGAGAGCTGTAGTTATAGGCATAGAGATATATAAAGATATATCTCCTCTTAGATATCTCTCTCTCATATATACGAAGAAAGATGTATAGATAGATATGTACACACACATATATATACAAAAGTACCTGGTAAAAAATTTTCTCCTAGTATTCCATGAAATACTCATGTAGAATGCTTTCGCATTTCTCAATGGGAGAAGAGTTGAGCCTCAAACAGGGGTTTCAGCCCATGTCCATGCCAGTCCTTCAAACAGCATGAACTTAAGGGTTTATGAGCTCTGAGAGTTGTCCAACTTAGAGGAGGATGCTGGTCACAGCCCATGGTGGTCCAGGAGAGCTCAAAGGGTCTCGCTGAGAATCGCTCTTTATAGGGTCAGGAGATGATTGATTCAAGCATCAGGAACTTGAAGCATCAGGAAATTTCCATCTTTGCCACAATCATTTGACGGTAATTACAGTGACACTGGTACTGATCCACCTGAGTCATGATGAGGTAAAATATATTTTGGGTCTGTCAGGGGAGGATTAGTTACTCCCACAACTGATAGTCCTGGGACAGTCAGTACCATTCCATACCGTAGCTACGCAAACGTGCTTAGCACAGTCAAGGGGCTCTTAATTGCCAAACTCATTGCACCAAGGCCAAGGCTTGACGAGGGTTCCAGAGCGAAGAAGTGGGGAGGAAAATGCACCACCAGAAATACTTGGGGTTGGAAGGGACCTGTAAAACTCATGTTGTCCAACCACCATGCAATGAGCAGGGACACTTTCGGCTACAACAGGTTGCTTACTGTCCAACCTGACCCAGTGTTTCCAGGGATGGGGCATCTACCACCTCTGTGGGCAATCTGTTCCAGTGTTTCACCATCCTCTTGGTGAAATTTCTTCCTTATATCTGGTCAAAATCTACCCTCTTTTAGTTTAAAACCATAACCCCTCGTCCTATTGGGAGGACTCCAGAGCTGGACACAGCACTCCAGGTGGCATCTCACATGAGCAGAGTAGAGGGGTGCAATCACCTACCTCAACCTGCTGGCCATGCTTCTTTGAATGCAGCCCAGGATACAGCTGACCTTCTGGGCTATGAAGTGTGTATTGCTGGCTCATGTCCAGCTTTTCAGCCACTAGTACTCCCAAGTCCTTCTCAGCAGGGCTACTTTCAATCCCTTCATCACCCAGCCTGTCTTGATACTGGCAGTTGCCCTGGCCCAGGTGCAGGACCCTGCACTCATCCTTGTTGAACCTCATAAGGTTTACATGGGCCCAATCCTCGAGCTTGTCCAGGTCCCTCTAGATGGCATCCTGTCTCTCAGGCATGTCACCCACACCACTTGGCTTGGTGTCATCTGCAAACTTGCTGAGGTTGCACTCAATCACACAGTCTATATCATTGATGAAGCTATTAAAGAGTATTGGTCCCAATACGGACCCTTTAGGGACACCTCTTCTCAATGATTTTGATCAAAATCTCAATGATTTTGTCCTCCTTCAAGTGGGTAGTGTGTTCTCATCTCTAAATGGACTGCCACTGTAAAGTGGCCCAAGGGAGCCAAATCTTTTATGTGTTTTAATAATCTAGGTGCTATTAGAAAAAACTCAATAAATTTATTCTAATTGGATATTAAAAAATACTAACTCTAAATCATAGATAGCTTTTAGCTTTTAGGTTTGGTTTCACAAGTAGAGGAGTGGAATAGAGTTTAGCCTCACAGTGGTAGTTGTAGGATCTACATTTTTACTAATTTCTGCAAAGCATTTCATCATTGTTTTGAAACACACAGGTTTAACTTTGAAACATACAGCAGACTGTTGTTGTCCCATGAAGCAATGAGCTCTGCAGCTACGAGTAAATGCAGATGAGTACCAACACAGGGTATAATGAAGCCAGAGTGTGGCTTCATGTCTTAAGTATTATGTTGAACGGGTTGCGGTGGTATTAGTAATGTTGAATAGCATTGTACATAGAGAACCTCGCTGCAATTCATATTATCCATATATCCACAGTCGTAAAGGATAACAAAAAATGCTTCTACAAATATATCAACAACAAAAAGAGAGGCAAGGAGAATCTCCATCCCTTATTGCATATGGTGGGGAACATTGTCACCAAGGACGAGGACAAGGTTGAGGTACTTAATGCCTTCTTTGCCTCAGTCTTTAATAGCCAGTCTAGGTATCCGCAGGGTATTCAGTCCCCTGAGCTGGAAGACAGAGATGGAGAGCACAATAACCTGCCCATAATCCAGGAGGAAGCAGTCAAGGACATGCTGAACCACCTGGACACCCACAAGTCTATGGGGCCTGATAGGATCCACCCGAGAGAACTGAGAGAGCTGGTGGAGGAGCTTGCCAAGCCACTCTCCATCATTCATCAGCAGTCGTGGTTAACAGGGGAGCTCCCAGACAACTGGAGGCTTGCCAGTGTGACGCCCACCTACAAGAAAGGCCGGAAGGAGGATCCCGGGAACTACAGGCTTGTCAGCCTGACCTCGGTACCGGGGAAGATTATGGAGGGGTTCATGTTGAGGCCCCTCACAGGGCATATTGCAGGACAACCAAGGGATCAGGCTCAGCCAGCACGGGTTCATGAAAGGCAGGTCCTGCTTGACCAACCTGATCTCCTTCTATGACCAGGTTACCCACCTAGTGGGTGAGGGGAAGGCTGTGGATGTTGTCTACCTGGACTTTAGTAAAGCCTTTGACATCATCTCCTACAGCATTCTCTTGGAGAAACTGGCAGCTTGGTACTTAGATAGGTGTACTCTGTGCTGGATAAAGCACTGGCTGGATGGCCGAGCCCAGAGAGTTGTGGTGAATGGCGATAAATCTGGATGCCCACTGGTCACAAGTGGTGTTCCCCAGGGCTCGGTTCTGGGGCCGCTCTTGTTCAATATCTTTATTGATGATCTGGATGAGGGAATCGAGTGCTCCCTCAGTAAGTTTGCAGATGACACCAAGTTGGGTGGCAATGTTGATCTGCTGGAGTGTAGGAGGGCTCTGCAGAGGGGTGGGCCTGGATCGATGGGCTGAGGTCAACTGTATGAGGTTTAATAAGGCCAAGTGCAGGGTCCTGCACTTTGGCCACAACAACCCCATGCAATGCTACAGGCTTGGGGAGGAGTGGCTGGAGAGCAGCCTGGAGGAAAAGGACCTGGAGGTTCCAGCTGACAGCCAGCTGAACATGAGCCAGCAGTGTGGCCAGGTGGCCAAGGCAGCCAACAGCGTCCTGGCTTGTATCAGAAATACTGTGGCCAGCAGGAGCAGCGAAGTTATCATGCCCCTGTACTCGGCACTGGTGAGGCCGCACCTTGAATCCTGTGTTCAGTTTTGGGCCCCTCACTACAAGAAGGATGTTGAGGTGCTGGAGCGTGTCCAGAGAAGGGCAACGAAGCTGGTGAGGGGTCTGGAGCACAAGTCTTATGAGGAGTGGCTGAGGGAGCTGGGGTTTTTCAGTCTAGAGAAGAGGAAGCTGAGGGGAGACCTTACCGCTCTCTACAACTACCTGAAAGGAGGTTTTGGTCTCTTCTCCCAGGAAACTAGTGATAGGACGAGAGGAAATGGCATGAGGTTGCATGAGGGGAGGTTTAGATTGGATATCAGGAAAGATTTCTTTACTGGAAGAGTGGTCAAGCATTGGAACAGGCTGCCCAGGGAGGTGGTGGAGTCACCATCTCTGGAACTGTTCAAAAAATGTGTGGATGTGGCTCTTCAGGACATGGTTTAGGGGGCATGGTGGTGTTGGGTTAATGGTTGGACTTGATGATCTTGAAGGGCCTTTCCAACCTTAATGTTTTTGTGATTCTGTGATCAGTGTGAATTAGTGGACCTATGTAACGGAAAAGGTACTGATTTGACTCAAGTGAGGTATTCAGAGTCTAGATCCTTATTTGCGTGGCAGATGTTTTCTATCAAAAACGTGTTTCACATGACTCTTCCTTTTATTTATTTTTGGAGTAGTTACTGGAAAATATATTAAATTCTGGGTAGTGCCATGTACTGTTCATATTTCAGTGTGTATCAGCTTCTGCTGGTGTTGTGTTAAAAAAAATAGTTACATATCAATGCTTTTTTGATTTATGAATATTGTGCATGTGCATACTTGTTCCAACCCGGTATTCTTCTTAAGATACAACCAAACAGGTACTGACAGAAAAGAAAACATTTAATGTTGCATCCATATTAAATTGGGCTAGAGGTTTTATAATTCATTGTTACTACTCATAAGGGGAATGGTGCTGTCTCTTCATTTGATAGGATGTGATGTGAAAAACAGAGGTTTTGGACTTCCCTGTGGGTCATTTTAGAAGTTGTTATGTTCAAACAATTATATATGTTACTACTATTTCACATCTTCTGAAAACTAAAAATTATTAAAATCAAGGAAACAAATTCTGGTACACATAAGGCTTTCTGTACTTTTTTTCATGTTCTGTGAAAATTATTTTCCTATATTTTTAACAAATTAATAATTCAAGTACAGGCCTTTAAATGAACTGAATTGGAACAAAAGGATTATGCAAACTTGCAACTTCTTTTTTAAAAAAAAAAAGATTCCTGATATATTAAGTTCTACATAACAAAATCAAGCAGTGTAGCCTGTGATCTTTTAAATTTCCTTGGTAGTCATTGAAATTGTATTTGAATTCTTAAGGATCTAGAAGCTGTTTGCATTTGGATAAGCTTTGAAATAAATAAATAAATATTTTCCACCATTAACAGAGCCTGTACTATAACACAGTGCTGCACCTGAGGAACAGTGCTTTAATAAGGATTGTTGCTTAGATTTTTTTTTTTTAATTCGATTTGTGAAGTCATTGAAGATTGCGATAACTCTCTGTCTTTTAAATACATTTTTTGAGTCTGTAATGTAATCAATCTTGTAAACATAATACACTTCAGATAAGAGTTTCTGGACAGCGTTATAATCAATATTAGTGTAAAGAATTGAACTGAAAACAAAATGTCAGGTTACAAAACTCTTAGGAAGATGTCCTGCGAAGGGAAAAAAAAAAAAAAGAAAAGATTAAAAGAAGTATCTCTGACATTTAGATTTTTGGAGTTGAAATATCCAGACAATGCTGAAAACCCATATGCAATGCTAAATCCTTTGTTGGGAATTAGTGTGCAACTCAGATTAGTTTTTGCTGTGATTATGGCTTTGGTGACAGACGATGAAAAGTTTAATGAAAAGTTAATTACATAAACTACTTGAATCTCATGGAGCTTCATTGTAGGGTCCACATTCTAATAAAATTATTTTTCAAGCCTCATTGAAAGGACCTCACTAAAATCAGAAAACCTACAAGTAACTTCGTAACAAAAGACTTACTTCAAAGTTTTTCATAATGTTACATTTACTATCTGTGTGACATGACAAAAACTGAAATGAGAGAGACAGAAGGAAGATGTACTAAAGATTTGTTTCCTTTAGAAACTGTAACAAGGGAGTGATCCTGCTGAAAGCAGTTGAAAGCCCAGCTAGAAATAGGAAACACTTCACTTTGTATACATATGCAAAGCTTTTTTGGGGGCTTCTTTAAAGATTCGTTAGAAGGAGAGTTATTTCAAACAGTGTTCAATTTGCCTGTACTTTATTATTATTGTTACTAAATTGTAAATAACTGAATTGGGCTGAGATAATTTCTAGTGTCTGTAGGTGATTGTACTTAATACAAATTATGCTAGGTTTATGTTTTTGGAAACAAATTCCTCCCATGTGGAAAAAAGAAGTGACATATGTCTGAGAAGGTTAACTGATAATTTGTGAATGGGCTGCTCTTCCATCAGCTGAAAAGTATACAGGCTACAAATGGCTATTTTTTACGAGTTACTTCCTAAGCTTCATTTTAAGGTGTAAGTAGTAGTAGAATTAGTGGAGATGTGGTTTCTAATTGCTTACGCTCTCAGTTACAAAATGTAAATGTGTAATGTCTTAATGGAGAGTATAGTATGCCTTAAGGTTGCTTTGGTATTATACTGAAGTAATGATGAAGAGATCTGTGAAAACATATTTTTTAATTTCTTTGAAGCTAAACAATGAGTATGTGTTGCAGAGTTTTGCTTTACACTGTTGAGGAGGTGTCAGCCTGATTCTTCTTCATCGTTTATTATCATGTCACATACGCTGTGTGGCACAAGTAAGACCATGTAAGATGGCATACTACTGAGAAACCAACTAATACAGGGTAAGACTTCTGTGTCTGACATCTACCCTTTACTTGAAATTATTAATAGCTATTAAAGATTTCTCATCCTGCCCATTTTATTTTATAGCATGAAGTTTTGGCTTAGGCTTTTGCTGGAGCCAAACAGGAAAATGTTGCATGCTGTGCAGACAGCAAAGGCATGCGGTCTGTTGTCCATACAGTAGTTGAAGCTTAAAATAAATAACTCAGCGTAGTATTTTATTTTTATTTAAGAGATGAAACTATTTGACCCAGACTTATTTAAAAAATTAAAGCCAACAGGCTGTCATTGTCTGCTGTGATTGTGAATGAGAAAGATGTCCATTGTTGTTGTCCTGCATCATTTTCTAATGTACAACAGTAAACTAGAGTAGCTGTTGAAATAATCTCTGTTAAATACCATGCTACTATTGTATTAATAGCAAAGAAAAAAGAGGGAGCCCCTGTCACCTGTAACTTCATCTGATGTATTCTCACCACTACAGCTTACAGTTAGTGGAATATGAGTAGATAAGAATGTAGCAATTGACAAACAAAATATGTGGTGGAGACAGTTTGTCTGGCTTGCCTAGCTAGTCACGTAACTGATATCTCTGTTGCTTACAGTGTCAAAGATGCAAAGGATAGTGGAATTTTTCCGTTAGGCATTTTTAGCCATGTCATAGCATTACATAGAGATCAATTATTGCTTTGAGCCAATAGAAGGAAAAAAGTGGTATTTAAAAAAAAGACTTGTAAATGTCAGTTTATAGACATGATTATTCCAGAAGGCATATTTTTGGATACTACAATATGAGTTAAGAACTGCTAACAGTGGAATGAATTTGAAGATAAATGATTGCTCAGTTTCAAAATGAGAACAGTTTTTAATTGCAGTTTTGTATTAGAAAAGAAATGTTCCTAAAGGAATACACTAGAATTATAGAAAGGTTGAAGGACTAGTTAACAGTAAGATATGGGAGTGGGAAAAAGATGATTGCAGAATGTGAATGGTTTAGAAACAAGACAAAATGAGAAGCAAGAGCTAGGGATGTTGTCTGATATGTGTTGAAAATTGTATGCCACAGGAAAGGGCCTAGGCAGGGTTGAGGAAGGATACAAAGTAGGAACTGAAGCTGGAGTTGGCTCTAGATCATGAGTAAGTGACAAAGGAACAGTTGGATTAGGCTTTGGAGATGGGACTCATTTCAGGACTATTAAAGAGACACAGCCTTGGTAGAGATAGTAAGGTAAGAACAGAATCTGGGGGAGGAGAAACAGAAGGGAAGAGTGGTAAAAACTTTGTTCTGTGCAGCCTGAAAATTAATTCAGGTTTCATGGTGTCAAGGATTCCTTTGCTTTATAATTAATAGCCTCTAAACCCAGAGGAATAATGGTTGGCCGTCTTCTGTTGTCAGACAGACATACCAATTTAAGTGACTCAGAATGAGTAAAAATATTTATTATACCATGAGATTCCTTTTTTTTAATAGATTAAAAAATCCCAATTTTGTGAAGATTTCTCTGTTTGCATTTACTGGGAAATGGTAGAATCAAAGGTGTTATTGTAACTTTCCATTTTCCTTATATGCATGCATGTTAATATAATTAGACTGACTTTTTTACCCTGGCAGTCTGCCAGGCCTCAGGCCTTTTTGTAGCCCAGGCTCTTTTCTGTAAGCCTTTTGCCTCTTTCATTCTTTATGGAGGTTGTACAGTAAAGAAATCAGGGAGTTGCAGAAAGTAAAAGCTTAGGAACTGCTTGAAAGGCACCAGTTCTATAGCATATGGAGACACTGGACAGGTTGTAAAGCAGACAGTAGAAAGTCGCTAACGGACCACATATTTGTCACATTTGGGGGCCTTTTCAAAATGTGAAAAATCTTTATGAACAAGGTTCATTTTTGCTACTAAAATTTAACTGCAGCTGTAATAAATATTTTACAGCATCATATGATATGTTATAGGCCCTTCAGGGGTGGAAGAGGTCAATGATAGTCATATGTAAACACCAAAGTAACCACTTGTGGGATCCTTCAAATGTTAAATTTTTGCGGGAAAAAAATAGAAGTTCTGAAGTGTTCCAGTCTGTTTGGGTTCAAAGCTACCCTGACACGTATCAAAAATGCAGATTCAAGTTATAAGCCCCTTGCCTTTCACACCAATGGCATTTATCATTATGCAGCTTATCTTGTTTGTACCTTTTTCACAATTCCAGAAAGTAAATGTTTTATTACATATTACCATATATTAAAATAATACTATATATTATATATATATCAAAAGGAGAACTAAAGTCTCAACTGCTGTGAGATATCAACCACAGCTTTAATTTAGTGGCTATGCTGGGATGTTTATTCCACTGGCAAGCAGACTCTGGAATGATTCAAACCCAAAAAATTATGTTGACAGAGTGAACTGATACATACAATCTAAGGGTGGTATGTATGGAAAAACTTTCTAGCAGATAAGAAAACATATTGAAAGCACATCTATGAATATTTCAGGTTCTGGTATGAGATTGACATTTTGGGTATTTTACCAGCTGGTTATGATGCCATATTTCCTGAACTGAAACAAACACTAAATCCCTGTTACACTCAATGGGCAAAATGGAAAATAAAGAGTAGTTCTACACTATAATATGATATTGGAATCAGTCTCCTAATTGAGGAAGTATTTTGTGTTGGTGGTTACAGCTTGAAGACATACAGTGTATTTACTATGAGCTCTTAATTTCTCACTCAGCTGGAATGCGCTCTTTTCAAAATAAGTGAGATCACTGGTTACCTTTCAATATTATTTCTTTAATTTTAATACTGGTGAGTCAGCTGCATAGAGTTTGTTGTGAGACCAGCTGATGGACGTTTTCCTGGTATCTCTGGTGATTCCAAACGGGGAGTGCTGAGATAGTGACTTCTTAAACATTTTCATTCTGGAGTCCCTTTTACAGGTTTGCATAAATCTGCATTGCAGGATATTTGAAAAGATAAGAAATTTAGTTTTCCTCAGTTATCCAGTAAGATACTTCATGATCTTCCCTTCAGTTGTCTTTTGCTCTACTAAAAACTCAACAATTGTTAGAAAGTTAGTAGACTTGACTGTAATGCCATTCATGCTGACTAAAACTCTCTCATATTTTCCATGTATTATGTTAAGTCTGGCTGTAGACAGCTGTCATGCTTTATCTTAGATAGCAAACATTTTAGGGGGAAGATTAAGAACATAAACATTCTTGGAGAAAGATTATCTTCTCTGTTTTCGTTGCATATAGCAAAGTCAGATCCTATTTCAGGAGAGTGCTAAATAATACTAAATAATGCTGATAAATGGGTATGTGACAATTGCAAAATGTGATCTCTTAGAAATATAGTGAAAGTACAGTGAAAGCAGGAATGAAAGTTACTGTAATATTTTCTTCTCATCTTTCTCTTTTGAGGTGAACTCCATTATTATTATCTTCTAATTGGTTATTAGATTCTTAGTAATGAGAACCAGTAAATCAGGGACCAAAGAGTTATTCCTACCCTAAGAAGTTTTATTTCATATGTGTATGGTACAAGTATTTTATAGTAGTTGCATCTTCAGATAAGTTTGATTTGGAAAAATGCTTCACTTTATAATGCAATTTTCTTTGTCTTGAATTTGAGATTTATTGTGATGATACAGTCTTTTTGAAATACAGTTTTACCTGAATACGGAGCTTTCTCGGTGAGAATTCATTGGAGAGTGTGCAGGATTTGATGAACTAAGTCAATCAGTTCTAGAAGTTTGTTGCTCATGGCAACATTGCACCTAAGTACCAGATCTAATTATTGCTTAATTTTAACTGCTGCATTAAACAAATCCTGGATTATAATGCACTTATATAGCAGTGCAAGACTACCTGAATGTCAGGCTGGAATTTGGCTCTCTAAACTGGAAAAGTAATGTGGCTTACGACAATTCTGTAAAACATGTATACTACTTAATTTTAGACCTTACAAGTCTTTTATTAGATTAGAGGATCACAGTACAGAGAAACTCAGATTTTCATGGAATGATGTATAGATATTCTGTAAATATAATTTCTGTAAAGGGATAGTTCTTTGTTTCCATTTTATGGCTGGGATTCTATGACAGGACAACCATAGGGCTTTGTGAAAGGAAACGTGTTAATTCTACTGTAACTATGGTCATTCTTCCCTCCTACCCCTTTAGTTTATGTGATTATTATGGGTTTCTTTCTATTGTGTCTTCCCTTAGCATTTTCCTTCCTGACTGTGCTGGTACTGTTAAAGCTGAACTTTCAGTTTACTCTGAAACATTTAAAAATAACACACATTTCAACTGATATTTGAATTTGTAATTGGACCTTTCCCTATGCTTGCAAATGGGCCTCTTTTGTGCATCTTCATGAATGAAAATAATAATCTTACTCTTTTGAGACAGCTTGTCTGTCTTTGGTTTTTCATGTTGCATGATCAGAAATGTGAATGTTCTCTTTCACTTTGTAACTGACAATATACAAACACCAGTTGCATTGTGTGAAAAGAGATGATGTTGACATAAGGCACTTTCAGTACAAATTAAAATATAACTGTAAATAAACGTGAACATAAATATAAATATAATCCATAACATACCTAAGGATGAGCAGAGCTAAACTTATTCAAAGCAACCTCAAATTTGATATTTCATCCAGACAGAGCTCCCACAGAAACATGCAGCCGTCCAGGTCTCAGGCTACAGAAACTGATAGAGCCTCTCACTGGTAACTTGATGGCAGTAACAAGAACAGCTGTCTCAGGTGTGACCAGGTGGACAATCTGCTCAGCCTGATGGCAGAGCTACGAGAGGAGGTAGAAAGGTTAAGGATCATCAAGGATTTGGAGAAAGAGGTGGTCGAGGAACCATGCTCTGCCCTCCCAGAGACAGAAGCAGAAACAGCCACCAGGGAAAAAAAAAAAAAAAAAAATCAAGGGGGTCTTGTATCCTCCCCCTGCCAGACTGCAGGCAGTAGCTTAAAGGGAAGGAGTGAATGGAGGCAAGTCCATACCTGGGGCAGAAGATGAACACCTTCCTTGCCCACCTCACCTCCCCAGGTGCCTCTGCAACAGGTATGAGGCTCTGGATGTGGAAGGACAGTCTATTGATGAAGCAGACAACGGTCCAGATACACTGGAGGTGCTGTGAAGGTCAGAAAGGCCTACCTCCTGCATCACAACCACCCCCACCCCCCCCCAAAGAAGAAAAGATGGGTTATAGTTGTAGGTGACTCCCTTCTGAGGGGAACTGAAGGTCCAATATGCTGGACAGACCCTTCTCCTAGGGAAGTCTGCTGCTTCCCTGGGACCCAGGTTAAGTACATCACTAGGTAACTTCTAGCCTTATGCAGCTCTCAGACTATTACCCATTACTGCTTTTCCATGTGGGTAGAGATGAAGTGGCAACTCATAGTGGAAGAGTGATCAGAAGAGACTTCAGGGTCTTGGGATGGTTCATAAGGAAATCTGCAGCACAGGTTATCTTTTCTTCCCTCCTTCCAGTTGCATGCAGCAACATATGGAGGAACAGATGGGCCTAATCTATTAATGCATCTCTCTGTAACTGGTGCCATGGCCACAGTTTTGGTTCTTTTGGTAATGGGATGACCTACATGGCACCTGGCTTGCTGGCATCAGATGCAATTAAGCTTTCTCAAAGGGGGAAAAGGGTCTTTGCTTGTTAGCTAGTGGGGGTCACTGACAGGTCTTGAAACTAGACTCGAAGCGGAAGGGGGATAATATCAGGCTTAGCCATGACAAGTTGGGGGATGACACACCAAGGTTAGAGGAATGGGGTGGTAGCGAGGCTCCCTCAGCCTGTTGCACCAGAGAAAGACCTCAAAGGAACTAAAAGGTGTTCCTCTAAGAGGGGGATGTGGCCGACATCCTAGCTGAAGCACATCTATACCAATGCACGAAGCATGGCCACAGACAAGAGGAGGTGGAATCCACTGTGCTGTTAGAAAGCGATGACCTGGTTGCCATGACTAAAACTTGGTGGGATGAATGCCACAACTGTAGTGCGGATATTGATGGCTACAGGCTGTTCAGAAGGGACAGGTGAGGAAGGAAGGGCAGAGGTGTTGCCCTCTACAGTAAGAAATGGGTAGAGTGTGAAGAGCTGTCTCTGAAGAACAGCCGTTAGCAGGTCAAAAGCTTGTGGGTAAGAATCAGGGACTGAGGCAACAAGGGGAACCTTGTGGTCATGTCTATGATAGGCTGCCCATTCAAGGGGATTCTATTGATGAAGTCTTCCTACTCCAGCTACAGGAAGCATCAGGCTCACAGATTTTTGTCCTGCTGGGGGACTTGAACCACCCTGACATCTGCTGGAAAAGTAGTACGGAGAGCTGTAGGCAATCCAGGAGACTCCTGGAGTGCATGGAGGATAACTTCCTATGCTAGATAATAGACAGCCCTACCAGAGGGGATGCCATACCGGACCTGTTGGTCAGCAACGCAAGTAAGCTAATAGATGACATGAAGATTGGAGGCAGCCTGGGCTGCAGTGATCGTGCACTGGTGAGTTCGCAGTCCTGAGAGATATGGGGCAGGTGACGAGTAAAGTCAGGACCCTGAATTTTAGGAAAGCAAACTTCCAATAGGACCCCCTGGGAAACAGCCCTCAGGGACAAGGGAACAGAAGAGAGCTGGCAGATCTTTAAGGTCACTTTCCACAGGGCTCAAGAGCTCTTGATAGCCAGGTGTAAGAACTCGGGAGAGGAAGGCAAGAGACCAGTGCAGGAGGACCCTGGAAACTAGCAACCTGTCAGCCTCATCTTTCTGCCTGGGATGATCATAGATCCTCCTAGGAGCTATGCTACAGCACATGGAGGGCAGGGAGGTAATTTGAAACAGCCAGCATGGCTTCACTAAGGGCAAGGCCTGCCTAGCAAACCTAGTGGCATTCCATGATGAGTGACTACTTCAGTGGACAAGGGAAGAGCTATGGATGCTGTCTCTCTGGACTTCTGTATGGCTTTTGGCATGGTCCCCCACAACATCCTTTGGTGGGTGGACTGTTGGGTGGATGAGGAACTGGTGGGATGGTCACATGCAGTGGGTAGTGGTCGATGGCTTAATGTCCAGACAGAGGTCAGTGACTAGTGGTGCCCCTCAGGGGTCTGTACTGGGACCAGTACTGTTTAATATCTTCATCAATGACATAGCCAGTGGGTTTGAGTGCACCCTCAGCAAGTTTGCAGAAGACAACAAGCTGAGTGGTGTGGGTGACATGCCTGAGGGACAGGATGACATCCAGAGGGACCTGGACAAGCTCGAGGAATGGGCCCGTGTGATCCTCATGAGGTTTAGCAAGGCCAAGTGCACCTAGGTCAAGGCAACTCGCAGTGTCGGTACAGGCTGGAGGATGAAAGGATTAAGAGCAGCCCTGCCAAGAAGGACCTGAGGGTGTTGGTGGCTGAAAAGCTGGGCATGAGCTAGCAATGTGTGCTCATAGCCCGGAAAGCCAACTGTATCCTGGGCTGGATCTAAAGAAACATGGCCAGCAGGTTGATAGAGGTGATTCTGCCCCTCTGCTCTGGTGAGACCTTATCTGGAGTACTGTGTTCAGCTCTGGAGCCCTCAGCACAGGAAAGACATGGACCTGTTGGCGAGGGTCCAGAGGAGGGCCACAGAAATGATCAGAAGGATGGAACTCCTCTCCTATGATGGAACACCAGAGTCTGAGAGACTTGGAGTTGTTCAGCCTGGAGAAGAGAAAGCTCCAGGGAGACCTTATTGCAGCTTTCCTGTACTTACAGGGGGTTTACAGTAAAGATGGGGACAGACTTTTTAGCAGGGCCTGTTGCGATAGGACAAGGGGTAATGGTTTTAAACTAAAAGATGTTAGATCTCAACTAGATACAAGGAAGAAATTTTTCACCGTATGGGTGGTGAAAGACTGGCACAGGTTGCCCAAAGAGGTGATAAATGCCCCATCCCTGGAAACCTTCAAGGCCAAATTGGAGTGGGCTCTGAGCAACCTGCTCCAGTTGAAGGTGTCCCTGCTCACTGAAGAGGGGCTTGGACCAGATGACCTTTAAAGGTCCCTTCCAAGCCAATGATTCTATGATTCCATGATTCATATTTTTTTACTTGTGATACCTATGTGTTTTTAAGATAAAAATATTTGCACGTAATATTTACATTGTGGTTCTCTTTGTCCCACAGTATTAAATAAGATAAAACTATAAAAATCTGAACGTCCATATTAGAAAATACATAATTTGTAGTATTTGCTGTGTGCTTTTGTATAGATGAAAAAAAATGCACTGACTTTATATGCTAATAATGCTAAACGTGTTGGTATGTATTCTTGGTTGGGGGAGGATAGTTAAAAATACCTAAATGATTGTGCAACAATAATTAGATTAAAATGGTAGTTCTCTATGTACTCAACATCTTTTATTTTAATAGAACACTTTGAATTAAGAAACTTGCTCATTTTTTGACAGTAATAACTACGATGTATTGTATCACATAATTAACTTTTACAAACATGCTAACAAGTCTACTGAGCAGTAGTGACAAAATGGCAATAACTTATTTGTTTGGACTTTGTAGCCCAAAGACAATAGAAACTGTTTATTTAAAAAATCTTCAGACACCAATTCCCCTCCATCATTTTTTACCCATATATTAGCCTTATTTCACTGGAATTTTTCTTGATTTCTACGAGGTTTACTGGATGGAGAATCAGACCCTCAGACCTTAAAGAGATTGATAGTATCCAGTCAATAAATAGAGAAACTGAGGCCCACTACCCTGGATATTTATGAGCATCTTGAAACAGAGAGGCATGATGAAGTGTTACAAATTATTACACTCAGTACATATGGAGATTTATAGATACACATAGATACGTAAGTGGCATAACTTCATGGGGGGGGCTTTTAGTAGGGTCTGCTAGAATTTCTACTTCAGTGTAAAGTTTTTATGTTGTAGGATCAGACCTACATTTACCAACTTTATAAAAACATAATAATACGTTTCCTTTCATTGGTGAAAACCAGCTCTGCCCTCTCTCCTGTATCTTACCATCCCAAAAAGATGAACTCAATAAACTATTGTGGTATTTGACATTTTTATATCTTTTTTCTCCTGATAATTTTTTCTTGTGAATGTAGATCTATAAGCTAATTATAAATAAGTGTAATTAAGACTAATTAAACAACTAAGACTAATTAAGTAGCAAGATTAGGACAAATAGCTATCTTTTTGCTATGTGCTGAAAAGCACATAATTCTGCAATGAAAGAAATACTGTGCTTTTAGTTACGGAGCAAAACCAATATCTAGTCTCAAATTATAGTACATTTTTAAGTCCTGTTGAAAAAATTTTTTATCACAAACTTTAATTTTTTTCACTTTTTATCTGCAAGACTCAAATTAAGCACAATATAAAGCAGTTCATTTGAAATAGAGGTTTGTTTTTGTCTCATAGGAAGCTAGGCAATAACTTAAATGTAAGAACTTTCATTACTTCCATTCATATATCAATTTTTTGTGCAGTGTAGCATGAGTGCCTGTCACACAGACCAATTATTTCACGGACTCTGGCATGTATTCTGTATTTTCTTTTTTTGTGTGTGATCGTAACTGCTAGCCAACTAATAAGACTTGGTTACAGTTACATGGTATGGTAAGACTTTGCTGGAGTGAAGGTGTGAATAGTACCAGATTATAGCTATTCATTCAACTTGTGTGCAGTCAGGGCTAATTTAGTGCATAATGAAGGAAGCTTGCAAACTTCCATTATTGTTGGAAGCTATGTAATTAATAACTGATCGCAGTGCTGTAAATGTGTGCTCCTTGCTGCTCAGCCTGAATCTAAGAATAACATGCCAAATCTTCAATTTCTGTAAATTATTGAGTTTTGATCAGCTTACAACAGCAAAGAAATTAACCAACTCATTTAAGAAAAGTACATAATATGCATAAGTAAAGAAATGCAGTAACATTTTCCATGATTAGAGACATATAAGATTTGTAAAACCTCTTGAATGAAAAACATAATATCAACTGATGATGGAGATGATTTTATAACAAAACAGAACAAAATTATTTTCAAAACAGAAAAGTCTTCAAAGATTGCCTAACAGGAATGATCTTTTACCGAAATTTAGTTGCATCAGAAATCTAGTTGCATCTCTAGTCAAGTTTTCTAGCAACGTGGCAATTAAAAAAAAAGGATGCTTCCAAAATCTCTACTTGGAAAATGTTATAAATGTAAATGTGCATATGTGTTCACTGTGCTGTAACCTGCACAACCTTCATTTTGTGAGCTTACTTGTAGAAATCTTTAGAAAGTTCTGTAGGTGTTTGTCCTGAAAAGCAGTGCTAGTACTAGAGTTATTCAGAGTCATAGAAAATCTAGCAATACGGGCAAAAGACTGGCCCCATTTAGGAGTGCCACTGATTTCTGTGGCATCCGGATTTCACCTGTTGTGGTCTACATCAAAATTTGTATCTTAGTCTATGGCCCACAGCATTGTAAGAATCTAGTAGTTTCACTCTTCAAAAAGCAATTAAAAACAGAAAGACAAATCCGTAACAGGTTTAATCATCTGCATGAAATGTGCAGGGTTGCATTTCTTTCACTACTCTGCTTGTCAAGTTTTTGTTTCAGTCATTTAAGTACCTTGTTCTGTCATGTTCATCTGATCTTGGGAGAAAGATAGTGGCTCCTAGAAGTAAATGTCTGGAGTTAATTCTATGAATTTTTTATCTGTTCTTAATTGTTCATTCACACGAGGCTGTGCACACCTGCATGACTTTCATTGCCTTTTTATTTCTTTTAGAAAGAGGTTAATTTAGTCAGTTCTGAAAGGTCAGAGTGAAGCAGTATGTGGGGAAGAGCATGGATATTTTCAAATAACAGTGATGCAGACAATTGGCTTTGGCTCCACAGCACCAGATCCAATATTTATTCTATTTGCAATGTTTGGCAATTAAAATTACTTGGTTATAGCCATCCCACCTTTTATCAGTGTAATGCTTTCGTTATTGGACTAATTTCATACTCCTTTGCTGTGATGCAGGGGAATCACCTGTAAACAAGATAAGAAAGAAATTGAGGGCATGGTGGAAACATTCACTGGAACATGATCAGAAAGCTTAAGACATAAGTCCTGACTTCCATCAGGAAGGACTTAGGTTCTTAGATCTGGGAGAAAGGGGGAGGCTTAAGGTATGAACTGCATAAAGAATTCAGTTCCATATAGTATAAAGAGAAAATATGATGGTGGATTCTGAAAGAAATTTGATATTCAAGTGTTACAGGAAATTTGAACTTGGACTTTACCAATATGGAAAGATTTACGCACATATACAAAAATCTCATTTTGATAGTGACAAGGCAAAAAATGTCTTTGTAATGGATGCAGAATCAAGATAGTTCATCATACGGCATATTTTGTGAGAAATTACAAGGAAGGTTAAAAGTTTGGTGTGTCAGTACTTTTGTCAGTTCTGAAGTTGTTCTTAATGATGACTGTACAGATCTGTGACTCTGTAGATCTGGCTACCTTAACTATTACGCAGAAAGGGTAGCCTGATTGCCTGTGTGAGTCCCAATCCTTTTGCAAGGTCCTTGGAATTACTTCGGTACCTGCTTGAGAGATCTGCGGCTACAGTTAACTATACTGCCTTACCTAAATTAAAACCGACTAGAACATACATATGCAACTGTAATTACGGGAGTGACTACAATGTGGGTAAACTCAAAGGTGAGGGATGCATTTGACAGTATTTGAAATGTTGGGATTTTTTTTTTTATGTGCTATAAATATGCACATGTGTAGGTTAGCCTTATGCACTCAAAAGCTAAAACATTCTTTTGTTTGCATTTTGTTTGCTGTGGTAAGTCATATAGTCAGGCATTATAAGTTGTTGTTGTTTTTTTTTAAATGACTGGTAGTTTGTAACCTTATTCTCAAAGCATGACAATTTCCTGGAAATAATAGCAGTCCTTAATTATGGAAAGTAAAGTGTTTCTTTTTAAAATTAAACTACCTCAGATTTTAGTTTCCCTTATATTTCTTCCTCTGATTTTATATTTATAAAGTAAAATAACTTGAGAGCAAACTGGTCCTGTTGTATACACTATATTAATTTCTTCATTCTTAGCATCTGCGTATACCTGCATAGCACTCTTTGTCTATAGGAACACCCTACAATTTTGTTCTAGTAGAGGGGACAATAGCAGAGACGTCAGTACAACGAATAAGTTTTCTGAACTTTCAAAATAAAGAGAAAACATGGGATTAGTTCTTAATATTTCTAGCTTCTGATATAAAATAGAATGGTACAGCTTGGAGTTCCTCGACCAATACAGGCTCCTGTATTGGGAAGAATGAGAACTATACTTCTTTTAACTCTGTCCAGCAGATGTATTCCTGTATACCAGTGCAGAACTAATTAAATAAGCACAGCAAAAGACCTGTCATGTCTGCTAATGTTATGATGCGGTTTGATACAAAAGGTCAACATGTAGATATGAGCATACCATACTACTGTCTCTGAGGAAGGAGAAGGCAAACAAAAAAAATTAAACCTTGTATTCTTCATCATTAACTGTGTTCCTGGGGTTAAGGCCAAACATGTAAAAAAATTCATCTGGTACTCCAGCAGGCTTTTCTTTGCTGATTTCCATCTCTGTCAGGAATAATTTTATATTGATTCTTCTCCCCACTTCCCTTTTATTTTGGTTTCAGCTGGGATAGAATTAATTTTCTTCCTGATATCTGGTATAGTGCTGTGTTTTGAATTTGTGATGAAAATAATGTTGATAACCTCCAAACACCTAAAATACATTAATGACATGATTGTGTGGGGCAACATAGCAAAAGAAGTTTTTGAGAAAGGGAAGAAAATAATCCAAATCCTTTTGAAAGTCAGTTTTGACATAAAACAAAGTAAGGTCAAGGGACCTGCACAGGAGATCCAGTTCTTAGGAATAAAATGGCAAGATGGATGTCATGAAATCACAATGGATGTGATCAACAAAATAACAGCTAGTCCAATGTTGTTTAATATCTTTATCAATGATCTGGGTGAGGGGATTTAGTGCTCCCTCAGTAAGTTTGCAGATGACACCAAGTTTGGTGGGCGTGTTGATATGCTCAAGGCTAGGAAGGCTCTGCAGAGGGATCTGGACATGCTGCATCAAAGAGCCTTTGTATGAGGTTTGACAAGGCCAAGTGCTGGGTCCTGCCCTTTGGTCACAACAACCCCATGCAATACTACAGGCTTGGGGAGGAGTGGCTGGAGAGCTGCCCGGCAGAAAAGGACCTGGCTGAACATGAGCCAGCAGTGTGCCCAGGTGGCCAAGAAGGCCAACAGCATCCTGGGCTGTATCAGAAACGGTGTAGCCAGCAGGAGCAGGGAAGTGATCGTGCCCCTGTACTTGGCACTGGTGCGGCCGCACCTCGCATACTGTGTTTAGTTTTGGGCCCCTCACTACAAGAAGGATGCTGAGGTGCTTGAGCGTGTCCAAAGAAAGGCAACGAAGCTGGTGAGGGGTCTGGAGCACAAGTCTTATGAGGAGCAGCTGAGGGACCTGGGGTTGTTTAGCCTGGAGAAGAGGAGGCTGAGAGGAGACCTTATCGCTCTCTACAACTACCTGAAAGGGGGTTGGGATGAGGTGGGTGTTGGTCTCTTCTCCCAGGTAACTAGCGAGAGGATGAGAGGAAATGGCCTCAAGTTGCACCAGGGGAGGTTTAGATTGGATATCATGAAAGATTTCTTTACTGAAAGAGTGGTAAAGCATTGTAACATTGAACACCTCCCACACTGGAGGTTCTCA
Organism: Phaethon aethereus; assembly: GCF_964289735.1. NCBI lineage: Eukaryota > Metazoa > Chordata > Aves > Phaethontiformes > Phaethontidae > Phaethon > Phaethon aethereus. The sequence continues at coordinate 34,370,577 of NC_138577.1, read as the reverse complement.
AAAAACATGTGGATGTGGCTCTTTGTGACATGGTTTAGTGGGCATGATGGTGTTTGGTTAATAGACTTGATGTTCTTAAAGGTCTTTTCCAACCTTAATGATTTTATGATTGTATGATTTTAGAGGGGTGGCACATAAACTAAGGGAATGATATCTGTGTGTATATATCAGAAGACAGAAAAAGTGGTGGTGATTAATTAGAATGTATTGGAAAGTGTAGGACCTGGGCATGATGTAGATGGTATAGAATAAGGGGTGGATACTGTCCTGGTTTTGGCTGGGATAGAGTTAATTTACTTCCTGATACCTGGTATAGTGCTGTGTTTTGGATTTGGGATGAAAATAATGTTGATAACAGACTGATGTTTTTAGTGTTGCTGAGCAGTCAAGCACTGTCCAGCTTCTCATGCTGGCCTGGCAGCAAGAAAGCTGGGGGTGCATGGAAAGCTGGGAGGGGGCACAGCCAGGACAACTGACCCAAACTGGCCCAAGGGATATTCCATACCATACAATGTCATGCTCAGTGTACAAACTGGAGGAGTTGGCCAGGGAAGGCCACTGGTCAGGAACTGGCTGGGCATCCGTCAACAGGTGGTGAGCAGTTGCATTGTGCATCACTTATTTTGTGTATTCTTTTATCATTATTGTTGTTATTTTCCCTTCCCTTTCTGTCCAATTAAACTGTCTTTATTTCAGCCTATGGATTTTACTTTATTTTTTCCCTGATTCTCTCCCACATCTCACTAGGAGACAGTGGGAGTGAGTGAACAACTGGTGTTTAGCTTCCTGCCAGGTTAAACCACAACACCTATATTGCATTATATCGTATTATTACAGTGAAGAGCACTGTTAAGAACAATGAAAACAAGAACTTCAAAGACTTTATTTTTTCTGGAGTTTCTTGAAAGCTGTCTACTTTGAGAAAGAGGTGTGGTGTTAGAAATGAAAGCATCAAAGTATAATTTCTAAATATTTAGTACTAACTCTAATTAGAATTTTTTCCAGTTATGTGTGCCAGCTTTTGACACAGTGATATGCAGGATTATTGAACCTCTAGAAGCTGCTTTTGTAAAGCATTCATTGCAGGAACAATACACATAGTAATTGATTCTTGTGATTTATGAACAATACAGTAATTCATTCAAGAGGGTTTACTATTATTCTGTACAGTGCATTGCATATTAAAAAATGCAAAGAGTAAATTACAACTTTGCAGACAGCCCTTGGGAGCAAGCAACTTTTATATATACCAAAGCGAAAGCTTTCAAACATTTTTAATTTTTAATAACCCTACATGACTGAGTGGCTATATATTCATATGTAAAGATCTTGTTTTTCCTTAAATTTTTACTTAAATCTTAAATAGATGTGAAATTCATCTTCATTTGGGTTATCCCTCTTCATTGTTTGACCAGCAATTTCTTCTTCTCTTTTGCTTTTCAGCATTTTTCTCATGAAATTTAATATGTTTTCAGCTTCCTTCTTGTTCCTGTCTTTCCACAACCCAATTCCTCTTGTGTTTGTATATTTGAGGCCAGCTGTTTTCTGTTCTTTTTGGTGACCTGCTATATTCAGTGGCCAGCTTCAGTAGTCTACCCTTATATGTGTTTGTGTTAATTGTTTCAGTTCTGTTGTGAGAAATTTATTTCTGGTTGTCGTCCTATATGCAGAAGGAAAAATCAGAGAAAAATGAAGAAGTTTTGCAACAATGCAGATTTTATCCTATTTTTGTATGATTCCTTTGAGCAGATTGTGGCTTTGATGGTGCAGTACAATGATTAATCACTAGACATTTTCTACATTTTGAATATGCCATTGAGATTCATATATATAGAAATTTGAGTACATCACAAACCCAGGTTCTCAATTCTCTTCAGGAAAAATTCAGTGACTTTAAAGTGTACTTTCAAGAGGTTGCTGAATCCTGATGTGTAAAATATAATTTTCCTAAATTTCTAATTTCTGAACATGCATATCACTTAGATGTAAACATATCTGTACATATTTAGCATGATATAAATAAGTGAATATTATAATTACCATGGCTGCGTAATTAAAACATTCAATTCTATTATTTAAATGGACACAGATAATATTAATTATACACCTTTGAACTTGAATTATGATGTAGGTCAATATATTTTGTAGAAATAATTTATTACAATTTCATAGAAGATAACCGCTTTCAGTACATACCTCTCAGTGTCAAAATGAGCAGTTCTTATTCAGTACACTTGTGCATTGTAAGCTGATTTCCTTAGAGAAAAGTGTTAATTAAACAACATTTTGCAATACTGATACACAGAGGACTGCAGTTTTCAAAGACTAATAACTTTGCCATATAGCTACCAGTTTTCACCAACACTCTAAAGATTTGAGTGTAGTTTTTTTGTTTGCTTGTTTTTCTTTCCTTTACCCTAATAGAAGTGTCATCCTTGTTATAAGTAGATAGGGCTTAAGCTGGAACATTTTTCACCCTTCTCATTCAATGCATGAGCACAAATCTACACAAATTTTGTAAATATAGTGACAGTAACCACTGTAATACTCCTCCCTATGTTTTGCAACATACGTAAGTAGCATAATCCTGGAAGTAAGGATATTGAGACACGGAGGTTAAGTAATTTGCCTGAAGCTAAACAACAAGCAATTAGCAGAGATGGGATTAGAATTACAAAGTTTTGGCTCTCAGGCCTCTCTTCTGTCCAGTAGCCAACTGTCACTTTCAGTGCTTTTGGCTTCCAATTTTACCTCTTGAGATCAAACTTCAGTGGATTTGTTTTCTGAACCTTCTAACTACTTAGATATGAGCTGAGAAGGGAAACATGGCTAGGGCTGATACTTCTTTTTGGTTTTATAATAATTGGAGGGAATGTATTTACCTGTGAAAGAAAAATGCAGAGTGCAATCCTTATTGGTAGTTATATTTTAGTTATTTTTACTTTTATTTTAAAGGTGGGCATGAATTGTGTTTTCTAATTATGATGGGAGGTTTCAAAGTGAAAATCTCTATGATGGGGTGAATGTAAATTAGTTTAAGAAAGAAGGCTTCATTGTTTCCTACAAAACTCTTGCAAGCTTGTATTTTGTAATCTTCTAAAACACCGAGCATGCCTTAAAAACAGTAGATCAGATGAAATTGTGGAATGTATTGCAAATACTTAGTGTCAAATCACAAACTTGAAAATGTGTTTCAGACCCTGCTAAGATCACCTCTGCACATCAACATTTCAGTGGTATCGTCATGGTCCAAACTTACAGGGGGCCCTTCACTGTAGAAATATAATCATTCCACAGATAAGGCACAATGTTAAGCCCAGGTGAATTAATTTTCTTGACTTTGTATTGCCTTCTCTCAGGACCACACACCTGAACTGTTCTAGACAGTTTCAGTTTGGTCTCAGAACAGCTGTGGATTGAGCAGGAAGAGCATACAACAAGGTCGATGCATGAGAGGAGAGTAAGAACTGAGCAAAAGTCCCTGTATCTGGGCCTCTGTTGATTTTCTCAAGTGATGATAAAGCAGAATTCTGGTATTTTATGGGAATTCCTTCTAAGGTAGGTGACCAAGCAAAAGTGTGTCTCTTCACAATCTGTATATACCACGTTAAAAAAAATAGCTTGTCAGGGATTTTAACCTTGACACTGTAAGTAACTTGTACAAATTGAAACAAAATTTCTGGCTTCTCCAGTTGAGTAACAGAAAAGCTTTGTATTCAATGGCAGAAAAAGCTGGAGAATGCTAGCATGAGATTTCCTCTTACAGCGTGGTATCTGGCCACACATAAGACTCTTACACCTCTTCCACTCTGAATTTGTCATTGCATCCCCCTTTAAATAGCATGCCCTTGACTGACTGTCAGTTCCATGTAGCATTATGATTTCTTGGTATCTCTGTTTTTTAAAGAAGAGTAAATTTATGTTAAAGAGAGAAGAATGGAAGGTATCATTGGTGAGACATATATGAGATAGGTGTAAGCTAGACACTGTGGGCCAGGATTATCTATTCAGGTGTATTTTTAATCACTGAAAATTGTATTAAAATTACATAAGTAACATGAATAACCATGCAAGATTCTTGTAAAGCAAGTGCAATGCTACAGCAACATACAAGGTATCAAATAATTGTACTCTTCAGTGATTTTAGGTAATAGACTGCAGAACATCATTGTACGAAGTGCTGTCATGTATCAGAATTAAAACACAAATGGACTTGTAGTAATTACAGGTTTACCTTTATGTGGTGATATGTTTCTTTTGGTTATGTTTCTAGTATTTAATTGAATTTTTGAGGTAGCTACAACTTTTTGTGCCTACCTTTATATGAGATTTTAGTTTTCACAGTCTTGAATGTATTATATTTATAATATGCTTCAAACTTCTGCGGACGTAACTTTATTGGAGAGGAGTAAGAGCAATATAGCTCCTGTAGAAGAAGTTCATAAAGCAGATGCAGTTTTAACTACAAAACAGCACTTTAGGAGTAGTATTTTTTGCATATTGGCTGTGCATTGTCCTTACTGATGACAAAATGTGACTTGTAGGAGCTTGTATTCACCGCAGGAGCTATACACACTAGGACACTTGTGTAATACTGAAAACATACAGTATCAAAAACACTGCCAGCGTAAATACATTCTCATCAGTGCTTTTATATCTGCATAACCAGAGCAGGCTACTTGTACTGTAACCATACTGATGTATCTTAAGTGACTAGTAGGCAAGGAACTGGGACGATCCACTGGGGCCTTTAGTCACTGCATCTTTTTTAATACCTATAAACAGTTTTCTGACCTAGTTTATGAATGTCTGCTTATGCATCAGTAATGGATCATCTTATACACCACACTAACCTGTATTTTAGTACAGCTGAAGCTGGGCTGCATTGCATATCTCACCCAGAATTGCTGGTAAGAGGAACATATTTTCTCCCTACTTGGTTGGACATCCAATTTAGTTTTCATATAATCAATTGTTGTAGGCAAATGGTAAATGTTGTTTTACAACTAAGAGAGAGAGAGGTGTTTATCAAGTTCTGGGATGAAGTAGTTCTAACCTAGTAAGAAGGAAAGAAAGATTTCTGAGTCTCTACTAACTAGTATTTTTTTTTTCTTTCATAGCAAGCTTAATGATATAATCTTTTTATTAGCCGGTTTAGCTCAATAAATTACGCTTATGTCAAGTCATACCATCTTAATTCTGGTTTGCAAGTAGAAAGTCATCTTAAACTCCTTAACGTCTGTAACAGTGTATGTTCATATGGACTGTAAGATTTGATTAGACGCATGCACACATTTCTTCCAAGTAACAACCGTCTGCCCCTCAGCAGTGTAATAGTTTAACCTAACAAAGAAAGAAGTATACAACTATGTGTTTACCACCAGTACAGAACATGACTGTCCAGAATGCTTCAAAAAACGAGAAGATGGAAACCACCTGTCACTAAGTTGAAGGCCAGTTATTATACTTGAGACAGGTTTGATGAATCTAAAGGTCACCTTCAAACACCCATGGAACAGATTTGGTGTATTCCTCATCTGTTGGGGATGAAGGCTGTGGACTAGACTTGCTAAGCCTCCTCACCTTATCTGGAAGCAGAACTGGAGAAGGAAAGTCGTTTGTTTTTTGGTAACTGCAATAGAAAGATTGAATGACTTCAAATTTTCTATCATCACCCACATCATTATAAACTTTGATAATATATGTATTTTAAGTTTTATAATTTTTTCTTGCTATTACCTTCAGCTGGCTTGGGCTAGGGATGATTTTACAGTAAGTGGATAATGTTAAGGTATTTCACCCATATAGGCATGTTGTACAAAAGACTAGGATCTTAGGTCCCTTTCACAGAGCATAGTAGCAGATTGTAACAGAATGCTTTTCCACTTTGATGTGCTGGCCAGTTGGTGTATTGGTAACAAGGCAGTTTGCCTTTCGTGTTGGAAAAGAAAGATGATACTTAGATGAATGTAAGTCATGTGGTCTGTTGTCAGGTAGAATTTTATTAATTTCCCTTCTGCTTGAACAGCAGTTAGGAGAATTTGCTTATACGATATATGGGTGCCTTGTCAAGCATTACCACTGAACCATAGTTAGTATGTAGAGTTTGGTGGTTTTCTTTTTGAGTCAGTCTTATCATTAGATAGGTGATTTTGCTTTCACAGTTGTTAATCAACAATCTGCCTTGTGTATAAATGGCCACGTATACATTTTGTTGTGTTCAGATAAATAAAAAATGAGTGGAAGCTTCACTCAGTTGTTACAGTGCTTGAATTTTATTCTTCCTAGATTTGGTATCTGTATTTTGAGGGTTTTAGTAAGACTGAAACACCAATGAAGGCCATCTCTTTAGTCATAACCCAGATACTCTCAGTCACTAATTGAAACTCTTACCTGTAGGATCTTGTTAGTCTCCCTTTTCTCTTAGAGCAAAACTCCTCTGGAAAGAGATCAGATTGCCTGGCATTTTAAGATTCGCTGCTTCTACTTTGCACATTGAAAAGGAGTGTCAGTTCTCAGTTACCAAATAATTCATATGCAGTCTGAAGATATTAAAATTTGAAAAAGAAGCAGTAGAGAGCTTTGAAGCGGAATTTCCTTTCATTAAATTAGTGAATATGACAAGGTTATGTAATGTTCCCAGGGGATGAAGTGGTGCACGTCACTAACCTTTTAGATTCAAGAGACTTTATGCTTTTCGTTTGCTGCTGGAAGAAGGCTTAGTACTGGATTAACTAGCACGTTCCTCTTTCTAACTCAGGTAGATTAAGCCCCACCCAGATTTTACATCTACTGTATGTGATAAATAGTATGTATACACAGAAGCGTATACTTATTTTGTTTTATATTGTGTGTTTGAACATTTTTGCTGGTATATAACTTAAAGGCATACGTGCAGCTGGGTTAAATTTACAGTGTTGGAATTCATACAGGCATGGGAAAGACAAAAACACAATTCTTGCCGTCTTTGCATAGGGGGTACTTAATACTACATCTACATCTTCCAGTGCTCAGGTTAATGAAATACTAGAAACAACTATCCTGATTCTCATTTCTTGAACTACTGTAAACCAGAATTCTTGTGTAGAACAGACACTGGAGTAAATAAGGGGAGATTTAGAAACAAATGTGTAAAACTGTTTCTTTTTGTGTAGAGTTATTTAAAAGAAGGTTAAAGTTTGTAGTGGAGGTAATGGGTGTGTAGCACTGGCAGGTAAAACTGTATACAACTTGGCAACTTGAGGGCAGCAAGAGACGGAGTGGGAGTAGGTCTGGCTTTGGGAGCCTTCTCCTTTGTTCTGATCATCGAGGAGGTCGACTCCAACGCCTGGTCAGCCCTAGCTTCCCATTAGGCTTAGCGTGATAGCACTCCACTGAGGCAATAGTTGGTCTCATGGCTGGTCTCAGTTTTACCCTGTGTGTCCTGATAATTTGTCATAAAACCAACTTAAATTGTTATCAAGTTGACTGCAAGAGTTTTAATAGAAAAAATAAAAAACCAGCAATAAATTCTTCAGCTTCATCCTATTTAGAGTATAAACATATTGGTCTATAGTATTAATAAAAAACTTTTTGACAGGTTTTTCATAGAGGTTCTTCATATTTGTGAAAACCTTTTTCTTTCTCCCAGTTATTATAAACTGTAAATGACTATGGCAGTGTGCGAGTTGATGTTATTTGGCAAATAAATGTCTGCTGCTGTCTGTGTTGGTTTGTATTCCTCTCATTTCCCTAGGGCTCAGATAATGTCTGTCTCTAAAAAAACATACATAATCCACAATAAAATGAGCTGGTGCCAAGGTCTGCACAGCCTAGAGGTACACGTTAGTAATGTGCTATTTTAACAGTAGACCTTTTCGAAAATGTAACCTACCTGTTCTGCCGGTAAGGTCTTACTTGTAATAAACCCAATGGGCAGCCTAGTATACTGACAGTGTGCATTGCAGAAAATTTGAAAACATAAAGATAGGCTTAACTTTTAATATTTTCCTTGATAGATCAGGAAATGATAATCTTTTTTTGAGCCACTTACTAAATTTTTAGGGTGGGTATGCTCTGGCTGATTGAAGGCTGGGGAACTGGAGATGACTACTAAATGGGAAAAAACCCAACCCCCACAAAAAAATGGACATTTTCTGACTTAATTGTTTCTTCTGAGTGCTTGTGTTTTTAGAAGAATACAAGTAGCAGAAAGAAAGTGGGGAGATAAAAGTTTTGATTATATTATAAAGATTTTATGAGCATTGTTGTAGGGGCTGCATTTTTAAGAGGATGTAGTGACTCCTTGTAAAGTGAAATAGCTTAGTTTCCTTCACCCAGGATTTTGGGAAACCTGTGTTTGTACCTGCAAATAATTTTTGTGAACTGAATGGATTAAAATTTTCAGCTAGAGTGATTAGATATAGCTGGATTACATTTAGTAGTTCAAAGATAAAAAATGTAATTTTCATTCACAGGCTAATAAAACTATTCAGATGCTCAGAGTATGACAGCATTTGAAGATTGTGGTGTTGCTATTCTTCTTGATGAAGGATGTAAGGAAGATGCAGTTTTAAGATGTTTATGGTGAGAAACAGGAAAATTTCACCAGCTTGTGACTGACAGACAAAAGCCTTTAAGAACATACCAGTTGGTAACTTTGGGATTTTTTATGCGGATTTCATAAATACAAATTATCATTCATCCTTATAAAAAGCTAATTAACTTCCTTACATAGCCAATTTGCAGGTCCAGTGTAAGTGCAGGTTAGAATTAAGGCAAAACAATTGCTTACAACAATGATCAGTCTAACTGATGTCACAAATTATGATTAATGAGTAAATTAGCAGTGAGTGCTGTAATTGAGTGTGCTTTGAAAACTCTTTTTAATAAATAAATGATCACAAAAAGATTTTCTATTAAATGTCATGTGTATATATATAAAAAATAGCTTTTTTAGTGTAGTACCCCTAAAGGAATTGTTAACAGACTAATAACTCTTGTAATTTGTAATATATCTGTGCAGTATCAGGCTGAGATTACATGTAACATTCGCCTATTTGATCATTTTTAGCAGGACAGGAGCCTTCACGATTATTAAATGTGAACCAGTTTATGGCCTGATTACTTAGAATATATAACAGTTCCTGACAAGTCAGTGGGATGCAGTGAATATTGGGGGAGTGGGGCATGGGGTGAACAAAGGGTATTTCTAGTATTCTTTTTTTGTTTGTTTTTTCTTTTTTTTTCCACCCCGTGTAGGAATTTTCCGAGTGTATAATTTGGCATGGGAAGAATGACTTCAGAATTTCTAACTAGGAATGAGGCTGGTCACATACTTCACCGAAACTTGGTGTCACTAGATCAGTAATACGTAGGGGCTCTGTACTGAGTGACAGTGATTCTTGTGATGGCGTGTGTGCAATATCCCAAAGTACATGGGCACCTGCCAGACCACATTGTTTACTCTGCGCTCAACCTGCATTTCTGAGTGTCGGATGAAACGGTTCCATGGGAACAGTTGTGACTGCACCATCTCCCCAGCTTTTATTGCTACAAAGTAATTCTTCACAACCAAAATGTTACTGTAATTTTTCAAGAGTCTCCTGAAACATCACTAGAAACATCACTATACCTTAATTTACAAGTAAATGGGTATTTGAAAGAAACATTTTAGCATGTATCATTTTTTCTGATGTCTTTGTTACTTTATTCACACTGGGTATAAATGCTGACAAAGGATAAAGTAGGATAGGATTTTTGGAAATGTTTATTGTGATTTTAGAATATTTTTCATATTTCAAGTGTATGATAAAGTTTAATTGTAAGTTGAAATATGGTATACTAGGAACTTCTATACACCCCAAATAGAGGGTCTAGAAACAGAAATATAGTCTGCATTCTCTGTCTATCTTGTCCATAGTAGGTCTGCATGCTGAGCTTGCTATACTTGGACTGCAGACATCCCATTAGCTCTCACTTTACCTTTAAAGAAGGTGAAGTTGTATCCTCATATGAATCTTTTAATTAGAGGAGTTATGTCCATAAAAATGTCTCTACACAAGAATAGCTCTCAGTAGCTGTGGAAAAAAGAGAGCTGACCTGCTAATTTCAAAAACATTTTGTCAGATATTTTATTTGAGTGCACAGGAAAAGTATTACATGTCCTCAAAGCACAACACAGAGTGTAGAACAGCAAAACTAAAACAGTTAGATAACTCCGTAACATGATGAAATTAGTTTATTCCATTCACTACTTTGGAATTGTACTTAAACTTACAAAATACAATATGGAAGTGCAAAAGCAAAGAAAAAAGATATCTTATGCTCATGCAAAGCTATGAAAATGTTCCAATCCATGTGAGTTATTTTAGTGTCATGTTATAAATATATTTTATGGCGCCCCAATATGCAAAAAAGGACAGCTTCTTTCTGGATCGCAGTAAACTCTCTATTTCAGAACTTCCTGTGCACCCTGGGGGTATAGCTTGACTACTTGTTGAAGCAGCAGCCTAACGTCTACATCTTAAACTCCTTAAAATAATCAAATTAAAGCTCAGTATATATAAGATGATCTAGCAGTAAATTCAGTTTTCCTTCATATGTTACAGTGTAATTTGCAATAGTTCAGTTATTGTCACTTGAGCTTCTCAGAGTCCCAACAAACAGCAGAAGGTAGGAACCCTCAGGCCCTGGATGACAAAGCTTGTGGTACTCTCCATAAGTCCAAGTAATGGAAATCTTCTGCTTTAAAATTTTTTCCTTGACAAGGTATCGATATTCAATATCAGCACAAATATCTGAGTAGGCACTAGTAGATAAACAAGCTGAAACAAACAAAATTTGTGTTGTTTGCATTTAAAAGTCAATATTGCTGCAATTTTGATGATGCTTACAAGAGAGTTCAAGTCCAGAAATGTGAGGTGCTGTTTTTAACTGAATTTTACTTTTGTTATTTTAATTACCCTTCTGTTATTTTAGCTGGAGCTTTATTGGAATGTGAACAAGTAGAGTTTCAAAAGTGCTGAAAGGCTGTGATATCATAGTTGGTAACCTATTACATCTGATTTTTTTAGTAGATTTAATTGCACTGGAAGGTTCCCATCTAGATTGTTGCTGTGCTTAATGAAGTGTGCTGCAGAGAGTTTTTGTTGGATTCTGCACTGCGGTTGTTAAGGGAGATTGAAAATAGTTGTCAGTTCTCAATCAAAATTGCCCTCATGTTAATAAGCATAACTATGTATGCAGTGTAATTGTTTTTGCTATCAGAATGCCTAGCAGCTTAGGTCAGGATCAATGTCAAGAAACTGACAACATTAACTGTAGAGAAAATTTGTGTCAAACCTTAATTAAGAACCTTTATAAAGTTAAAGGCAACAAATAATACTTTTCGTTTCTGGTTCTGTTGGGTTATGCTTTCACATACCCTTACACTGATGATGGTCACTTTATAGGTAATGAGATGAACATGTTGATTTAATAATGAAAGGATGGATTGCATAATGCACCTCTCTTTCTCCATAGCTGGATGGCTACTATCACCATAGTCTGAGCATCTCTTGAACATAGGAGTTGGGGTTATTCAGCTTGGAGAAGAGAAGGCTCCAGGGAGATATTACTGCAGCTTTTCAATACTTAAAGGGGGCTCCTAAGAAAAAGGGGGACAGACTTTTTAGCAGGGCCTGTTGCAATAGGACAAGGGGTAGTGGTTTTAAACTAAAAGAGGGTAGATTTCAACTAGATATAAGGAAGAAATTTTCTACAGTGAGGGTGGTGAAAGACTGGAAGAGGTTTCTCAGGGAGGTGGTAGATGCCCCATCCCTGGAAACATTCAAGGCCAGGTTGGATGAGGCTCTGAGCCACCTGATGTAGTTGAAGATGTCCCTGCTCATTGCAGAGGTGGGTTGGACTAGATGACCTTTAGAGGTCCCTTCCAACCCAAACTGTCCTATTATTCTATGTTAAATGACTTTATCCTCACAACACCTGTTAAACATGCAGACATTATTATCCTTCTGGTGCAGCTGCTGAGCCTGAAGTGGAGAATTTAAATGGTGTGCCGAATTGAATTTAATTTTGTGAATTTAAAGCTAAACTGCTGAAAACAGCTGTAGTATGTATTACAATGTCTGAAGTGTACAGGACTACTTTAAGTTTCCCATTTCAGGTAAAATTATCTATGTTCTATTAATAATTTACCTTCTCTGATATTGTATGATATCTCAAAGATAAGTGTCTTACTTTCAAGATTAGGCACTGGAAAAGAGTTGTGGCAATGTTTTTTTGCAAGAATTACTTACTTATGCAAAAGGAAACTTAGACCAGCCACATACCTCATTTTTTCAGCTGGATTGTGGTCTAAATTAAACATCATCATGGTTCCCTTTTATACTGGAATGTGAAGCTTTTTTACTGATGTTAATAACATCAGTCTTTACATAGAATAATGTGGTCTTTACATACCGCCTTAAACCCTTTTTTTTTCCCTTGAGAAATGTCTACAAATAGGGAATTACATCACTATGTAACAACTGCGCTTGTCTTTAGCCTCTATAATGCTTCGTAGCAAGTGGTGTTAGTGAACAAACAACAGCTTTACTAATTGTTGGTCCAGCAAAAATTAATGTAGGGCTGGAAAAATACTGTTCTTCTTCAGGTAGCTACCAAAGCCATGTTAGTTATTTAGCCCCATTTCTGCAACTCCAGTATATAGATAGCTCTGCAGAAGTTAGTAAGCGATTTTCATAAGGAGTCATAGCAGTTACACTCCTTTACCAGGTTTGGCCCAGTCCTAGATGAAGAACTTGTCAGAATTTTGGTGGAAAATTTTTAGTTTGATACATGTTGCTGTGTGTGCTATTTGATAAACTGCTTTTCAGTTTACAGAGTGTTGGAGATGAAGGGGATTTTGTTTGTTTCTTTTGTGTTCGGCAGCAATGGGAAAGGGAGATTGTCATATGATGTAAATTAGTGCAAGCTCTCTTGTGTTTACCTGAACTGCACTAACGGAGAGTTTCTCTCTGTCTGATAAGGGAGAAGGCATTCCCCTTTATTTATCTTTTTTTTAATTATTGTTATCATTAATACAATAGATTGCCTATTAGTAAAAGCTTGCTAACCATAGATATCATGGTGACTGGCACTGACATTAAACCTAATAAAATATGGTAGGGTTTTTTGGTTGGTTGGTCAGTTGGTTGTTGGTTGGGGTTTTTTTTGCAGAGCTAATTTAACAGTTCAACATGGTCTTTAGTTATCATTTTTTGTTGCTTTTGTTTTGTTTGTTGTTTAAAAATCTGCAATTCTCCTGGTCCCAAGATAGTTAAGTGAAGTGTTGCAGGAATGAATGCACAGCATGGGTCTTAAATTGAGTTGCTTTCCCTCCTTGACCCCTGTAATGCGTGGCAAAATTGGCATTTTTTCCAAAACAGACCTTGTCTCTGAGGAAGTAAGTTACTTTATTGATGCCCAAATTATCAGTTGGGCAGTCACTGAATGTATGAGTGAGGCATAAACTTAGAATTTAAAAGCTCCCTATGAACTACTACACATGGTTACTCTGTGCTGATGGACTTGCCCAGGCAGTGTTTTTCTTTCATTGGTTTCAAGTTCAACACTGAATTCACAAAATGTCAAAAAGAATAAAAAGAGAATGGCAGTGCATCATTTTTCACTTGATGGCACACAATAACAACTTGTGCCACAGAATATCAGCATATCAGATTCAGTAATGTCTCTTTACATTTCAGAGTGCTGAGTTAATACATGCATAGAAAAAGATTCAAAGCTAGCAGGTTTGGTGAAACCCAGATGCTCTTCATCAGAATACATTTTTGTCTTTTCTGGGCTGCAGGCATAAAGCCTGTGACTTGGGAAAAGATTTTTAGTTTCTTTGCTCTAAGTAGGTTTCATTTGCCATGGTTTTGGCACTTTTTTGGCATCAGAGGAGTTCTTTTGTAAGTTCCCCACGACAGAAGGGTACACTATTTTGCCATGCTCAGATTTGCTGTTACATTTGGTTTCAGGTTTCACCCGTGCCTGGTTTCACCAGGCAAAGTTAGCACAGCAGGAAGTTCAAAGACCCTTAAGCATTCTGAAAAGTTGAGCAGTAACAATTTTGCCTGACATCTCTGTTAAAGAAAGAAGGATGAAGATTGTCAGGAACATTATATTTTCAATGCATTTTTTTGAAAATTATCTTTGTAACTGGTATGTTACACCCTAGGGGTAATTTAATTTTGTAAACTTAGTACAATCTGCATACTCTCATATTCAATGTAGCAGCATAACAACAACATACTGAGTTTGTTTTATAATAATGGCCACATCATATTTTCTTGAGATTTTTAATTATTTCAGGATTTCTTCCAGCATGACGTACATGCATACTTGTAGTCTGCTGGTATTCTGACATTTAAATAAACATGCTGACAAGAAGTACTGCCTGTGGAAAGGCCAGTTCAGCAGAATGAGGAGGTAGACATCAGAAATGAAGAGCAGCAACTTAGAAAGGAAAACTAGTACAGTACAGGTACATAACGGACGGAACTAAGAGAGGAAAGTGAAGAATAGTGAAGAGGTTGAGAACAGGAAGGAGCTGACTGCTGAAAGTTGAAGATGAGAGCAAAAAGAAATTGCAACAGCTGCTATAGAGCAACTACATATAACAACTTAAAACTGAGAAACACTATATAGCAAGGACCTGGATTTTTTATCTGACCCTAAGTATTCCCTTCATATCATTCAAATTAGCATCTTAAACTGTGTTGTATGTCTGAAAATTTCGCAGCTAAGGAAGAGAATTATGTAAATATTTACAGGAACTCTTCAACATGTTAGTACTATGGTAAGACATAATCTCACATATTTTTGTATTAAATCTTTAGAAGTCATGTCTTGTGTTGGTGTGAGTTTGAAAGTTTTGTTTCACCACAAGCCTGATAAATTAATTCTAATTGTGTTGTAACAGAAATAGAGGGAAAGACCATAATGCAGAAAGACCATTCTACTTTTAAAATTATTTCTTCATTTCTCTTTCCTCTCCTGTTGTTGCAATAGTTGAATCTTTTTCCACTTCTTCTTTCTGACATAGTACAATCATTTGGGAGTGAACAGGAGCTATATGTGAAACTGTGCCCAGTTAAATCTCTCTTCTGTTATAGTCCTTTCTGTGTGGACTCTTAATACCTAGTCATTTACCTCCACCACTTATAAATGCTCTCTCCTTAATGTCACTGATTTTAATGGCTCAAAGGTGGGAATCCTGTTTTCATGACATCCTGTGATCATATCAAGTCATGAATCATGATCTTATTCCAACTGATTGATGAGCTCATTTTGCAAGAGAAGACAAATTGGATTTTTTATTTATAATGGTGATAAAATATAATGTCTGATCTTGCTATTCTGATGCTATCCGATTTCCATTTTAATGTAAATTTCACTAGTAAAATCTTTAAGTACTTTCCTGACCTGTAACTTATTTTTTTAACGCTTTCTCTTGCAGGTGACTACTGTCACTGGAGAAACAAAACATTTCCTTCTTTTTTCATTTTGAAATCCTGACATGGCTTACTTTTATGTTTACTATTTAGAATAATTTTGTGTTGTTTTTTTTTGTTTATTTCAGCACCACCAAAGTTTACAAGAACTCCTGTTGACCAGACAGGGGTTTCTGGAGGAGTTGCCTCATTCATCTGTCAAGCCACCGGAGATCCAAGACCTAAAATTGTCTGGAACAAAAAGGGGAAGAAAGTCAGCAACCAGAGATTTGAGGTATTAGGTCCATTGTTCTGTTCCTCTGAAAAACATTAATTCCAGCCTTGCTTCTAATCCAAATATGTGTGCTTTATTATCAGCAATTAAGCACAATAGATATGACTATTGGGGATTATTTAGTGGGAGTAGTCTCATGAAGTTTTTATTTTGCGAAGTGGTTATGCATAGCACTGTTAAAGAGAAAAATGCAACTGTGGTTTTCTGAACTGGCATGATCTAACTGGGGAGCCTTGACATGCTTCTGTTCAGCCTGCCATCTTTTCTATGAAGACGATGGGGGAAAATTATTTGAGCAGTAATTGCTGTGTCCAGGGTGCAAGCCACCTCCTTTTGTGACAGTGTGCATCGAACAGACCTAGGTTGCTACTGCTTCTGCTGGCACTGTTGCAGAGAGATATGAAAAGGACATTGTAGTTCCTGCTGCTGAAGAGGAAATGTAAAACATGTTTACTTTTTATTCTTTTCTTACCAATAACCTAGGAAAAGGCTTTAGAGAAAGCTGTTCCCTCTCCACAGCCTTCCAATTTAAGGAAACAGTGAAGATAATCTGTTCAAAGAATACTGGTTATTTGGGGGAAATAAGACAACAAATATTATTCCCTCTTTTAGTGGCAGGAACAATTAATATCAAATACGGACTGACCTTTAACATGCAGAAAAAACGCAAAAAATGGGAGAAGGCTTGTAGAATAGATACCAAAACTGGAGCTAAGCATATATGGTATTCAATGTGTCTTTTCACTATTTTCAATGTCAAATAAGATACTTCTGCATTAAGAAAACAACCGTTTGGAAGATGTCACAGTTGTGACATGTATTTTACAAGCAAATGATCTACGATATACCTTTTAAATTTGACTGGATATTGAAATCGTCTGTGTTAATTTTTAGTAGTATTTTGGAAGATTGCTTGCCCTGGCTTTCAGGTTAGATTTAAGTCAGCAGAAAAGAAGTGCATTTATTGTATGAACTAATTTTTTTTAATTCCTTTTTTGTTAAAAAAAAATATTTAAAAGCATTGGAATTTGTTCATTAACCAATATAATTCTTTGCTTGTATATTTACTACAATGTGACAAACAAAAGCCTGAATTTATATGTGACCTCCTAGTGCCAGGAACTGTTTGCACTTTGCAGAGCATTTGCAGAGCTCTAACTGGCTAGAGGGATTCACACAGAAATTTTATCATAAACTCTACACAATTTTTCCCCTTCTGGTCACAAAATTTTCACTCAAGGTGAAGTGAAAATTTCACTTCATGTGAAATGTGCATGTACACGTTTACTGCATTGATTCAGTTTTATTTTGCAATATGTTGTGGTTTATTTGCTTCATATATTGTTTTCTATGTACCTATGTACCTGTTTTCAGGGAGAATAAGCAAAAATAAAACAGTTTTCTTTCCACAAAAAAAATTTAAATGGAAATATAAAAAATGAATTTAAAATGTTTTAAAAATGCCTTTAGTGGTCTGTTGAACAAGCTGTATAGCCAAGTAAGATGAAATGTAGTTCCAAGAAATAGAAAACACTTACAAAATATTTTATAATTTTTATTATAACCACTGAGCAGAGTAGTTATAAAGTGTGCAGAACACATCAATATTTTAAGCAGCTTTCCTTCCTGTCAAAAGTAAGGACATTAATTCGTGCCATAGGATCTCTAATTAAGAACAGAACAATGGAAAAGACACATGGAACATTTGAGAAACAAGAACCATCTGAAATTGTCAACTCCACCAATGAGAGAACAATTAGTTGGTCTTCTTTTCCTCCTCTTTCACATCAATATTTTGTATAATTCTCTTGAATTTGATTACTTAATAATACAAGACATTAAAATGTTTTACCTCACCACCTGTCTTCATAGAAGCCTAGTAAATACAGCTGGAAAGGACTTCAGTGGGCCATCTAATCCACATGCTTTCCCAGGGATCCTGAGGGTTACTCACCCCTCCCCCAATAACCTTGGACAGCCTCTGACAGTGTTTCATAAACCTCGCCATGATTTTTTTTTCTCAGGTGGAACCTGAACTTTTTTGCTGGAATTTGATGTACATAGCAATTGTCTTATCTAGCAATGAGGGAACAAATAGTTTATTCCCTCTTTCTTGACAGTGGCCTGTATATATATTTGAAGATTATTATCACTGAATGTGGAATGTTCTTGCTCACAGGCTAATTCTTACAACTGAGTGAGAACAGTGGTTAGAGCTCTACATTGTTTCTGAAATTAAAGGCTACAATAAGACCTTGAGGGACTTCACTATTAATCTTCCATCTTTGATTTATATTGCGAGTATATACTATGAATGAACATGAAACAGGAGGATTCTTTTTTCTCCTCTTGCCTCAAATCAATTCAAATTGTATGAATTAGAAAAATCTACTTTAAGTTACTAAGAAGTCTATCTCAGAGGAACTTAAAAGGAAACAAACAAGGGGGAAAAAAACAAGTTTAAAAATGGGCACTATTCAACCCTGTGACATGAGGCTGGTGTTATTAAAGAAACTGTGCTTTAAAAAAAAAAAAAAATCTCATTCACTCAATGGGACAGTGGGAGGAATTAACTATCTGTGATATGCAGGAAAGGGAAGAACTCATCACAGGAAAAGTAAACCCATTTTATGATACACATATTGGAAACACCAGACTTGAATCTTAATCTGTGCAATATTTGCCGAACTCAAGCTGCTGCAATTGTTTTTATTGTCTATCCAGCTACAATTATTCAGTGTTCAGATTTAAACAATAATAATTATTCTTTTTAAGTGTAGCAATTGTGATTATTTGGATCCTGTGCTTTCATCTTTTATCTACACATCGTTAGTCTGTCTGCTTTGGGATTGCAAAATTTTCCTATCCCTCATAAATGTCAGTTTATCAAGAATACTAGTTATTCCTTCGTTTATGCTAAGATCTGATGGAGATTTTGTGTTGTTTAGGGTTTTTTATGATGATTTAAAGAACAAGGAAAAGTAATACAGCCTGTGGGCTATTCAGCCTACTTCTTCTGAGATAAAAACAGGTTTTTATCTTATTTCCAGTTAGACCTCTCCCACTGCTAAGAAGAAACTACAAGGAAAATGGGAGATAATGGACATATAGCCATAGTTCCTCACCCTGTACTTTTATTTCTCTCTTACTCTCAACAACTACAGAGATCTGTTAGATTAATTCTGTGTAAATTAGACATACAGACACAAACATATGTGCAAACAGCCATTTATGTAAATTTTTTAATGCATGTATATATAGATTATGGGCAAATTTTAATGATTTGGGGGAAAAAAAAGGTGACTCTTGGTAAGTGTCATTGATGGTAGTACTAATATACATTATTGACAAATTTTTTTTAAGTAGATTGATTAGATTAATATTATTACCTTATTATTTAGTCTCTTAACTGGTCACATGTTTTGTTTGGTTTTTTTTAATCCAACAAATGTTGGATAAATTTATTTACATTCTGTGGGTTAAATGCAAACCTAAACTGAGTAGTCCTATCTTGTACAGAAATTGCTCACCGTTTTCACTTTGGAGATAAATGAATGAGTAAACTACACTCTGTGAGTAGAGTGGGAATATAGCCAACAGCAATTAAGGTGGATGTAACTGGCATCTGACAGTAGAATACTTAAGCTAAGAGAATGGAGAGAGATTGGTTGTGAACTTCAGGATGAAAGAGCAATAAGGTACAGAATAGCTGTTACACCAGTGAAAGACCTCAAAGGAAGTAAGGGGTGTTCCTCTAAGAGGTTTACATGGTCAGCAGTCCAGCTGAAGCGCCTCTATACCAATGCACGAAGCATGGCCACAGACAAGAGAAGGTGGAAGCCACCGTGCTGTTAGAAAGCGATGACCTGGTTGCCATGACTAAAACTTGGTGGGATGAATGTCACGACTGGAGTGCCGCTATTGATGGCTACAGGCTGTTCAGAAGGGACAGGTGAGGAAGGAAGGGCAGAGGTGTTGCCCTCTACAGTAAGAAATGGGTAGAGTGTGAAGAGCTGTCTCTGAAGAACAGCCGTTAGCAGGTCAAAAGCTTGTGGGTAAGAATCTGGGACTGAGGCAACAAGGGGAACCTTGTGGTCATGTCTATGATAGGCTGCCCATTCAAGGGGATTCTATTGATGAAGTCTTCCTACTCCAGCTACAGGAAGCATCAGGCTCACAGATTTTTGTCCTGCTGGGGGACTTGAACCACCAAGACATCTGCTGGAAAAGTTTATTTACATTCTGTGGGTTAAATGCATACCTAAACTGAGTAGTCCTATCTTGTACAGAAATTGCTCACCGTTTTCACTTTGGAGATAAATGAATGAGTAAACTACACTCTGTGAGTAGAGTGGGAATATAGCCAGCAGCAATTAAAGTGGATGTAACTGGCATCTGACAGTAGAATACTTAAGCTAAGAGAATGGAGAGAGAGATACACGGAGAGCTCTAGGCAATCCAGGAGACTCCTGGAGTGCATGGAGGATAACTTCCTATGCCAGATAATAGACAGCCCTACCAGAGGGGATGCCATACCGGACCTGTTGGTCAGCAACGCAAGTAAGCTAATAGATGACATGAAGATTGGAGGCAGCCTGGGCTGCAGTGATCGTGCACTGGTGGAGTTCGCAGTCCTGAGAGATATGGGGCAGGCGACAAGTAAAGTCAGGACCCTGAATTTTAGGAAAGCAAACTTCCAGCTCTTCAAGGAATTAGTCAATAGGACCCCCTGGGAAACAGCCCTCAGGGACAAGGGAACAGAAGAGAGCTGGCAGATCTTTAAGGTCACTTTCCACAGGGCTCAAGAGCTCTTGATAGCCAGGTGTAAGAACTCAGGAGAGGAAGGCAAGAGGCCAGGAGGGCTGAATAGAGACCTGATAAGCAAACTAAAGGGCAAGAAGGAAATGCACAGCAGTGGAAGCAGGGGCCTGTATCCTGGAAGAGTACAGGGACACTGCTTGGTTGTCTAGGCATGATGTCAGGAGGACCAAGGCGGGGCTGGAGCTGAACGTGGTAAGGGATGCAAGGAATAATAATAATAAGGGCGTCTACATGTGTGTCAGCCAAAAAAGGAAGATCAAAGAAAGCATATTCCCCTTGATAAGCAAGACTGGCAAACTGGTAACAACGGATTAGGAAAAGGCTGAGGTAGTTAATGACTTCTTTGCCTCAGTCTTCACTGGCAGTGTCTTGTCCCACACCTCTCAAGGGGATGGCCTGCAAGACGGAGACTGGAGGAGCAAAGTCCCTCCCACTGTAAGAGAAGATCAGGTTCAAGACCACCTGAGGAACCTGACAATACACAAATCTATGGGACCTGATGAGAGGTGTCCCAGAGTCCTGAGGGGATTGGCCAGTGTAGTTGCCAAGCCATTCACCATGATATTGGAAAAGTCCTGTCAGTCAGGTGAAGTCTGCAGTGACTGGGAAAAGGGAAACATTCGACCTATTTTTAAAAAGGAAGAAAGAAGGACCCTGGGAACTAGCTATGTGTTAGCCTCACCTCTGTGCCTAGGAAGATCATGGAACAGATCCTCCTAGAAGCTATTCTGCAGCAAATGGGAGACAGGTGGGTGATTCGAGACAGCCAGCATGGCTTCACCAAGTCCTGCCTGACCAACCTAGTGTCCTTCCATGATGGAGTGACCACATCTGTGGACAAGGGAAGAGGTACCGATGTCATCTATCTGGACTTCTGTAAGGCCTTTGACACGGTCCCCCACAATATCCTCCTTCTCTCCAAATTGGAGAGATATGGATTTGATGGGCAGACAGTTCGGTGGATGAGGAATTGGTTGGATTGTTGCATCCAAAGTGTAGTGGTCAATGGCTCAATGTCCAGATGGAGATCAGTTACAAGTGGTGTCCCTTAGCAATCCATATTGTTAAATATCTTCATCAATGACGTAGCCAGTGGGATCGAGTGTACCCTCAGCAAGTTTGCAGATGACACCAAGCTGAGTGGTGTGGGTGACATGCCTGGGGGATGGAATGCCATCCAGAGGGACTTGGACAAGCTTGAGGAAAGGACCCATGTCGACCTCATGAAATTCAACAAGGACAAGTTCAGGGTCCTGCACCTGGGTCAGGGTAATCCCTGGTATCAAGAGAGGCTGGGTGTGAAAGGGATCGAGAGCAGCCCTGCTGAAAATGACTTGTGGGTACTGATGGGCAAAAAGCTAGACATGAATCAGCAATGTGCGCTCATAGCCCAGAAGGCCAACCACATCCTGGGCCGCATCCAAAGAAGCGTGGCCAGCAGTTGAGGGAGGTGATTCTGCCCTTCTGTTCTATTCTGGTGAGACCCTGCCTGGAGTCCAGCATCCAGCTGTGGAGCCCTCAGCACAGGAAACACATGGACGTGTTGGGGAGGGACCAGAGGAGGGCCACAGAAATGATCAGAGGGATGATACACCTCTCCTCTGAAGAAATGCTGAGAGAGTTGGGGTTGTGCATCCTGGAGGAGAGAAGGCTCTGGGGACACCTTATTGCAGCTTTTCAGTACCTAAAGGGACTTATGAGAAAGATGCAGACAGACTTTTTAGCAGCGCCTGTTGTGATAGGACAAGGGGTAATGGTTTTAAACTAAAAGAGGGCAGATTTCAACTAGCTATAAGGAATAAACTTTTCCCAATGAGAGTGGTGAAAGACTGGCACAGGTTTCCCAGAGAGGTGGTAGATGCCCCATCCCTGGAAACATTCCAGGTCAGTTTGGTTGGGGCTCTGAGCAATCTGATCTAGTTGAAGGTGACCCTGGCTCACTGCATCGGGTTTGAACTAGATGACCTTTAAATGTTCATTCCAGCTGAAAGTATTCTATGATTCTATGATTGTATGATAATATGATTCTATGATTCTAATCCTTTCAGCCCTTCCTTCGTGGTTTTTTTTGTTGTTGTTTCCTGTTTTTCATCGTCTCCTTTTTTGAAACTATCTTAGAGTGGCCATAGAATAGTCACTGAACAGCACTATGTTGCAATGCCTTGCCATTTAAACATTTTCCCATCTGTGTGGAATTTGTCTTGGGACATGTATTTGAAAAACGAACCTGTCTTTGATGAAGTGAGTACCAATACGTCACTGGTCATGTAGAGATTAACTAAGGGATAGGCATTTGTAACAACATCTGTGACAGCTTTTGTTTCCTTTTATAGGTAATAGAGTTTGATGATGGATCCGGATCAGTTCTCAGAATACAACCACTGCGCACGCCGCGAGATGAAGCTATTTATGAATGTGTGGCTTCAAATAGTGTTGGCGAAATAAGTGTGTCCACAAGACTCACTGTTTTACGTGGTAAGTTCTCCTAAACATAACTAATTTGCTTCATAGAGCTGAAAATGCTATGTCTTTGTAAAAGAGGTTTCAGTCCAGGAAAGTTGGCATACTGTTCTTTTCAGATGGGCATTATCATAGTCCTGATGCTAATAAATACAAGCTTTTTCCCATAATACTTGAATATCGTTGTCCTGGTTTTGGATGGGATAGAGTTAATTTTCTTACTAATAGCTGGAATAGTGCTGTGTTTTGGATTTAGTATGAGCATAATGTTGAAAACACACTCGTGTTTAGTCATTGCTAAGTAGTTGCAGTGCTTATACTCAGTCAAGGACTTTTCAGCTTTCCCATACTCAGCCAGCTGGGAGGTGCACAAGAAGCTGGGAGGGGACACGGCCAGGACAGCTGACCCAGAATGGCCAAAGGGATATTCCCAACCATGAAACATCATGCTCAGTGTATAAAACTGGAGTTGTCGGGGGTGAGGGGGGGTGGTAGTCGCTGCTTGGGGATGGGCTATCCATTGCTGGGCAGTGAACAATTGTTGCATTGTGCATCACTTGTTTTTATATATTCCTTTATCAGTCTTGTTGCTGTTGTTATTAGTGTTGTTATTGGTTTTGTTGTTGTTGTTGTTGTTATCATCATCATTATCATTATCACTATCATTATCATTGTTATTATTACCTCTTCCTTTGCTGACATATTAAATTGTTTTTATCTCAACCCGTGAGTGGGGTTTTTTTGTTTTTTTTTTAATTTTCTCTCCTATCCTACCTGGGGGGGTGGAACAAGAAAGCAACTGCACAGTGCTGAGTTGCCAGCTGGAGCTAAACCACGACAATCATGTTACTGATTTTTGGCCATATGATGGTAATGTGAATACGCAGGGTATGACAGATTAGAGTGAAGAAAAGAAGTAAGAAATAAGTGAAACAGGAGTGCTGTGCACAACAGTTTATTATATAAATTATTGATCAAAAAACAATGCTTTATGAATGCATTTGATTTACATTTTAGTGCTGCTCTCGGTACTTCAGCTTTGTGTGATCAGCATTTACACAGGATTTGCCCAATTAACAGTGACCTTGAAAAGTTGCATAAATGGTTTGTAGTTGAGGTTAAGATTTTACCTCCGAGATATAACACGTTGAAAAGGGGAGGGTTTTTTCCATTTGAAATATATGCCACCTGAATTGTATCCTGACTTTGGCAAGACGTTTTTGAAGACAGTAGAGGAAAAAATCCATTTTTTCAACTGTCCTTCAGGGGTGAGGATATGAATGTACTGCCAAGTCTACTGTCTGGATAATACTCAGAGGAGTAAATACTAGTAGTCAAATGACCTGAATGTTTCATTCTGTCACCTGGAGATGAATGGAAAGAGTATTTGGAGACACTTCATGAAATATCACATTCTTCAGTTTTCAGGGTTTGCTTTTATGACTGAAGATTACTGTCTTGTATTGTGATATTACATGGTATTAATTGATTTGCAAAATTAACTGCTAGGGTCCTCTTTATATGAATTGAAGATTATTAGTCAGCTTTATAGAATTTAGAAGAAAATTTGTAAAATGCATGATTTAATTAATACTTTTTTTGATACTTCTATCCCAACAAATGTAGGGTGACAAGGAGTTTTCTTTTATTTTTATTTGATTTTTATTCAAAAAACAAACAAACAGATTTATTTCTATACTTTTATTAGCTATTTTAATCAGTATGGACAGTCCTGGCATTACTGTTGGAGTCAGTTAACACTACTGTGTACATATATAACAAATAGTAACACTGAGTACATACTTTTTTCCTTAGAGATAGCATGATGTAAGCAAACCTTTTTAATATTTAAAGTTCTTATCTGTAATGCCATGATTGTTCCTTCTGTTATCTTTCAAAAATTCTTGCCAGTCTAGCCAAAGAAAATGGGAAGCTTGATAGTTAGGTTCATGTTTTAACAGCACCATGGACCTCTTGCTAACTCCCTAAGATAAGGTTTTCCCTTTATTAGCTGGTGGAAGCACTTCTTGTGCACAGCTTCCACGTTGCTGAAAGTTAACATAAAATGACATTTTCATACTGCATTAAAAGTTTTGTAAATTAAAGGGAGATGGGAAAACAGAGGATGAGGGAAAAAAGAAAAAAACTGTAAAACCTCAGGTGGAAGAAGTATTCTTTGTCATCAGAGTTTCTTGAAATGTATTGACAAGACTCTCTGGTCTTGAAATGTGCATGCATGTGTTTTGAAAGATACTGTTCTAAACCAGCCAAAGTTGTCATGTTTGAGGTTTGTAGGGAAGAAGCAACAGTCTTCATCTCTCTGCTGAGGCCCACAGCAGTTGAAAAAGTCAGAAGAGTTGCCTGAGTGTCAAAACTGACTGACTGTAAAATGTGATCTGTTTCTTTGCGTGTTCTATTGATTATTTAATCAATTTCTTGTAAGGCATATGTGGGTCTGCTGCCTATTTCTTACTCAACCACCTCAATGCTACTTCAGACAACACTAGCATCACATCCTGTTTTAAAAGCCATGCACAGTGATATGCTTATGCAAATGCATAATGAACAAAAAATGTATGTTTTTTGTTATGAAGTTACTATTTAGATCAAATTAGATTTTGAGCTTTAATTAAAATTGTCTAATTAAAATAGGAAATATGAAAGATTGTGTGTTGTTTCCAGCCATGACACGTATGGCTTTTGCAACTGCTGGAATATACTTTGGCCCCAGGTATAGATTTATGGATGTAATCTGAAACTGGGAACATATGAGAACTCATTAACATACTGGGACCGTAGATTTAGATAGAGAGGTAACATCAGAGAAGGCAAAGCATTGTAAAGAAATTTTGGTAGAGTTAAAATTTTGAAGTGCTATAAGTATAATGACTTGCTATATTGCTTTCCAAGACAAAGGATAGTTCAGTGTTAAGGGCATTACCCTGGAAGATAAGTAACTCTATTACAAGCTTCTACTCTACAGACTTAAACAAATGTTTATCTTGTACAGTCTGCAATACTAGCCTTGTGGAAAACACACCATCTGATTATGCTTTTGTGGGAAGGAGTGCCTCTGTGTCTCACATAGCTGTAGGAATAAATATATATCACAGATGTGAAAAGGAATTAATGGACATAATCAAATGCAAATCCAAGTGGACGGAGTTTGATCTGTGGTCCTCTTAGGCTTTACTTATTCCTTGGGCACATGTGTGACCCTGGATTGTAGAAGATACATGCATAATTTTTCTTATGTTCTTCAAATGTTTCCATAATGGTGCTATCACAGACCCAATTTGGCATTTGTGCCTCTTGCAAGAGGGCACCCTTTGAAGGAAGTTAGAGTTTACCCACAATTCAACCCGCAAGTATTGCAACCCTAATACAGGATGTTGGTGAAACGAGGATGTTCTCAGGAGTTGAAGTATCTATGTATATTCATTTTGTTTGTTTGGTTCATTAAATCCAGTTTAACTGATACAAATATGTGCAGCACAGAACAGCAACATTTTTGCCAATATACCCATATTTTTAGAGCCAAACTTCTCAGTTTTTCTACCTGTGGCAATATAGAGTAACAGTAGTTCTATGCACTACAAGTTTTACTCTGTTTCATTACATTCTTACACTATGACCAATCTGTAGCGCTTGGGTCTCTAAGAATTATGAATATAAATCAAGTCTTTAGGTTCTGGGTGTTGAAGCTGCACAACGTGAGAAGGACAAAGTGCAGAAAAGGCAGCTACAGATGATAACATTTCAAGGCCTTAGCAGGGAAAAAATACTAGGTCTTTTTTCAGTTCCCAGAGTAAATCCGGAAATGTTCCAGGCTAAACTTTTACTTGCTAGACTGAATATTGTGACAGTCTGGACCAAGAGTGAATGTCTGAGATAAATGGAAGCTGCTTTTGATTTTCTGTGTATAAAGGAGGTGGCTGCTTTCCAGGACAGATTCACCCACGAGAAAATGCTTGATTTGAAGGGAAAGAAGGCATGTAAGGAGAAGTCTGGAAGTTTCCTTCCAGGCAAGAGGAGTCGTCGTCGTTTATTTTGGAGCTCTGGTTTTGAAAAAATTGTGCTGAGAACCATGTTTGTGGAACAGTGCTATGATTCTTTAATTCAACGTTATCAGTGTTCAATAGGCAATGAAAGACAATAAAATGTAGGAGATTCCCATGCTCTGCAGATATAACTTTTGGGTTTTGGTTTTGCAAATGGTGGATAACAGACATTTTCCATGGCTATAGAACAAGGATTCTAGCATCATATGCAAATATATAAATTGCTCAGGAAAGAGGAAATGAGGTGCCTCCTTCTAGTAGAGAAATCAGCAACAATTCCATGCTGTTAATTTTAAGGAATCCTGCCTTACATTTCTTAATTATTTTTTTTATCATTATTCCTTGATAACGTTTTGCCAAGAGTATAAGGACCTCAAGACACTTAGCTTCAACTACCTCCTGAGAAAGTATATAATTGCAGCAGAGAGGGGTGCAGGTTTTAAGAAAGGATGGACAAGGTACAGCAGAGCAGAGGACCTGGATTCAGCTGGGATAGAGTTAATTTTCTTCACAGAAATTAGTGTGAGATTATGTTTTGAATCTGGGATGAAAAAATGTTGATAACATGCTGATGTTTTGACTTGTTGCTAAGTAGTCAAGGACAGTCCAGCTTCTCATGCTGGCCTGCCAGCAAGAAGGCTGGAGGTGCATGGGAAACTGGGATTGGGTGCAGCCAGGACAGCTGGCCCAAACTGGCCAAAGGGATATTCCATACCATATGATGTCATGTTCAGCATATAGAGCTGGGAAGAAGAAGGAAGGGGGTGCGGGGAAGTTCGGAGTTATGGTGTCTGTCTTCCCAAGAAACCATTACCTATGATGGAGCTCTGCTTTCCTAGATGTGGCTGAATACCTGCCTGCCCATGGGGAGCAGTGAATGAATTCCTTGTTTTGCTTTGCTTGTGTGCGCGGCTTTTGCTTTACCTATTAAACTGTCTTTATGTAAAACCATGAGTTTTCTCACTTTGACAATTCCCTCCCTGGTCCCATTGTGGGGGAGTGAGCCAGCATCTGGTGTGGTGCTTAGTTGCTGTCTGGGGCTAAACCATGACATGGTATCACTCCAGGTGAGGTCTCAACAGGTCAGAGTATTGGGGCAGAATCACCTCCCTTGACCTGCTGGCCACACTGCTTTGGATGCAGCGCAGGATACACACATTGCTGGCTGATGTCCAGCTTTTCATCCACCAGTACCCCCAAGTCTTTCTCGGCAGGGCTGGTCTCAGTCCATTCATCCCCCAGCCTGTCTTGATACTGGTGGTTGCCCTGACCCAGGTGCAGGACTCTGCACTTGCCCTTGTTGAATCCAATGAGGTTCACACGGGCCCATGCCTCAAGCTGTCCAGGTCCCTCTGGACCATGGGCGTCCCATCCCTCAGGCGTGTCAACCGCACCACTCAGCTTGGTGTCATCTGCAAACTCCTCTGAGGGTGCATTTGATCCTGCTGGCTATATCACTGATGGAGATACTAAAGAGTACTAGTCTCAGTATGGACCCCTGAGGGACACCACTTGTCACCGATCTCCATCTGGACATGGAGCTATTGACCACTACTCTCTGGATGTGACCATTCAACCAATTCATCATCCACCCAACTGTCCGCCCATCAAATCCATATCTCTCCAATTTGAAGAGAAGGATGTTGTGGGGGACCGTGTTAAAGGCCTTAACAGAAGTCTAGATAGATGACATCAGCATCTCTTCCTTTGTCTGCTGATGTGTTTGCTTTGTCATAGAAGGCCACTAGGTTGGTCAGGCAGGACTGGTCCTTGGTGAAGCCATGCTGGCTGTCTCAAATCACCTCCCTGTCCTCCCTGTGCCTTAGCATAGCTTCTAGGAGGATCTGTTCCATGACCTTCCCAGGCACAGAGGTGAGGCTGACAGGTCAGTAGTTGCCAGGGTCCTCCTTTCTCCCTTTTTAAAAATGGGTGCAATGTTTCCCATTTTCCAGTCATGGGGGACTTCACCTGACTGCCAGGACTTTTCAAGTATCATGGAGAGTGGCTTGGCAACTATATTGGCCAATCCCCCCCGGACTCTGTGATGCATCTCATTAGGTCCCACAGGCTTGTGTATGCTCAGGTTCCTCAGGTGGTCTCAAACCTGATCTTCTTTTACAGGCCCCATGTGGAGTACTGTGTCCAGCTCTGGAGCCCTAAGCACCAGACAGACATGGATTTATTAGAGTGGGTCAAGAGGAGGGCTGCAAAAATGTAATACCTCTCCTCTGAAGAAATGCTGAGAGAGTTGGAGCTGTTCAGCCTGGAGAAGAGAAGGCTCTGGGGACACCTTATTGCAGCTTTTCAGTACCTAAAGGGGCTTATGAGAAAGATGCAGACAGACTTTTTAGCAGCGCCTGTTGTGATAGGACAAGGGGTAATGGTTTTGAACTAAAAGAGGGCAGATTTCAACTAGCTATAAGGAATAAACTTTTCCCAATGAGAGTGGTGAAAGACTGGCACAGGTTTCCCAGAGAGGTGGTAGATGCCCCATCCCTGGAAACATTCCAGGTCAGTTTGGTTGGGGCTCTGAGCAATCTGATCTAGTTGAAGGTATCCCTGGCTTACTTCAGGGGCATTGGACTAGATGACCGTTAGAGGTCCTTTCCAACCCATACTATTTTATGATTCTATCAGTCTATGAGTCTATGATCACTGCTTGTTTGCTTTGTTTCCTTTGCTGTCTGGGAAGTTGTTGTGTTTTAACGCCAACCGTCAGCTAAGCACTACACAGCCTCTTGCTCACTACTGCCCTGGTGGGATGGGGGAGAGAATCAGAAGGGTAAAAGTGAGAAAACTTATGGGTTGGTATAAAAACTCTTTAATATGTAAAGCAAAAGCCGTGCACGCAAGCAAAGCAAAACAAGGAATTCATGGGCTTCCCATGGGCAGGCACGTGTTCAGCCACCTCTAGGAAAGCAGGGCTCCATCAGATGTAATGGTTTCTTGGGAAGACAAACGCCATCACTCTGAACGTCCCTCCACCCCCTCCTTCTTCTTCTCCCCAGCTTTATATGCTGATCGTGACGTCATATGGTATGGAATATCCCTTTGGTCAGTCGGGTTCAGCTGTCCCAACTGTTTCCCCTCCCATCTTCTTGTACACTCCCAGCCTACACACTGGTGGGTTGGTGTGAGAAACAGAAAAGGCCTTCACTGTGTTTAAGCACTGCTCAGCAATCATAAAAAAATCTCTTTATTATCAACAGTGATTTCAGCACAAATCCAAAATACAGCCCTATGCTAGCTACTACAAATAAATTAACCCTATCCCAGACAAAACCAGCACACAAGTAAAGAGAGAGACTACACAGGGCACTTAAGCAGAAGGTAGTTTGTTTTCTCAGCCCACAATTTTCTATATTGTCATTGTTCGTACTGTGCAGTGTGAAAATATTGACTTACAGCATCTTTGTAGCATGGGCACTGTATAAGGATGGAAGAATTAAAGTAAAATTTCTATGGGAATTGCCTAGGGCAGTTATTCCTTTTTATGCTTCTTAAAAACTGATTGATTTACTGTCAGTCACTGCTGCATAAAATAAAAAGTGAAATATTTACTGAACAGTGTTTCCCTGTCCATTGATACACACAGAGATTGAGATAATTGAGAGGTGATTTTTATTAGACTCGCAGAAGTGCAGAATATTTCCACGCTGTTAAAAAAACCAAACCAACCAACCAACCAACCAAAAACACCAAAAAACAGAGATGATGAATCCAAAGGGTTTTTTTTTTTTTATTTCTGCTCCTAGCAATAGAATCAATGATCTCATTTCTGTATTTTCACTGTACCCAGTAGTACTGAAATCACTAGGAACTATTTTGAAGTAATCTGTCAGCTGGGACAGCTATCTTTGAGGGCATGGGAATTAGACAAATGGAGTGGCATGGCTATAATGTTGGAAAATGCTGTGGGATGTCTCTCATTTCTAGACAAATGGGAGGAAGGACTGTACATATTCTGAGTATTAGCTGCACAGTAGGAGAAATTTGCCATTTTCCAGATGGAACTATACAAAACGATATCAGTGTTTATCTGACTTAACGGTTTGCTGTATAGTCACAGTGATTATTGCCAGGAGGCTGCTAGTTTGTCAGGCTTTTGGAAGTGGAATGAATAGAAGTGAGGGAAGCAGTAAAATACCTGCGTGAGAATTTCATACACTGGAAAGACATTTATCTCAAACATACATTGCATGAGAAGACTTTTGGAGAGCCAAAGGAGTATCCTTCCCCCAAACATTGCAAACTTTCAGTGATCATGCTATATGTAGCACCTTGTGGCCAGAATTAGCATGTTCATTACAGTCCTATTTTTATTATGCCTGGTTTTGAAAAGGAGCACTGTTGTTCCTGCTGTGAAAATGGTACTTTGCAGTTTATGTTGTAAAGTCTCTCCTGGGGAGCTGTGGAAGGAAGATTAAGGAAAAAAACACAGCTGTTTGACACAAAAGCATTTTGTGAAGTAGTGAAACAAAAGGAGAAGAGAGCCAGTACAACTTAAGCTTTAAAAAAAACCTTACAGGTGGTTCTGGAATGACATACAGATTTCTTGAAATGACTTACAAAGTAGTACAACATTAGAAATATTTAGCTGTAACGTTAGAAAGTATTTTGAAATATTTTCTTTGGGTATGTGAATGTATGTTGGGCAAATAAAACATTTGCCTTCCATGCAGTGTAATTTGAAATACTTAAGGAATTATTGATCTGTATAAAGATAGGGTGGTGCGATTTAACCACTAGACAGAACAGGATACAAAGGAATAATTTTGTGAAATACATAATCCATTTCCCATGTCTGAATTCTAAGTTACTCTGTGTTTTAAGTTCCTTTATAGTGTGGCCAGATACATAGTAAATAATGTTAATGGTTTAGAAAATACTGCATCTTATACATTCTGTAACAATCAGTAAGCATATAAGGGTCTATTACTATAAATATATGATGCAGGGTATTGAGTTCAACTTGTAAGTATTTACACTTGAACTTACTGATTTCACAGTTACCTATTGTTGACTTTTGTGTAGTGCTTTAAAAAGCTATGTTTGTAGCCATTTAAAATATATGAAAATTATTGAATAACTGCTCTAAGTATTGTAAGAAGTTTCTAGCAATGCCTCACCTCATGTTTTTTATAGTTAATACTTTTTTGTGTCCCTAGATGCAAAATTTATCAAATATATTTTTCTCCTCAATCAGTGAATATTTTGGTTACACTTTTTTTCCTTCATTCTAAATGTACAAATTTGCGCTTTTCTTGCACACTATTTTATTATAAAGAACGTGCTACCATCATTATAAATTTAAAGCTATAAGTTAGAAAGCTTCTTCCAAAAAGTAGAGCAGTGACTTTAAAAAAATTAATGAAACAGCTATCCCAAATTTCTTTACTGTCAATGTAAATTCCTGTAGTCAAGACTTAGTTACTTAGATGAGTTACTTTGGAAAATCAAGAGTAGACTGCTCAACTTATAACACTTTTTAAGATGTCTTAAGAAGGTATCCATAGTCATCAGATTTTTTTGAGAAATTTGTCCTAACTTTATTCCCTACAAACAATTATTTTTCTCAAGATGTTTCTTTGAGCTCTTTTTTGTCCTACATACTCTTATAACATGATTGATTGTTCAGTTGGATTTGCTCAATGAACATACATGGAGAGAGTTTTCCTGCTGCCAACTAGTAATTCTGGTTACCATTATGTCTTTGTAAAGGTTTGATTTTCACCTTTCTGTTCCTTACTGAATTTCCAGCCACGTTTCTGTTTTGCATACAATGGTATAAATTTATCCAGTTCAGTTTCACATATTTGTACCTGTGCATAGGATCCATTTTAGTTTTTGAAATACTAGCTGTTGTAGAAAATTACTTAGACCTGACATTTATACTACATATACTCCTAAGAGGTAAACACTGGCTTGAAATCAGTAAACTGGTTAGGCTATATCAGATTTTTTATTTTCATGTATCTATGAAGGAAAATAAGCTTGTGAGTGCTAATTCATAGATAGATGTCTGACAGTTGTTGTGATCTAAGAAGAGGAATTGAAATAATGCTGGACAAAAGCAAAGCATTCTATTTAGCTTGAAAGAATTATTCACCAGACAGTTTTGGCTAAGAATGTACACCTGTTAAATGCTTTCAGACAACAGCTCAATGACTAATTTTAGCATGATGCCCATTTGGGTATTCCCATTCTATTATCTAATGACTGCATATAGTGTTATACACATTTTTGATAACAAGAGTGAGTATAGGCTGACCACTTGGAAAATGCAAACTAAGCCATCCTGAACAGATCACAAGATAACATAAAACACATGTTTGTTTTATACTTTTTTCCCACTCATTCATACCTGTGATGATCCAGTCCCTTTTCCCAGACCATCATCCTCAAATCATCAGAAATCTGTCAGAAAGAAGTGACAGTGAGATCAGTGAAAAAGGAATTAGTAGAGGGAGAAGGAATATTTCTTCTGCCAGTTTGTCCTTGCAAAACCAGTAGCAGGTGATGTAAGCACAGAATTAAAAATAGATTTCCTACCTCCGAAGAGCCGTGACATGCTATATACAGTTACCATTTTGAACTGGTTCCTCAAAGACTGACCAAGATGTAAGCAGCAAACAGATAGGAGACTATGAATGAACTTTAAAGAAAAGGCAGAGCATTAACTATGTGTACAACTGCTAGCTGTTTTGACTAAGGATAGTTTTTTGTAGACTTCTGTGTTATAATTTTGATATTTTGCAGCGCTATGTGTCTATGTACATACGTAAAACATCTAACTTCCAGTTTCTTCCTGGATGTAAGGTAATTCAATTTAAATAAAACTGTCATTCAAATTTGCATTATGTTTTTTTTTTTTTAATCTATTTGTAAAATGATGGGTTATTTTAATTGGCTAATTTTTCTTACACCAAGAATTTTTTGAATGCAGTAGTTTTCCTGGGATTAGATGTTTTACCTGCATTTAAGGCCCTTGGCCTTGGGCAGAGTCCTGTTGGCTCAGTATTGGGGTTTAAGATTATCAAGCTTTCATTGTTAAATGGCCTAAAGCTACTGTCTCTGTTGAAGCTAATGCCTTAATGCAAGCCAATGCAATTAATCAAATGCCGTGTTTCCTCTTGTTGTAACCTGTGGCTTCAATTCTGCATGCAATTTGTGTATCTATATGTCCACTCACTTAACAAACTCTTAAGATGATATTAATTAGCAATCTAATTGTCATTACTCCACAACGTTAAAGTAAAATTGATAGAATTCTAAGGAATATTTTCATGTCAGTATTTCATATTGATTTAAAAAAAAATAATTCTAGAGATTGTTTAAGGAGATGATAGGATGATTAGTTGCTCAACCCATGACAGTGTCGGCATATCTGTAAGGAGCCGAGTGGTATTAGCAGCTTTATAGTTCCAATTTAATTGTTATCACAGCAAATATTCATATGAGGTGCCTAATATAGCATAATTCAACCAAGGCAATTGCTAGAAAAAACCATTCATGCAGTAGGTCTCCGTTCAGCTTTCCAGACTGGTGGTTTCTGTGAACGCTCATGTCTTATCAAGTACACCATTGGGATGACAGAAAGATTTGCTGAAATGTAGGACATGTTTGACACTAGTGTACTGAAGTGACAGTAAAATTAAATGCATTTTAATGTAAGAAGTGCTAACTTCAAATACAGAAAAAGCCTAGTAAGAATACTTTTTCACATATATCAGCAAAAGTAATTTAAAAATTGAACAAAGCTGATATAATACTTCAGCTTGCTTAGCCTGGCAATAGGCCATAAAATAGTACTTATAACTGTGATTGCTAAGTTTCAAAGATTTGACATAGGATGCAAAAACTAAAAAGAAGAATGTGTACAAAAGTATTTACAATATTTTTGTGAATGTATAAACATTAAGGAAGCTGAAATTCAGTGAACCTTGTCAAAACAAAATTATTTTTATTATTAGGACTAGTAATAAAACAATTCTGAAGCAATGATTTTTAATTGATGCAACAAAGCAAAGGAGGTTTCATTGCATTAGCAGGGTAGGAGATTGAAACAACTGTGATTTAAGTGGCTCTGTGGGGAGCGAGAAACTTTTATGAATACTCTTTAGGCTTAGGCAGGATATAAAATCCTGTTATGATATATAACACTTCAAGTATTTCAATGCTTGCTGTAAGCTGATGTAAAGTTCTGCATCTGACTTACTACGGTTCCATTTATCTTTGTAGCAAAGATGCATTAATAAAGTCACCAGTCACTAGTTCAGTAGCAAATTGAATTTCTTTCTCTCCACTTACAAATGGATAAATCACGAGCAAAATTGTAACTTAAGTCCACCGTGATTTAAATTATTCCATTTAAATGATTTACTGTAAAACTACTACAAAGAATCTACTGTGATGTAAAATGTTAGGTAGTAATAGTAGCATTTTAGCGCTTTTGTTTATGTTGAATGCATGTTGTGATCTACAGTGTCACTACATGCTTAATGACAACAGCAAAACAGAATAATGAGGTAATTTTTCAAGTGGATGCATTTCAAAAAGCTTTTCAGTCAAATACAGTCAAAAAGCACTGGTTAGAGCCAGGTGTTTCATTAGGACCATTAATGCGCCTGCATCTTGGCTTATATGATCTTTCATAGCATTGACATATATCAGGAGATACTGCCTTAATAGCGCATATCTGAATTATTGTTAGAGCAGGGCTCCTCTCGATCATCTAACAAAGGTCTTGGGAGTCTGGGGAGGTCCCTGCTGACTGGAAGATAGCCAGTGTTACTCCAATTTACAAGAACAGCTTTAGGGAAGACCCAGGAAGCTATAAACCTGTTAGTCTAACCTCTTTCCTGATAACGAACAAGTATCAGGATGGAGAAGGTCATACCAGGTACTATTGAAAGACATTTAAAGAACAATGCAATCATCAGGCACAGTCAACATGTGTTCACAAAGGGGAAGTCCTGTTTAACTATTTTTATATCCTTCTATGATAAGGTCACCTGCCTAGTGGGTGAAGGAGAGGTGGTGGGTGTAGTTTTTCTAGATTTTAATGGGGCTTTTAATACTGTCCGTCACAGCATCCTTCTGGACAAGTTGTCCAACTGTGGGATGAATGGGTTCACAGTGTGCTGAGTGAAGAACTGAGTGAATGGCAGAGCTGTTGTAGTGAATGGGGCAACATCTTGCCATGACTGGTCACTTGTGGTGTTCCTCACGGCACAATTCTAGGGCCAGTCCTGTTCAATATATTATCAATGATCTGGATGCAGAATTTGAGTGCACCGTTAGCAAGTTTGCCCATGCTGCCAAACTGGGAGGTGCTGTTGACTCTCTTAAGGGACAAGATGCCTTGCAGAGGGATCTAGATTGATTGGAGCATTGAGCAATGATAAATGGAATGAAATTTAACAAGTCCAAATGCTGGATTCTGCACCTGGAATGGAGTAATTCTGGACACGAGTCTAAATTGGGAGAGAAATGGCTGGAGAGCAGTCCTGCAGAAAGGGATCTGAGGGTGCTGGTTGACAGCAGGCTCACTATGAGTCAGCAGTGTGTCCTGGCAGCCAAGAGGGCAAACGGCATCCTGGGATGCATCAATCACAGCATAACCTGCGGATCAACATAGGGCATTATCCCAATGTATTCAGTGTTGGTGTGGCCTCACCTTGAGTACTGTGTGCAGTTCTGGGCCTCACAGTTTAAGAAGAATGTGAAGGTCCTTGAACAAGTCCAGAGGGGGCAACAAAGCTAGTGAAAGGGCTGGAAGGCATGTCCTCTGAGGAGCAGGTAAGGACTTGTCTAGTTTGGAGAAAAGGAGGCTGAGGGGTGACCTCATTGCTCTCTACAGTTTCCTGAGGAGGGAAAGCAGAGAAGGAGCTGCTGATCAATTCTCCCTGGTGTCCAGTGATAGGATGCATGGGAATGATTCAAAGCTGCACCAGGGGAGGTTCAGACTGGGTGTTAGGAAGCATTTCTTTACCAAGAGGGTGTTCAAACACTGGAACAGGCTTCCTAGAGGGGCGGTCGATGCCCCAAGCCTGTCAGTGTTTAAGAGGCATTTGGACAATGCCCTCAGTAACAGGCTTTAACTTTTGGTCAGCCCTGAAGTGGCCAGGCAGTTGGATCATTGTAGGTCCCTTCCAACTGAAATTATTCTATTCTACTCTACTTCTATTCTATTCTATTCTATTCTATTCTATTCTATTCTATTCTATTCTATTCTATTCTATTCTATCCTATTCTATTCTATTCTATTCTATTCTATTCTATTCTATCCTATTCTATCCTATTCCATTCCATTCCATTCCATTCCATTCCATTCCATTCCATTCCATTCCATTCCATTCCATTCCATATTTCACAGTAATTAAAAAAGATGACTTAAATGAGAATGCTAAACATGTTAGCTTCACAATTCCCTTAATTTTCAATCAATGTAAGTTTTGTATCTGAACAGTAAATAGTCATGTTCTTTCTGTACTCATTCATATTCCCCACCTTTCAAAAAGAAATTTGTCCTGGAACAGTACAGCCATATTTTTGTATCCCATCTAACTTGGCTAAGAACTATTCTTCATTACTGTGCATATCCTTGTAAACAAATCCATTTCACTGCTATGAATGGCAGTTAAAAGTACATTTCCTTTTTAATCATTTGAAATTCAGTGCTTCTAGCTTAGTACCAAGCTCAAAAGCTCATCTTAGCTCCCACATATTCCATTGTTTCTGTTGTTGCACTGACATGTTTTCAATAGGCCAGTAATTTATTTTAATAAAATATATCATCTTGTCTTAAATGGCATTATCAGCCCAACTCCTAAGATAAACAAATCTGTATAGACAACCTCTATCATAATGTTCACATAGAGATTTATTTGGGTTTTGGCAGTATAGATAAGGAAGAAGACTATCTGGGGAATCCTCTTCATTATACCTGTAGCAAAGTGACTTTCAAGGAAAGCGAATTGAGAGGCTGAAAAGTTGCCAGGGATTTTTTTGCAAAAAGCTACTGTCACTTGGAACTTGATTTATGGCAAGAAGATGAAGCCAAGTGTGGAAAAGCCATTAGTAAACCCAAAAGCTATCATTTGTTGTTGTGGCATGTTTCATATAGCAGACGGAGGATGGAATTGAGCGTATGCTGAAGTCAGTGAGAAAACAGTCTTAGCTGGACTTCAGATCAGTCAAATCTTGAGTTTGGTCATTAGTTGCAAAATGTCAAAACCACAAAAAACAAGCAGAAAAAAAAGTCTCAGCCTGTAACATCCACATTTTTCAAACCTGCAAACCTAAATTTAGGCTTACTGGTAGTTTCTCTGATGAGTACTGAGCACTTTATATTTCTAAGGGTACTTAGATACTTCTGGGTTTTTTTGCTTAAGTCCTGAAACACAGGAGGATAGGTCTTAATGTGAGATACTCTGGGGTGGGAGGGTGGGGGTGGTGTTGTTTAATGAGTTGCCTAAACTCAGATGAAAATGTAAGTAATTAAATGGTGGCATAATTTTCATGTGTTCTGCATGTAGCACTTGGTTGCAGCAAGATCCTCCAGAAACTCAGCCCTTCGGAGTCCAAGAATCTATGTAGTTTTAGCCTTAGTTCTGTCTGATAACTCATGAGAGAGAATTTTGTGAAGTTGATTAATATTTAAAATAAGTTTTACGTAAATTTGAAACTTGTACCATTCTTAAAAGATAGGAAGCTATGCCTGTGGTATGTATCACAGAGAATTTCTTTCTAATGAGTGAGTAAAATAAACAAGGTGATGTTTCAGATATTTATTGCTAGTGTCATTTCTTCATTTACAGAAATTGATTTTATTGCATGAGAAAAGGAGAAGGGTGGGATAGGACATCAGTTGGTACAAGTTGTTTTAAGATTGGATTTTTAGATTAAAAATACAAAGAAGATAAAGCCAAGAGCCTCATGTACATATTTATTGTAGATTTCATATTAGAAGGAAGAACAGAAGGAAAGGTAGAGGCTGAACAGTTTAAGGACAGTTTAGCTTTCATCTTCAACTGTTAATGTAGATTATTTTAGGCTCTGATGCCTGAAACATATGTTTAGTTCTGCTTTGCAGATAAGTCATGATGATTGGTCTGTTTTTCTTAGGTAAGTGGGGGCAGGGAGAAAAATTTAGACAAGAGACCATAAGTTCTGTTTTAAGTAGATCTATAATAACTATGTTTAATTTAGTTCTGCTTATAGGAGAGGGGAAAAAAAAACCCCACTCTCCCAGTTGCATAGTCATTTCCAGGTGCTCAGAAAACATAAATGTGTATGTTTGAAATAATGAGCTAAGTTTAAAAATAATTGGACTCTTTTAATGATTAGAATTGTGGATTTATGCGTTTTGATCTTGTAGGACTTTGTTTTTTTATGTTTTTCTCCTCATTAACAAGAATTAGAAAGTTTCAAAAGAATGGTGGTCAAATCTTGAGTACTGATAACAGTCCCACAGTCAAATGGGAGTTTTCATATTTTGAAATATCCCCAGAACAGTATTTAAAAGTTATAGATTAGTCACGTTATGTTAGAATTAGTTTTTGTTTTCCAGTAAATGTTATCAGGTTTTTTTTTCCCCTTTTTCTTAATATCTCAGTCATGTTGATTACTCTCATGACTTGCTGTCTGCTTAAAATAAACAGCAAAATGATCATATTTCATTAAAGAAAGGAGAATACTGGTGTACACATCATGAACTTTTAGACACAATCATTAGATCCAGCTTTTGAGCATTAGATGGCAATAGTGGTGAAACTCACAGCCAACTAAAATGTCGCCAAGTTTTTGATACTGTTCTGAGTGATCACATCTTAATTTTGAAGTTACTTCATTTTTTTCTGCCTATACCAAAGTTATTGCTAGGAAAAATCTGATATACGGAACAAGGAGATGAGGGTTCTCTGCTAAAGGGACAGTGCATTTCATTGTTTGCTCTTACCCAAAATTTGTAGAAGTTTAGCAGGTCTCCATTTTGGCTTGATGGATTTTGATACTTTATTCAAAGGGATCTGCCGATTACAGTATGACAATTGGCAGTTGTAGTTCAAGGGTCCTCACCATGAGACAATTCTATAGTGTAAGGACATTTTACTTAGGTGATAAACAAATAGCAATTTAATATTTTAATAATGTCAAACATTTCTAAACATTTAAAATATAGAGGAAAAGATGAGGTTACTCATCTACATGGTAAGGTACATTAAATACCTTAAAGTTATAATTTCACAGGCAGATAGTTCTTTCCAACTGTTCTTACCTCTATATGCTTTGCTTACTTTCTCCCAGAAAATACTTTGTTTTTACTTTTTGATTGGCTAGTTCAGTTGTCTTAAACCATGTAAACACTCTTGGTGGACAGACTATTAAGATAGTGCAGCAAGCACCATCTTCCTGCTGTGAGAGAGTGACAGAGTCCCAGCTCTCTGTCCTCTCTTTCATCCATCTATCTAGTGATGGGAAGTTCCTTTCATTCTTTTCTAAAGCCAATATTTATTAAAGCAAGGGGAGAAGGCCCGATTTTTTTTTTCTCAGACTTTTATTTCTGATAGACTGGCAAGAAAAATAAGATTAATTTTATTAAAGGATGATGTGACTTCTTCCTCAGTTCATCATGCCTGCAAAGACCATTGATGTTAACATGTCTGCTTGCTCTCTTTTAAACATAACCTGCAATTCTTCATTTTCATCTTCACCACCTGGTTGAGAATGCTTTCTATTAATGGGATAGCTAGCAAGATAATTCACATGCCTGTTACTAGGCAAGAAGTTAACAAGACAAAATTGTCCTGGCAATGCATTTCTTCAGTTTACTCCCCTAGTTTTCACAAGGCATCTTGTGTTCTTGAGGTGGATGGCTTTGGTATTTGTTGCACCCTGTGAAACTAACCTTCTGAATAAAGGAGAAAATTAAGAGAGTTCTCTTTTCAGCAGAGGTTACTGGTGAAGGGAGAATGAAGTAGTGAAAATGAAGGGCAGAAAGTGGATTCTGTAATTTTAAGTTGCTTTTTGTTTTCTATTGAAAGATGTCAAATCTCTTACATGTTTCCTGTTGCACTTAAGGTGTTTTTTTCTATTTATGATTAAAATTAGATGAGGGTAATAAGTTGAAGAGTGTTACTGTGTCTGACTTGTATAGCACAGTATAATACCATACAATACTCTGTCAAAGCAGTGCGGTAAGATTGAGAAAAATAAAAAAAGTCTTACATACCAAAGTTTTTGTAAACTAAAGGTAACAAACTGACTATGAGTTAGAGAAGGGATGAAGGAAAGAACACTCCTACCGTCAGCTGTGATGTTAATAGATGTAATTTGGAGATTATGAAGTTTATTGCTCCTCAGAAAAACTAGTTATAACAAAAGGAATAAGTTGAGGAATGATTTTCTACTGTATCTATGCCTAAAAATCTTTGTGACCATAAATTATTCTAGCCCCACCTCACCAAAATTACTTGTTCCAACCACAGAAATTCTTAGCAATATGAATACCTCTAGAAAAAACTTACTGTTGTTTTTTTTTTTTTTTCCCTCTGACACATTTGCATCAGTTGGAGATACTGTATCATCATACCACAGGCAAATAGAACTATGATGGCCAAAGTCTGCATCATATACCCTATCTTACAGAAGGATGAATAACACTGAATTTTGTGTAAATACAAAATGTGAACCTAAGGGTAAGCAAAAAGAACAAAGGAAAAAATAAAAAAAAATATATTGGAGGTTAGACAAAATATGTAAATGCTGCAGTCTAAAAGTATAGAAACTTTTATTCTTAGAAACAAAATACTGATTTTTGTCAGGTGCTTTTTATCTTGAACACTGAAAAATATTTTTTAAAAGGAATTTTGTATTTTCCCCTTTTGTCCCCAATTTACTGTATTAAATAAGTACTTAATGAACAAATTTGAATTATTGACTTCCTTTTCACTCATAGTAGGAATTGGGACAAGCTACTTTAAACCCCTTGTTCCATCATACACTTATTTCTACTAGAGATACAGCCTCAGTGCCCATATGAAGGCTTAAATAATTCAGGGTGTGCGCTGCACTATAACATTGCCAACTGTATTTAAGAGAAAAGTATTAGAATACTGCATTTAGATAAAACTCTGAGTAATAGAAACTTGTCCAATGTTTTCATTGCTGCACACTAGATCAGTAGGGATTTTGATGTCCTGCAAAGTCAGTGGCAATATCTTAAGGTGCATATTGTATCCTGGCAACTTCGTCTCTGCTAGCTCAAAGCCAGTAAGTAATGTGAGCAGCATATTGCTTCTTTTTAATTTTTAGGAGTATTTTATTGAGTTTGATAGAATTATCAGAATTAGTAGTGCATGAGACTTTTGGCTATTGCACGTAAATTTTTTTTTTTTTTGTGAGTTCTAATGAATAACTGCTAACTAATTTTTTTCATTTAGGCTGTAGCATGTCTTTATTTTACAGCAATAACAAGGAATTTTCTGATGAAAAGGCTTTTTATTAAAACAGTTAAGACCTCAGTACAGATCCCTAGTGCTCTTTCATTTTAGCTTTTACAGACTGGCATAATTTTGTGGAGTGGCAGCTGCTATAAGGGACGTGAAGAATCCTGAGAGTGGAATCTAGGAGTGGTTATCAGTGAACAGAATTTAAGTTCATTCAAGTCCGAAAAAGTATACAATAAGTTTGTTTCATCTTAAGAATATTATGCTAGACAATTTAATTTTGTTACTCAAGTAATAAATATAAAAACTCCAAAAGCACATT
Source organism: Phaethon aethereus (assembly GCF_964289735.1). NCBI lineage: Eukaryota > Metazoa > Chordata > Aves > Phaethontiformes > Phaethontidae > Phaethon > Phaethon aethereus. The sequence continues at coordinate 34,327,711 of NC_138577.1, read as the reverse complement.
TCTCCAGGTAAAGTAAATCACAGTTTCCTACACATTAAATAAAATATCATTACTAAGACAAATAAAGGAAGGGAATTCTGGGTAAAAATACTTTTTTCCTCTTTTTTTTATTTCATATGGTCAAGCTATGAGTGCAGGCTGGGATGCCTTTTGCCATCCTTTTTTTTCATGCTCAGTTTTTCTATATAGGCTGTGGGTGTTGTCTACCTGGACTTTAGTAAAGCCTTTGACAGTGTTTCCCACAGCATTCTCCTGGTGAAACTGGTGGCTCGTGGCTTAGACAGGTTTACTCTTCGCTGGCTGAGGAACTGGCTGGATGGCCGAGCCCAGAGAATTGTGGTGAATGGCGTTAAATCCAGGTGGCAGCCGGGCACAAGCGGTGTTCCCCAGGGCTCGGTTCTAGGGCCGGTCTTGTTCAGTATCTTTATTCATGACCTGGATGAGGGGATTGAGTGCTCCCTCAGTAAATTTGCAGACCGCTAAGTTGGGTGGGAGTGTTGATCTGCTGGAGGGTAGGAGGGCTCTGCAGAGGGATCTGGACAGGCTGGATCGATGGGCAGATATCAACTGTATGAGGTTTAACAAGGCCAAGTGCCAGGTCCTGCACTTCGGTCACAACCACCCCATGCAACGCTACAGGCTTGGGGAGGAGTGGCTGGAGAGCTGCCCGGCAGAAAAGGACCTGGAGGTGCTGGTTGACAGCCGACTGAGCACGAGCTAGCAGTGTGCCCAGGTGGCCAAGAAGGCCAACAGCGTCCTGGCCTGTATCAGAAATAGTGTGGCCAGCAGGAGTAGGGAAGTGATCGTACCCCTGTATCTGGCACTGGTGAGGCCGCACCTTGAATCGTGTGTTCAGTTTTGGGCCCCTCACTGCAAGAAGGATGCTGAGGTGCTGGAGCGTGTCCAGAGAAGGGCAACGAAGCTGGTGAGGGGTCTGGAGAACAAGTCTTACAAGGAGCAGCTGAAGGAACTGGGGTTATTCAGTCTGGAGAAGAGGAGGCTGAGGGGGGGACCTTATCACTCTCTACAACTACCTGAAAGGGGGTTGTGGCGAGGTGAGTGTTGGTCTCTTCTCCCAACTAACCAATGGTAGGATGAGAGGAAATGGCCTCAAGTTGTGCCAGGGGAGGTTTAGATTGGGTATTAGGAAAAGTTTCTTTACTGGAAGAGTGGTCAAGCACTGGAACAGGCTGCCCAGGGGGGTAGTGGAGTCACCATCACTGGAAGCGGTCAAAAAACGTGTAGATGTGGCACTTCAGGACATGGTTTGGTGGGCATAGTGGTGTTGGGTTGATGATTGGAATTGATGATCTTAAAGGTCTTTTCCAACCTTAGAGATTCTGTGATTCTGTGATTCTCTATACAAATTTTTGTCAGCATATACTTTCAGGATGTGCCAGAACCACATCAACAGAACCATATTTAAAGCACAGTTAGACACCCAATAGCATGATAGTGTTGTCTGGACAACTGCTGCACTTAAATCCTTCTATTATTGAAAAGGCCAGTATAAGCAGGGTTTGTCAATGGCAGAACTAGTTAGTGTTGCTAGCTAGTTAGGGGACACTCTTTCTATGCTTGGCCACATTGTTTTATAACATAACGTTATGTAGGAATGGATAACAAACTTAAGTTGCTTGAGCCTTGCTCTTGTTTTCCCAGTTTGGCTGCTAATGCAGCAAAATAATTTGCATTAGATTACCTACTATAACTGCATTATGTTAGGTGTGTGTATTTTCCAGGATGTGGGAGTTAGTTGTTGTTGTTGTTCTCTTTCTTTGAGAGTTCTGCAGTTTTGGCATGCCTTGAATAACATTAAGTGCATGTTTGGAAAAGGGTTGTTAACTGGTGGGGAAAAAAGTTATTGCTAAAGACGTGGTAGGCCTGTCACCCATTACATACAGGTTGCATTGTAGTTCTGGATTTTGGAAGAGCAGCTTTCTCTTTAAATTGAGACAAGAGAATTTCAGATAGCTGGAGAAAATCTGGTGTATCAGACATTTGTGCTGAATGGAAGATTCTTATCCAGATGTGTTGAATAATTTCTATTATATAATGGATAAACAGCCACATACCTGATTTTCAGTTAAATAAATAATTAAAATAATTAACTATTGCAGCATCTTCTTCTCTGTTAGTCAGGGTTTTGGCAGAGATAAAAACAGGTTTTTATGCAGTTCATGAAGTTTTGAATATGAGTTTCCATTCCAATCTATTTTGCCAGCTCCTTAGAGACATAAAATCACCAAACCAATTCTGTTTTAATTTGACCATGTATGAGAAATGTAAAGATATTCACCATGGACCTTTCTGTCTATTAATTATGACCATGATGTTTATTGTCTTGAAAAACTAATTAGATTTTAGGGAGGTATGTACTTTAGCTGTAGGGCCTGGCTGTCAAACTTAACATTTCCTTCGATGACAGTGAGCAGTCCCATAGACATAAGTGAGCTTGAAGACTTGGTGTTCAGGGCTAAAGAATAAAAAATTCCTTTGGTGAACAGACTCCAAAAGAACCATATAACACCACAGTTTCTCTGAGACCCTTGAAATTGTCTATAGATAAAAATTGACTATGAAGAAACTCAGTCACATTGTCTCTAACTAAAGTAATGGCAGCAGATTCTTCATCTTGGACTTTCTGAGTCTACAAGGAGGATCACATGACTTCTCACAATTTTCCATGGCAATACTGAAATAGAAACAAAGCATTCGTATCTATGCAGTATTAAACAGTTTTAAATGTTTTACTCCTCTTTGGGTACAAATTCAAAGCATCTACTCTGTATACTACCTATTCTATAGAATATGCTAAACATATTTTCATGCTGGTCTCCCCCATGAGTCCCAAATATAAATTTTTTTAGAATTCCTTTTGCTCTTTAATGGTACTCAGTTTTCCTGAAATTCTGATATCTTGCAATCTTTTTATCAGAATTATTTTAAGTTATTATACCAGTTTAGCTGCATCTGGAAATCGCAATCAAGTGTGCATATAACTATTTATTCCGTCTATGGATTTCTCATATATGAGGAAATGCAATCAGAAATATTTTATATCTACAAAGGCAAAAATGTCTTATCTATCTCAGGGACAGAATCTCTTTGGTTTTATATATTCTTCAACTGTTTAAAACTGATATAAAGGCTAGCTTTATCTCTAAAATGCCTACCTTCTGAAATAAAGGTATGTTTTTGTGTGTCTGTGGAAGGGCAGCCATAGATAAGCAAACCATTCATTGCTGTCTTCTAGCCGTCTGTTAAGAAACTTACAGTATAATTACCTGGGTTTTGAGGGAATCTGTTAGAGCTTTTCTACTTACAGAATTTTATCACAAGGTTCACTGATATTCTTGCTTAGGTTTAATCTTCCTGAGAAATGTTTATGCAAACACTGACATTTAAATTTGAAATAGGTTAGAAGCCTTGTCACAGGCAGTGTGATGGGCAGTGTGATTTGATTTACCAATAATCATTGACTTTCCATCAGAAGTACTGCCAGAGTACCACTGTTTTAACCTGAATGAGCATGCCTCTGACTCATTGAAGTGCCACACAGAAATAACAGTTGCTTCTCATAAAGTCAACCACAAAATGAAAACATAGCCTGAGGTTATTGTTATTGCTGTTTTAAAATCACAGACCCTAGATTTACTTGTTAAGACTTGATGTTTGCATTTCGCTGTAATAAAAAGGATGTTTATTTGATGTCTTTTAAATGGCTGTGCTGCTCATTTCCATGAAATTTGGCAATATAAGCAGGCATTTGTAAAGCAAAATGGGAACTGGAAAACCATCCATTGGAAATGGTATCACAAACACATGATTTCTTTTTTCATTTATTTTATTGCCACTTATTTTAGCTTCTTCTTTTTTTTTTTTTAATTCTGCCTGTTCTCATTCCGTATACATTTATTTCTGTCATGGCAAGCATGTCTTCGACTGAGTGGGTCAGTAAGCAGTTCTTCTTAAAAGGATTTTTATACCTTCTGTGAGTTAGTAAATGTGAGATTAGGTAGAAGTGATGTGTGTCAAACACCTGTAGAGGCTGATTGAATTTCATTTGCAAAGTGTATTCCAAGTCATTAGTACCTGACCTTCCTCCTACTTTTACCAATTCCAGATATTTATGAAATTTGCAGATGTAGGATTATGGAGCTCTAATAGAAAATTAAGAAAATAACAGAGCATGGAATAGCTCCACCTTTCTGTTCTAGGAGTACACCAGAGTGTATTTTTTAAGAGTACACAAATATAACAGGCCTCTGAGCTTCAAATCACTGGACGCTGGGATAATACATTGAGGAAGGTTCATGATATATTTGTCCTGTTACACTCTTATCTCTGCATCTGATCTTGGCCACTGGCAGGAGATGTGTACTAAACTAAGTGTCTTTTCAGTTCACATACAGTGACCATTTTATGTTCTTAAGATATATCTTTGGAAAGACAGCTCCATAAACTGTATATTATGATGGTAAACTAGTTTCAATAGAAAGTGTCTGACATTTCTGCCTCTTCTTGTAATTAAAAAAAAAAGTTAAGTAAATGGTTCTGATGACAAAACAAAAGCCCCCAAAGAAATACAAAACAGAATGCCATGAAGACCACTAGTTCAGTCCAATTATTTATGGCACTTGTAGCCTACATAACTTGTCAGATAATAAAACATCCTAAAGAGACCTACGTTAATGTCCCACTGTCATTGTTCTAGTATCGGTTGAGGCACATTATTTCTAATAAAGTGATTTCTTGAAGAAATGGTCGACAGAATGGATTTCTTTAATGGTGCCCAGGAAAAAGAAGAATTTGACAACTTAACAAGTTATTTCCAGATATATTGCCAAATGAAAACTCATCTTCTTAACAGTATTATTTTTAACAATTTTGTGTTGGAGGTCACAGACAATGTGCTGAATGTAAATTTTATGTTAGAACAGAGTGTTCCTAAGTAAACAAGAATTTTCGTCTCTTGTACATTTAGGGAACAGGATATTTGTGATAATATTTCAGTAGCTAACTCATAAGACACTTGGGTATATGGCTGTTTAAGGAAACCAGCTTATGCCTCATATAACCAAACGAAGGGTAAGATTTCTGCAAAGAAAGGCAACAGTATCCTGGGCTGTGTGAACAGGGACAGAGCCAGAAGATCCAGGCAGGAATTACTCGCCCTGTGCTCAGGGCTTGTTAGAGCACATCTGATTACTGATTACAGTTTTGATGACCCCAATACAATAAAAATACAGCTAAAATGACAAGAGTAGATGGAAGGCCACTGAGGGAGTGGGACTGGAGCTCTTCCCCTGCAAAGAGAGGCTGCAGGACTGGGGCTCGTTCAGCCAGGAGAAGGGATGGCTTCAGCGTTCCCCACACTAATGGGAGGGGTGGAGGAAACACAGCTGGGCTTTTCACAGCGACGCATGGCAGGAGGGTGAAAGGCAGCGACACAAACTGAAACATAAGACGCTTAGGCTGGAGATAAGAAGCCTTTTCCCTGGAAAATAACTGGAAAAAAAAACCTGGAGACCTCCACAGGTTGTTGCCAGTATGAGTGAGGCCCTGATTGTGTATTTTAGAGGGAAACACACTTCACAGCTAAACTGCTTCTCCAAGGGTGTTCTTAGGTCAGTGCAGTACCAGTGCTCCTCTCCATTTCTTCTCTTCCATTAATTAAAATCAAAATCTCAATACAGAGACACACTTCCTTTTTTATGAGGGTAACACAGTGTGTATTCTATTTCAGAAACTTCGCATGATGTTAATTTCAAAGACCTCATAAGCAAAATTGATTTAAAAAGAGATGGTGTGATTTAAAGAGAGATGGTATTATTGCTGCTGAGTACACTGGGTTCAGTCTTGAGAGTTGGGGACTTCTTCATTACTGTAATTAGCAGTACAGAAAAAGGAGAAGTAAAAATTCTGCATTTGACAAAGAGGAGGAAATTATTTTTTGTCAATATATTACTTACAATGATTTACAAACAAATAAGACTGCTTTGAAATCCACTTAACTTTTTCTAGTAATTTATGATCAAACATTCAAATATATCTCTTAGTCACCTATTAAACAAAGCAGTTACAAAGAATCTGGAATGTCTTTACATGGCATACTAAATGTACAGAGGACTCAATTTCTTTATTAATCTAACAAAGTGTCACTTTGGAGAAGGTCCATAGCTGTTGTACATCTGATGATACTCTGCATTTCAAAATCCATTTCATGATTTTTAAAGATTGCTGGATATAGCCATACTCAGTATAAGAAAAATCAAATGAGAGTATTAAAGAGAAAAGTAGGAAAAATATTTAAAGAATACAAACTTTTTCAAATGTTTTCTTATTTGCTATAGCAGTGAATCTGCCTTTGATGTGTCATATGCCATTGAATTTTAATGTACAAACAAGACAGCAGAAGTCAGCAGACGACTTTGCTTTTGCCACACTCCTGGTTTCAGCTGGGATAGAGTTAATGTTCTTGATAGAAGCTAGTATGAGGCTGTGTTTTGGATTTGGGATGAAAATAATGCTGTTAACATAACGGTGTTTCTAGTTGTTGCTTAGCATTCAAGGACTGTTAAGCTGCTCATGCTGGCCTGGCAGTGAGAAGGTGGGGGGTGCATGGGAAACTGGGAGGAGGCACAGCCAGGACAACTGACCCAAACTGGCCAGAGAGATATTCTGTAGCTTATGATGTCATGCTGAGTATATAAACCTGGGTGCAGAAGAATGAAAGGATGGATGTTCAGAGTTATGGCATTTGTCTTCCAAGTAACTGTTACGCGTGATGGCTGAACACGTGCCTGCCGATGGGAAGCAGTGAATGAATTCCTTGTTTTGCTTTGCTTGTGTGCGCGGCTTTTGCTTTACCTATTAAACTGTCTTTATCTCAACCCACAAGTTTTCTCACTTGTATTTTTCTGATTCTCTCCCCCATCCTGGAGGGAGAGTGAGTAAGCAGCTGTGTGGTGCCTAGTTAGTTGCTGGCTGGAGCTAAACCATGGCAACCACAGTACTTGCTGTACTTTTTTAAGGAAAACACAGTACTTTTTTAAGGAAAGCTAGGGTTGATCTGTTCAACGTAAGCATACATGATTGTTCTAGTAGATAAGTCCAGCACGAGCTGTAGACTTCATTGTTTGCAGTACATTCAGCATACTGCATTGAAGCTTAAGTTGAAATTGTTTGTTCTCTGACAAACAAGATTTAGGTCTACTAAAATGTTTTTTCCATCTTGTAAAACTATACCACACTGTTCCGAGGGACAAAAGGCTTAAAGAGAATGCTGCAGAAACAAGAACGTGCCAACAATTTCTTCTTCTATGTAACAAAATTCCCCTATTGAAGTCTTAATATACAGTTTTCTGAATGCCTGTATTTGCATTTTTATGTGTGAATGTACATTTCTTTAACTGTTGTCATCCAAAGAAGCTTATTAGTTGGAGTAGCACTTTTTTAAGTCATTGTGAAGCAAGTATACCCAATTCAGTGGAGTAAGTTACCAGAACAGGGGAGAGGCCAATGGAGAGAGAGTATTCCTAATTTATATATCTTTTACCCTATACATCTCCTTTGTGGAAAGATGCTTCAAAATAATGTAAAAGCACCAGCTGCTAAAAGAATAGCTCACATTATTATGCTGCATAAGATATTTTCACAGATCCTAGTACTTAGTTTTGCTTAAACATTTATGTGAGATGTGCTTTACAGAACTGATGACAATAGTTGCTCCTGAAAGACATGGCCATTTTTAAATCTGTATTTATTACCTTGATAGTTTGTAACTAGGTAATTTTTTAAAATTAGACTACTGTTTATATATTCAAGTATTGTGGGGGAAAAGACGGAAGGAGGAAAGAAGCTCAGGTAAATTCTAATCCCACTTCACAAAAGAGAAAAAGTGACGATTTGAAGAACTGAAGAGTCACTATATAGCTGGTCCAGGCTTTGCCTCTGTGACCAGAGAGTGAAGACTGCATCTTCAGTGGTTCGAGTGCCTTTATTTAATTTTGAATTATTATTTAACAGCAAGAAGGTAACAGTGTCTAGGCTTCCCTCTTCTTACCTGAGCATTCCTGGTCTCCAACCAATGTTTCATACGAAAGTACGTATGTCAGTACATTTGAACATTTAACACATTTTTTTTAAATTTTATGGTAAGTAGTATATCACTACCCAGTAATACAAGCACAGTTCTACATTTTGCAACAGTTATTCTGAAAGCACAGACTAATTCATAAGAAGGCATTAGCATATCAAGGAAGACAAAAGTGTTGCTGACTAAGGTTCAATATTTTGTAAAGTTCTAAAATCAATATATTTGATGAGGATTTTACAAGCCCACAGTATTTGGTATGTCTGCCTGAGTTTACCTAACATGTTAAACATGCAGAAGAATAAAGAAAAAAAATCATGCACTTCTTTCAGCTGTTTCTTTATCACTGTAAATATTCTCCTCCTTTATTCAATTTCTGTATGAAAAGCAGAATAACAGATTGATTTCAATAGCCACGTAGAAAATAACTATGGTGAAAATCATGATTGAATTGATAATTTTTAACTAGAGCATATACCATGCTGTCCCTTACTTTCTTTGAGTAGGTCTGCTGTATTTCCAGAGTAACTAACAGAAACTAGAAATCTTCATAGGCTATTCTGGTTAACAACACAGCCTTACAGGAACTTGAGAGTTGGGACAAACATCTTGGTAAATGCTTACATAAAAGTTTCTATAATTATTTAGTGGATGAACATACCAATGAAGTTTTTCCCCAGTGCATTAAAGGAAGCATTTTGAAATCCTCATTAATATCTTAAATTTTTAGTGGAAATTATTTTGACTTCTTGTATTGGATGAACCTCTAACTTTGTGCTTCAAACAAGAGAGTCTTTTTATAACCAAGTAGAGTTAAATCTGGTCATGAGACAATAAGCTAATATTCTAAATTCCCTTTCCTTTTTCTATGCAGAATGCTTTGGGTGTCCTAATCCCTTTTAAATTTTGCTGAACAACATTTCCGCCTAGATTTTTTCATATTCCTCAACACTCAAAAAATTTCAGTTATACTTTGGATTGCAATCAGGATTTATCTTCAGAAATCTGAAGCGTAGCATAAAGTCAGTATGCTTTATAGGCAGCTACATAGAAGGTGGTAGCATTATGTGTAGAAAATATTGGTTTACTGTGGAGACTAGTTAAGTCTGAAGTGTGCTACATCAGCCTGATAGTCTTAATATTCTCCCGTGAGATCTCATACAATCAATAGATATTTGCAGAAGGTAAGTCCTTGTATTTGAATAGGGCTGACTCTTTTCAACATTGCAAGGAGGAGAAGTCTGCTCTGGTCTCAGTATTACTTAAAAAAAAAAAAAAAAAAAGTAGAGCTAGAGAGATATGTCTACCTACAGTTACAGGCTGACTTATTATCCTCCAGTGTACTCCAGTAAGAAAAATGAATGAGATATCACTGGACAATACACACAGCACTCAAACTCTGCATTTTGCTTGTTTTACACAATAAAAGTACAGTGCTTTGCTTCCAAGAAGTCTTCAAGTACTTCAGTATAAAGAAAAATATGGATAGAGTTCTTAGATACAACAATGATAGGCACGCAGAAATCCTTTGGACCACCCTGTCTTCTGATTTATTAATCATGATGACATTCTGTGGCTAGCAGCATGCATTTATTATTCAACAGTATTACTATGAGCTTCTGCCAGTCTTTATCTCTTTCTTTGTGTCCTTGCCCAGTCTATTCTTGGTATGTGTTCTCAGTATTATTTAAAATAGTCATAAAGAAGTCTGCACAGATTTCTGCGAGCTTTGACTTTGTTCCATCTGTCCAATTCCACTTTTACCACCATTTTAAAACTTGCATTATAGGTTTTGGGTTTTTATTACTATACCTGGACCCTGTAATAACTATCCGCAAATGAAAGAAGCACTGGGAAAAGTGTCCATGAGTCCAAAAAACATCCTTCCTGCCTAAATCAATTTTATGATCTTGGTGTTCTCACAACACTATCCAAATTGTTCATCTTATCCAAGAACTGGGAAGTGGCAGCATGCCATAACTTCAAGGGCTGATTAACCATTGCCAAGGCCTTAGCTGCCAAAGACTTAGATGCCAAGGTCTTCAAGGCTCTTGGAAGCCATCCAGGCTTGATTTTTTTTTTTCTGGAGAATAACTGTTCCTTGTGGTAAACCTGTTGCTGTTCTGTTGTGATGACAACATGCTTGTGACACTGAATCCCCCTTTTCTAAAGATGCATTGGATACTTTCAGGCTATTAGAAAGAAGTCTATTTTGCTAGGTTTTTTGTCCATTTTCTCCTGTTGCCTGTCTTCTCTTACACAATCACTGCTGTCACATAACAAGAAAAATAGAACATATTAGCTTTGTGTTTTCTAGCAAGTAGCAGGCCCCTGCCTGCCTGCTGCCATTTGGTCTGATTTCAATTGTGTTGGCTGTTGTCTCTACTTTGATTTCAGAAACAAATACATTATGTAAATACAGAGAACTTGTGAGCTGGTATTTTTTCCTCTTTGTTCATTTGCCCATTGCTTTGCTCAGGTCTGTGTGGAGAAAACAACTGTTCTTGAAACAATTTGCTTTATTTTTTCGTAAAGTTTCTAAGTCTACACGGTGAGAGAATCTCTTTTGCCGTGATCTTTGAAGACGAGTGTTATTAGAACTGTTATAGACAGCAAGCATAATTTTGTGACATTTTAAAGAAGAGATACTGAGCTGATCTGGATGACTTAAGCCCTGTCTTTGTATTTATTGTGGTTCCGCTAAACTTTTGTATTGATTGAAACTGAGAAAAAATGAGCTAAAATTGTAGTTAAAATGATGACCTGGTAGTCCAAAATTAAACTACATTGTACCCTCTGGGTCAAGAAGACGTACGATAAGAAGAAGTCTAACCTTAGTGGGTTCAGTGATGCTGATCTTTAAAATTACCTTTAGTACCTTTATTATGCAGTGTAAGTTTTTGGCATTGGTTCAGTGGAATATGCTATGTTAAGATGTTAGGCCTTCAAGTCCTAAAATTATACTAATATTTTAGTACATATTCACCACTGTTTAATTTTATATTTCTGTCTCAACTTAGCTGACCATGTAAAGCTAACATAAAAGAAGAGTTTATTCTACTGTCTGTTTATTTTAATATGCCTCTTCTGTGTAATTATTTTGAAATGTTTTATACAGCATGGATCTGTAGGGACTTCTGAAATGACTCTGTTCTTGCCTCTCATTAAGGACAGGGAACTTCCTCTGAAGCATATGGAGAAAAAAAAAAGTATATAGGGAAACAGCAGAACATGATTAAAAGATTTAGAGATAATGATGAGACTGAAGTACAGCCACATAGGACATCATGGAAACCAGCTAGCCATGAGAGTTATCAGTGAAATGAACAGAGTCTTACATGTTTCTTGTTAGAAGCTAAGCGATGGTGGGTTTTGTGGGTTTTGTTTTTTTTTTTTTTAATGAGAAACCTAAGCAAACATACAGACAATAGATAAGAACTGGTAATTATTGCAGACTGGATTAGAAATTAAAGAAATACGGAATTTCAAAGGGTAGTTCATGGTGATGTTGAAGTACTGATACAAGTAGTGTTCTCTGATTACCTATATTTCTGAGCATGGAATGTAGAGTTTATAAAATGTTAATTAAATTATGCTTTCATTTACAATGTGAAAAATGGCCACTACATTTAGTAACATAAAGAACAAAACTGGTTTTATTTACGTGGAGAAGATAATTTGTTTCAAACTAGTAAATTAAATTAGTCTCTTCCGTTATTTATTCACTGATTTTCTGCTTTATTTGAGCACACGCAGAAGTCTATTAAACATAATACAGTTTTGAATATGCTCAGGTTACAAAGCTGTCAGTTTGGGTGTTGCTGTAGATTGTTGACCTGTTTATGAACAATTCTTGGGCAATCAGTGTCCTGGGAGACAGTAACACCTCAAAGAGAAGGAATGAATTAGTCTAAATTGAAAGGACATGAAAAACAAGACAAGATGAAAAATGTGTGAGGGCAGTATCCAAATTGTCAGTAAAAATTAATACAAGTATCTTAAGTTAAAAGAAGGTGAAAACGACATAGCAGCTGCAGAGACTCAATACAACATTATGTCTGATTGCATTTGGCATAGAACAAATCTGTGATCAGTTTATCTAGTATCATGAATTTTCTAGAATGTGTATGTGATTGATTACCAAACACATATATACATACATAATAAATATGTATCTTTAAATTTTTTAATAGCTATTTTTTCTAAAAAAAAAAAAAAAAAAAAAAAGTAGTGACCTGGGTTTATTTCTAGAAATCTTCTATGCAGGTACAAATACTGCTGAAACAGAACATTTAACCAGCCTAATACTTACAGGTCTGACATGATCTAAAATTGAACAAGGACTTTTAGTACATTATCCTTATATGTGATGTGGGGTGTTACTGCTGTTAATAGGCTGCATAGTGCCCTGAAACTATACGAAGTGTATTGATGTCAGTAAATTACAGAGAGCAAGTGTATGTCTATACATACATGATGGTTGGACTTGATGATCTTAAAGGTCTTTTCCAACCTTAACGATTCTATGATTCTGTGATTCTATCATACATATATCGAATATATGCTATAGGAATAAGATCTGGATTATTTGTCATCTTAATAAATGTGAGTTGTCAGACTTCTTCTCAGCCTTTTCAGGCTTCTAATATGAGGTGAATTGATGATCCATTCTTTTCCTAAATATACAGTTATTCCCATCATTCACAGAAAAAAAAAAAAGCACCAAAGTCTTCATAGCGATCAACAGTTAAAAATTACTTCATTGTCTTCTGAATCGTAGAGCTGTGTTGCCAGGTCAGACAAACCTATTCTACCTATTTCATATGCATAAGTACTATGGATAAATGCTAGCGTCTGTATTTCTTCCTGGCAGAGAGATGTCAGTATCCAGGAATGCAAGTGAAGCACCTCCAAAAAATTGTTTCCTTAAAAACAAAAAAGCAAACAAACAAAAAAAGCAGAAAAAAAGGAGAATTATTTGCTCTATATTTTTACTTTTAATATTACAAATAAAGTTCAGTTTTAAGACTGGGTGTATTTAGTGGAGCTTTTTGCCCTTATGGGACTTTGTTTCTCAGTAACAGCTGTTTCACAACAGCAGTTGCAAAAACTAGCAGCAGTTTACAAATTAAATGTTTCACAAGTACTTGCAGGCAACCCTTTTCATATTAGAGAATCTTCCCAACATGAAGCTTTGAGGTATGGATGACAGAATACAACAAACAACAAAAAATTGAAGGCTACTTTACTGGCTTTGTGGTGCATTTTAAGATATAATACCATGAAACATGATCCCCATCTTACATACAAAAAAATAAAGTTGTGGAGTTTCTAGAAGCCTGAAATTGTGCCTGTAAATGTGTCAGATACCAAAACTGCTAATAATGTCTGCTTCTTTCTTATTGTATAGATAACAGCTGTCATTTGGGGCAATAGGAACAACATGGAGTGCTCCTTTTTGCATTTAGAGCGTGACTAGACAATTGAGAAAAGCGGCTGATGGCATACGCACTGCAAATGCAGCTGACGATGCGTGGCATTTCATTTCAGCCTTTCCCCTGATAAGTTCTTGACTAGTTTGTTGAGAAAGTAACCCTGCCCAACCTTCATTTTAATTCTGACCGTAATGAGTTCTCTGGGGATTGTATGAGAAAGCCAGAGGGACCTAGATGAGAAATAGGATGAATAAAGTCACTGCGAGTCTTTTCTGTTAAATAAGTTTGATTCTATTTACAGCCATTTTCTTTGTGCTATGTCTTGGTCTTTTGCAAATCTTAAACTATACTGCTCGTCAGTGTAGGGCATAAACCGTACTTACATATCCTCAGCTCCCAAATGCATTATCGTTTCTAAAATGTGTGGATGACTTTAATGTAACCAGTTTAAAGGAGAAAAAACAAAGTACCTTCAGAATAGTAGCCATCTAATTACCTAAGTGTAGTAATTAAATTTTAAAGTTATTCGGATGGTAAAGTTTGCCATTTAAATGTGTAGCTTGACAGGAAAATAATTCAGAACTAGCTTTGACTTCATGTGTTATCTTCCTGATGTCAGTGTGTTTTCTAAAGTAAAGGTTTCAGAGATTGTCAGATAGGCTCACAGGGCTGAGATCATAAATGGCATAGCTATAATACTGTTGACTTTTGTGAATTGAAAGTACATAATAAAGTTTAAAATGTAAATGCTAAGTAACTTGAACACAACATCTTTAGGCTTATCAGAAGCATAAATGCTAAGGAAATCATGGTTCTGTAAAAGAACTAATTATTGGATGAAGGTGTTTCTAAGTGTCATCTGTTTGTTTTTTTTCTTTGAAATATGGCAGTCCAGATATGTACTGTATTGATTTTTTCTTGCTGCACTGTTCTCTTTCCATTGTAAACATCTATTTGTAGCTATCCAGATAAGCAAAGCTTCAATAAAGATGTGAGCAATATAAAATACTTACAAAATTAATTTATGCAGGTAAGAATGTGATCAGGAGGATTGTAAATTATGCCAGATTCAGTCAGAGTACTGAAAAACACCCTTTTGAAATAAAATTTTGAGTTTAAAGACCTTGTTTCATTTTCCAAGTTAGGTTTACAATTTTAATGCTAGCTAAAATTTAGGAAAATAATTGTTGCTGCAATCCAGCAAGATCTGTCTGTGATTCTTCTGTGTAATCCAAGATAGTCTTATGCATAACTTGCTGGTTATTTCTTCACTTCATGTTCTGTAATGTTGTTTCATTAAAAATACACATATATATGCAACAAAGAAGGAGGTTCTGCAGCTTTGTGAATGTTATTATAATAGAGGCATCAGAGGGCATCACTGTTGTTAGTAAAAGTGATACATACTGTCATTTTGAAGGTTTTCTCTCGGACAGTTAACACCGAACTCGAAAGACTTAATAAGTAATCACTGAAGTCAGTGCTGCGGTCATCGACAGACAAACTGATAAGATGTAAGTCAGTACTAGATATAATTTCTTTTTTTCCTACTATAATACTAATCTTGAATGAGGGTTCAGTACAGCAGAACTAAAAGTTTGAAGTTTTGTGCTTCAAAGTATCTCATTTAATATATTTGAAAAAATATTTGAACTGTGCAGGAAGCCTAAGTCTTACGTATTACTAGACTTAGGAGTGAAAGCCTTCTGTGGAAGTGCTAGAGAGAGTGCAAACCTCTGTTTTTAGTCATAAGCAGACAGTAGACTATTACTAAGGATATCTCTATTTTACAGCTAAACTTTTCATCTGTATTCTAAAAAGGGCAAAAAAGATGCAAAGAAAAAGCCTGAAATACTAAAAAACCTTTATATTTGGTCTTACTACAACAACCGCCTCAACACTGCACTAAGTCAGGCTAGTTAAAAATGTTGACCTTTGCTGTATCTCATACTGAATTATAAATTTTATTGATGGCAGTAAAACCTTTGTTGTGTGGCACTATTTCCCACAGAGCTAATAAATGTTCCGTGAAAGGTGTAACTCTGCAGATACAGTCTCATATCTGCATGTGCTATTCTGAGTACTCTTTGACAGTCTTCTTCTTTTATATTATAGAATTGTTGGTTAAAAAAAAAAAAACTTAAGTGTCACAGAGAAGTTATAGTATTTCTCTAAATTAATCTAGCAATTTTGAGGAAAAAAGCTAGCTATAGGTGCAGGAGGAAGAGAGTTGATGAGAGGACCTTTCTGTGGCATTACTTACTTGTGAAAAAGGACCAGCACAATCAAATAGCTTGTAACCCTGAAAGAAGGAGAGGGGTGGAGTTGCTTAGACAAGAGTTCTACAAATAGAAACATCATATATATTACTGAGATGTGTGTGGCCATATGGGTCATGGTATGAAACAGGAATAAACTCTAAATTTAAAAGCCACCTGAGGACTTTTGCAGCTGGGAGGCAGCATATTGAATAGCTGCTTCTTGCCTGTGTGCATTTTTATATAGATACATTTTTTATATAGGTACCATTCATGCCAATAATGTTCTCCTAAGGAAATTCTTACTGTAAGCATGTAAGAACAATTTCCTGCTGTTACCTTTCTCTTATCTTGGAGATCTGCTTTTCTCCATCATATATAGTATCCTGGGAGTAGTTCTGCCCGTGAGAGGCAAGGTAGTTATTTGGTATACTTCAGGGTTTTTTTCCAAATTGAATCTTGTCCTATTAAAGAAATATGCATATGATAGTAAAATACATGCTTTAAGATGAAGATAACTTTGCACAATGCATTCCTTGATATTCTGTAGTATGCATCAGTTACGTCACGGGTGTCAAGTTATGTCTGGGCTAAGACGGTGGTATAGCATATTTAGAAACAGACTGAGTTTGCTCACTATAAAGTGTGTTTTTATAGACTGCAGAAGCAGCTGTAACCTGTGAGGAGCTCCTTTCTTGATTTGAGTTGCTGTTGAGTTTCTGTATTATGGTATAGATTTCTCGTAGTTTGTTTTTATTTGTTTTGCAACTTGATTTGCAAAGTACAGGCGTTTTGTTGTATTTTTGTACTTTGTTGTATTTCTGTACTTTGAACCTCGCTCTGCCCAAGTAAAGGGATGTGAGTAACTTCTGTTAAGATACAAGTTTTCTCTCTGGGGAGTACATCGTAATGAGATTTGTTCAGAGGCTGCACTAGAGGAGCGTTATATTTATAGATGTTATTAACTTTACTTACAAGTCAAAAATAACATAGTGAAGAACATGAAAGGCATGGAAAATGCATTACTGGGTCTCTCAGATTTTTATATTATTAACAGCATTTCTACATTTTTAACAGAAAAAGAAGAGCTAAAGTTAATAAAACATACGAACATTTATTAATTTAAGTAAGTCTTACCATGACCTTTTGCTCTCAGGCATAAAGCATGTTTGTGCCACTATATATGTTCTTTTGACGAACTTGCTTCTTCTTGCATAAACAGTTACAAAGAATTGTAAAATATTATTATTTTATGTTCAGAGGGATTCTATTAATGTTTTCCTAGGTCACCATTTTCTACTTTATCTCTAGACTTTTGTCCTTTCAAGAGAAGGGTCAGGGTCTCACGTGTGAAAAGCGTATTCTATGTAAAGACAAGACTTTACTGTTAGTATAATTTAAATCATAGCAGTATAATCAAACAAATATCATTAGTCCAAAATCAGCTATTACAGAGCAGAATGGAAAAAAAGAGGAAAAAACAAACAAACAAACAAACAAACATGAAAACTATTATACAAAAGAAGTTTAAAAAATAAACATACAGTTAAATTTGCTACACAAACATTTCCTGGTATTTCCTCCTTTTTCTGGTGTTGTGCTCATATTTGCAGTGCTCCTCTGGGGTCTTGAGATCGATGGCTTCAGTCTGTCAGTGTGGGCTGTACAGCAAGTTCTCATCATCGCAAGTGAGAAATGCGATGTCGATGTTTATTCTTCTTCCTCCCTCTAGGACCCACCTGGGGTCATTTTTGTATGTTTGCTAGCACACTTTTACACCATGCTGTTTCTTCACGAGTCTGCAAGTTCATGTTACATTTGATTTTATCAGATACCATGCCTTTTATGTATGTCAGATGCTACCTCCCGGTTCGCTTTGTCATCCAGCTGCAGGCCTGCAGTTCTTTAACTGAGCACCGAAGCATTATGGGGTCTGTAGTGCCAGGCTGGGCCCCTTTTTTGACAGTCCCATGTCTTTGCTCTTCTGCATTGTTTCTCTACTTCTCAAAGCCTCTGCTGTCATACCAAGCCTGCATTTCTCTGTGTATACCATTGCATTAGAGTCATAAATACCTCATTCTGCACAAAGTAACCTCTTGTTACGACTTTTTATAGAAACTACAGCTGTATCATTCAAAGGTAAAAAAAAGTAAACCAAATTAGTGATAGCCAGCTGTCAGAAGAAAAATTGCTGTCGCAGCTAAACCAAGTAAAAACAAAGCTGCAGGCATGTGCAGGCAGAGGAGGCCAGACAAGCCTCAGTGCTGAGGCCTTCAAACCCAGTTTGAAGCCTGTTACTACTAGTACCATATCAGCATCACTGGGCTACAGCATTACCATCCGTTCCATTTTATTCTGCCTCTAAATGAGTGTATTTATTTTGTATGCATGGTATGAATTTCAGCATAAGGACTACTAAAAATGCCTTTAGTTACAGGTGTCACTTTTATTAAATATGTACAGCTAAAATCCCCTGTCACAAAATCTTGTTAGATCTTATCGATTCCTCTCTGCATGGAAGAGACTGTGTAATGTATTTGGCAGGGACCATGAGGAAGACAAAGTCCCTTTATCAAATGCGTGTCCCATTGTGGCAAACTAAACAAGGAACGGTGGACTACAAAAATGTGCGACTGCTGTAGGCAGACTTACAGTCTCTTTTCTTCCCTCATTTTAAAACCGTTCCTGACAGGTAGTACAATGGTTGTATCATCATCATCAAAAAAGGGTGGAAAATTAATGCATTACAGGAGGAGAGAAGAGAACACCCCATACTTCATGACAGAGAAGCAAATACTTGTGTGAGCACTTCTTGATCGCAGCCTCTGACAGGAGAGGCAAGTGTGGTGGCCATTTCCTCGGGACAGGGCAGTGCCCTGACATGGCTGCTGCATGCACAGTGGCTGTCAGAAGAAGAAACAATAGAGCGGGTGTGCCAGGTGCCGAGCTCACTGGGCTTATTTGGAGCCACATGTGGCTTGTGGCAGTTAGCCATCTCCTTTCAAGGGGTTTGAAAAAACTCTGTTTTGGAGGTTACATGGAGAGGTTTAATTTGGTCCCATTTTTCTTGCCACACTTAATGCCATAATTCTTATAAGTATAGAGCCATTTTCAGGAAAACGCTTCACATGGTTGATCTCTTGCCCATTCAACTGAGCATGGACATAAGTATCTCAGCTGAAGAGGGATGGGATTACTCATATTTTCAAAGGAAAAACCACATGTATATACTTTGTAAATTCAGACGTTAAGGCAAAAATGTTCAGTTATTATTACTGCTTCTCTTTTATACCAGATTTTAAATCAAGTGCCTTTGACATGTGTTTTATCTCCATAAACTTTATAAAAATGAGCTTTTATACTGGCCTTGAAACTTTGTAGTTTTCATTTTAACATTTCTTTTAATCAAATTGATGAGGCATAACTGAATGTTACATATTGCATGGCTAGTATACTTGCTTATTTTTTAAATGGTGGTAATCCAGACAGTGTTTTTCATTAAAAATATTACTAGTTTTCTAAATCATTTAAAATATACCATATAATAGCTTTATTTTTGTTGCCTCTGCTAATGAGCATCAATAAAAACAAAACCCCATCATAAATTTGCAGCATTTCTTTTTTAGGATTTTTTTCTTTTTTCAACTCCCAATATATGCAGCCCTTGGATTAATTTGAAAGAGCCTTGAATTAAACATAATTTGTGTTTTTTACAAACATTTTTTGAGCTGTTAAGTGAAATACTACCTATTAACAGGGCAATGTTTTTTCATGTTATGAAAATACAAGTTTGAGACATAGTACATAGATATGATGTCCCGCATACCAGAATATTTACTTCACATAGTTCAAATTACAAAGCTGCAAAATATAGCTCTTGTTTAAACTGCATGAAAATCTTCAGTATCAGGGTGTGACTGCCAGCCACGTGCTTCTAAATTAATGTTATCTGAAAGATGTCCGAAATGCTGAGATTTCTCATGACCACCTGCAACAAACTGAAAATCATGCCACGAGCTGTGTCACAAATGCTGATAAAACAAACCCATGTTTCACCATTTTTTGCTCTGTGACAAGATTTGCTAAATTTAAATCTCATAATTCAGGGTAGTCTTGTTAAATTGGAAGTTAAGTTGCAGTATAAATATAGAAGTGTTTTGGGTGTAGCTAGTAAGGTTTTGGCAGTGGGGCAGCTGCAGGCCTGCCTTCTGCAAGAGGGGACCAGTGCCCAGACACAGCTGGTTCCAGCCAGTTCCAGCCAGCTCCAGCCAGCTCTGCAACAGACCCGACGCAGGACACAGCTGAGCCCCTCAGTGAGGCTGGTGGCACCTCATTTAAGAAAGGGCAAAAATACCAGACAGGCAGAGGGAACAAAAGCAGAATGGGACTCATTCAGGTCTCCTCAGGACGAGGATGAGGACGAGGAGGACGAGGAGGGAAAGAGGTGCTCCATGGTAGAGCAGATGTCCACACTGCTGCCTGTGTGGACAGAAGGGAAGGTGGTGTTTTAATTTTTCTGTTTGTTTCTCACTATGCAGATCTATTTTAATTAGCGGTAAGTTACATTAGTTTTTCCTGAGTCTGTTTTGCCCACCAAAGTAATTGGTAAGCAATGTCCCTCCCCTTACCTTCACACAGATCCTTCAACCTATTTTCTCCCCGTGGCCCCAGCGCTGAGAAAGGGGCGTGGGGGAGTGAGCGGCTGGGTGGGAGTTCAGCTGTTTGCCAAGACTAACCTACAAGAACAGGGAATGCGTTACATGAGTCAGTGCATGTGTCATAATTGATCCTTGATAGCATAAGCCCCGTTTGTGTCAGAATTTGGATGACAAACTGGGAGTAAGTTCTTTAAGTTAACAGAAGTACACCAGTTAAAACAGATACTGAGACTAGAAACCATCCTAAAGTGTATGGGATTTTTTGTTGTAGCTGTTGTGTAAGGAGGAAATAAATAGCATAATGCAAGCAAGGAAAGGATTCTTGTTCAGCAGGCTATAATTTTGAACTGACTTTTTCAAAAGTAGTACAATTTTTACAGACTTTTAACTATAGGTAGATTTTGGCAATATAAATACCTTGCTGTATTGTATATGAAAGCTATGAACAGAGTCCTCTGAATAAATTGCTATAAGCAGTGAACGGCTATAGCATAAAACAAAGATTTGTCTGCTGCCTACTTTACTATGCCATCTGTCTTGGATGTGTCTTGTCTGTGCCTTCTTCCCAAGCTGCTATTTCAGAATTAAATGACTTTTTAAATCTAATATATTAATAAGAAATGTTATAAAACATACAGAGAAACAGAACCACTTCAGGAGATTTTTTGTTACTCATAATTGAATAAAGATACTACTTTATTAGCAGTTGATATTCAGCAGCAGATGCTTAAAAACGGCTCATGCAACTCTCCAGATAAATGAAAGACAATAGGTTACCAGAGAGTAAATTAGAGGATTAAATGACTGGGACTAGCCTTGTTGACTTTCCTGAAATTCATCTGCTTTTTTTCAGCGTAGTATTAAAGTTCCTACAGTGAGGCAATGTTGTGTCTGCTTCAGATACCCTTCAGTCTGTGTGTCTGTCTGCCTATGTATTTATAAGCCTTGTGTTTATTAATTAAAATGCCAGGTTCTTTGACCTTCAAAACTTTTTACACCTCGCTTTTCCCTACAACACAGAGTCAATATTGACAATCTGATTCAATGAAAGAGTGTCAAAAAAGTTGAGCTTTTCTTTAAAATAATTTTAAAACCAAACGTTTTAATGTGCAGTTTTTATATTTTTGTGACTTTATAAGAACTATATTATATCGAGGTCACATCTGTGGATTTTTCTTTGTGTCTTCAAAAGCTAGAACACAACTTTTCTTAAGTGAAAATTGAATTTTACATGGATTCAGAGAATTCCCAAAGTTTGGACCTGTGTTTAAATGTAAATTAAATTTTACATGTATTCACAGAATTCTGGAAGCTTTCACATCTGTAAAAGGGGAGGCTGGTCTCTTTCAGGTGTTACAACCTTACAAGGGGAATTTGATTCTTATATTGTTCTTAGAATTTTGCAGTTGTACACACGATTAAGGAAATAATGTCTCCTTTACCTAATTGAGTCCCTGCTCACCTTCTCCATTAGTGATGTCATGTGTATTAGGTTTCAGGGTTTGGCTTCTTTGTTGTTTTGCTGTATTTTGTTATGGTTTCCTACATCAGGGAAACAGGTTTATCTTAGGAAACAGAGCTTAGAAATAAATTTATGGGATGTAAATTTGGGAATAGTTCATGCCAGTGTTACTGCAATCACTGCAGTGTTAGACAAGAATGAAAAGTTGAGTTGATAGGATTATAAGATTGCAATTATTTCATATTTCTTTAAAGCTGCATGAAGTCATGGCTTTTTTTTTCTGTGGTAAGGCCATAGTTGACTACTTCTTCCCGGTTACTTTAGCAAACCCGTTTCAGGGTTAATGGTCAATCATTTGTAGCTCCTCCTTCTGAGGGCAACACTGCTTTTCAACAGCTCAGGTCAGATGCAATAGTAAGAACAAATCTAGAGAAATAACACCACTAAGGAAGGAGTAAAAGGTGTTGAGTAGTCCGGGTCTTCACCTTATTCTGACATCATGGTGCAGAGAAGAAAGATGGTTGTGTTGGAGTAAGGGGTTGGTAATGTTTATAATCCCTGTTGTTTATTGTGAGGAGTTAACCTCTAGCAGGGTGGCTGCACAGGCAATTCCTCAGTAACTGTGTAGTTGCTCTGTTTGCTATACCAACACAGTCTTTCCTTCAATTTGTTACACACCCACTACAGAGACCTCCTGTAACACCTCTGGAAGAAATTTTGTCAAAGTGATGCTAGTCAGAATGTTTCCACTTCTGTGCTGTTATTTCTCTATCATTTTGTCTTTTCTACGTGGGAAAAAGATGATCTTGGGTATTTAAAAATTAGAGTGCATGGGTTTTGAAAGTAGAAAACAAGCTGCATATAAGTGCATCTACCTGCATGAAAGAATTTGAGGTATTAAGAGTCAATTATAATAGCCTTTTGATGAACAAACCATAGGTCATCAGTGTACTGTAGCTCCAGGGGAAATATGTCTTCTCTCTAGCATACGTGAAAAGTGCCTAATACAAACAAACAATACTGAAATGTCATCTTTTTTGAGTCAAGGTCAGGGATCTTTCTGTGTTGTTCGGCACCTGAAGCGAAAGTAGTTAAGATGGTTCATGACTAGTAGAAAAGAGCTTAGAAATATTGTGAGCTCATTTGACCTCTTTAATCTTAAATTTAATCTCTTTAAGTTATTTTAATCATGATTGGTCTGTTCAGACAAGAGACTTAAGTCATGATTGGACAGATTGTTGAAATGTGTACAAATTTATTTATTTGAATAAGACACTTCTTGCACCCGAAAGCCTGTATACACAATATTGCTAATTCCAGCTTGCCTCCTTCATTTACGTCTAGTACAACAGAGAACTGCTGAAGTTAAATTGGTGCAGAAAGATCTGTGGAATTAATTGGCTTTAGCAGCTGTTGGAGTGTGTGGTCAGTCAAAGCCTGGAGTGGGAAAGATAACTAGTTTTGATAAAAGAGAAAAAGAGAGGAGAGAAGAACCTATTGAAAATGTTGCCATGAACCCTTACAGTAATAATGTAATTGCAAAGTTCCCTGACAAGGACAATACCTTTTCTTATTGAGAAATAAACCAACAACAAGATACTAGAATATAATGCTCATTGTCTAAAAAACAAATTTTAAAAAAAGTGCCAAGAATTATACAGTTCTTGTTAATGACAGTCTCTTGTGAAATTAGAATGCATTGACTTGCTTTTGGTTAAATTTAAATTCTGTCATCCTAAACTACAGTTTTTGGAAAGCATTTCATCATGAGTTGACTGCAGAAAGAGCAGCACTGAAGATTGAAGTCAGAGTCCTCTAAAGCTTCCTGCCTTTCTAGCCTGCAAAGAGTAGAATTAATCTTATTTCTAATTTCTTGTATGAATTCTTAAGTGTCTTTGTATATCCTAGAAATGGTTTGTCTTATGACTGGTTTATATCCTGGCTACAGAGTTTCCTACTTCTCTGATGAAAGTGAATTGACACATGAAAAACTGAACCTGGAATAGATTTACTGGAGTTTACTCTCAGTGAGTGAAATCCACAGGATTTGGAGAAAGCTTCTTACTCTGGGAAAGTTAAATTTGTCCTAACACGTTGCCTCAAGGCTCTTGTTTTGTTTAAGAAGGTCATCATTATGCAATGAAGAGTGCAGCATGATACTATAACAATGTGAAGAACACCTCAACACTGTTGCTATGGTATTTATTAGAAAAAATTCATCCTTAGAGATTCAAGAATTACGATTATTAAAATTATTTTGAGTAATGTAAATACAAAAGTAAATTAATACAATATTTTGTTTTTTCCTCATTGGGATTTAATCACAGTAATAAACAATTACCATTACATGCTTGACAAATAAAATGTAGCAAAATAATAACCTTGTAACATAGAGAAGGCACAGCTGATTATAGTCTAGAAGCTAATCCAAATCCAATTATTTTACATTATTTAGAGGCCTTATGGAAACGTTTTATTTATAAAACAGTAATACAGATTACTTAGGTACACTGTGAGACCAATTTACATCAGAGAGAAACATGAGTGTGTCATCCTGTTTTGACCTTCAGGTTTCTTATACTCTAAGAAATTCAGAAATAATCCAGAATTCCAAGGGTAAGGTTCAGATAAATCATTAGCATTTTTCTTTCTGTCCTGCAGTTTGCCTTAGCAGGTAGCCAAAGCACAGACCAAAAACTGATTAAAAAGTTGGCATGTAAATATATTTTGTCGTAAAAATAAAGCAAAAAACGTTAATGACTATATGTCTGAATCCGGAAAACTTAAGCGTGCACTGTGGCAGAGCAAAATAATCTCTGCCTAAATACAGTAATGGCACTTGGATATCCAGCAGCCCACATATATAATTCTGTTATTTGCATGTTGGAGGTGGGCAGTCAGGTATAATAATAATAATAATAAGGCATTGTGAAGCATTTATGAAGTCATGAATGTTTTGGAGTAATTTCCCGCTAAAATATTTGCATGAAGTGCCATAATAATGAGGATTTGACATGCATGTCTCGCGCTGTGATCACTCTCAGACTTACAGAATTTGCCTGTTTCTTTGCTTGGGGTTTTTTTGCTTTTGGTTATAATTTTGACACTTCGTGTACTTTGGTTGAATTTGTTTGTGCTTCCTTTTTATCTCAGGTTTTAGGTTTTGGATGTTCTTTTTTTTCCCTTTTCTTTTTTAGCAGGGAATACCTTAGCTTGGTTTGCCAATGTTGGTCTAGGCCTTTTTTTCCCCTAGTGTTAATTTGTGTAGTACAGTATGTGTTCTTTTGAAAGTGGATAACAAGGCATAGTTACATGTGTAACTTACAACCTCCTATCCCTATCTTCGTGCCGGAAGCGAAGTTGCTTTCAGCAGAGTACCAGCAGCAACAGGACTGCTGATAAAGGCTATGAGAAAATAGTGCTATGTTCTAATTCAACTTCTTTCAAATTTATCTGTTATGTGATCTGGTGATCAGTGCTGGATTTTTACCTTGTTCTTTGTCCAGGAAATTATTAAGATAAAAGCTAAGATGTGGTCAGTAGTGATGTTTTCACTGTAATCTATGCTGATCTGCTTTTGGTTTTGATTTCTCTTAACCTTAGGTTGTAAGAAGGGCATGAACACTGAAACTTGTTAAAATACTTCCCCAGGACAGTATTTCTAATAAACTTATATGACACAACTACTTTATTTCTTCAACTAAATTACATCTTGCAGCACCTGTCGTGTCTCTACTCAGCAGCTTCCCACAGTTTTCATTCAAGAGAATTGCATACTCTGTTTACAGTTTATTCTTCATATACTGGGGCAAGTTTCTTGACATAGGGGAGGGCTTTGTTAGAAAGATTCAGCAGGGTAAGGAAGGAAAATATTAGGAAGTTCTAACAGAGTTTTATTTTTGTCATTCCTTCTACCACTCCTATGGTCTTCTCTTTTAAATGAAATTGAGTTTATATTTCCACTTTATATTTGTGGAAAAATATGTTTATGTTATTATTTCTTAATTGTTAAACCATATTTTACAGTAAGTGAGAAGATACATATTTACATAATCATTCTGTTCTTTATTTTTTTAGATTTCATGCTTTTGTGTGTGTGTGCATTTTGTTTTTCTTGAAGGCTCACTGTTTCTTAAAGGTTCACTTGTTATCTTGACAGGGAATTTGTGAGAGAACAAGCATGGAAGTCTATGAAGTAAAGTTCACTAATGACAAATAAGCATAGCCTGTACAACTTTAGTCATAAACACCAAATGGGTTTATGGCTTAAGGTAAAGACTGATAAATGGAATATGCTAAATAAAATCCTGAATAGGAACAATTGCCCAATATCTGTAGGCTATCTGTGAAGCAGAAAAGTTAAAGCTTCGTACTTTTATGCATTAGCCTGTGGAAACAATTTCACTTCTGAAATGCTTCAAGAGCATTTGAGTATAATGGGCTTTGTACTGCCTGCCTTGGCTGTACCCTGTAGAGAGCACTCAGCCCATTCAGCTTGAACTCCATTTTATCTAGCTCTTATCCATTAATTTTCTCCTGACCTTGGGCATAATATATATGCACTTTTTATGGTCTGTGCTTTTTGTGGAGAAAGAGGAATAGCATTACCCATCGATCACCATTATGAATGATACAGCTTAAAACAAACACAGGTCAGAGACAGATATGTTAAGAGCAGATTTCTGTTGATTCCATCACAGCACTGAGTTAAAAGGGAAAAAAAATCAGAGTATAAATGATGAAAAGAGATTCAAAAAATAACAACAGCTATGAAGTAAACTTAAGAGCTTTGCTTTAGGGTTATTATCAGTAAAACAGTGAAATTTGTTGCTATTATTAGTAAAATCTACCTCTCTTTAATATATTTATCGTCATACTTTAGATTCTGCAACATTCTAAAGCAATAAGGTCTGTGTGTTTTACTGCTGCATTTTTTCCTGTTGAAAACTTCTTTCTTAAAAGAATCTTACACTGATTAGATCCTTTAATCTATATTTAGCTGTAGTGCTGAAATATTTAAACCATACTTTTAGCTGTAGGGACTTTTGATTTGTTTTTAACTCCAATCCACTTGCAGAACACTGCCTTTCAGTACAGCAAAGTTTTATGTCTTGTTAGGAGACATGACACTGGTACTAACGGTAGAAGTTTTAATAAGCTTACCTGAATACAGTATGAACCTGTATGATAATGTCCACGTAAACAAATATATCCTCCTTCCTCTTTTTTGATCACTTTTTTTCCCCTTTGTTTTTCCTGAAGTAAACTTTATTATGGAATCATAGCCTGTTCTCTGTAGTAACATTTGTAGGAGAATTTCCACTGAGAGATTATTGAATTAAAATCTGTTGTTGGTGGGGAACAACTGTTTTACACTGTCTGTGAGACTTCTTATCTGAGAACAAGAAAACATAGGAACTTAGGACCTTAAGTGGAAAGTTATTCTGAAACAGTTTATTTAGGAGCAAAGGCTAAAATCCTAACCTGCTTGAATGTGGATTTTGAACAATTTGTGGTAAGACCTTTGTGTTCTGTTTACTTACTCAAGTAAGAACCTGGAACTGATAATCGAGGAGAGATGTTCCATCACAGCCTTCCTGTGCCAGAGGTCCAAGTAGTGGTTGTTCAGGTTTCTAAGAAGTTTCCTCATTGAATGAGGAAATGAACTGAATGGTCCTTTGACATTGCCATCCTCAATTCATAGAATTTGCCCCATGATTTTTATGGTGGTATTTGCAGTTTCTGACTTGGTGCTTTCTATTCCCATCACATAGGTACACAGGCAGAAAGTACCTATTAACACAGTGGCTCCTGCAAGGATTACGGAATATGAAAAATCTTCTTTCTGTTCAGCTGTGGATCAGCTGGTCACAGGGACTGCTAGTTCTGAAATGTTCCTGATGCTGGAGGCCATCTTTCCTGTACTTTCACTGTATAGAGAGCTTATACATATGGAACACAGCAATTGCTCTCCTCTATTGGTGAAAGTCTAGCTGGTAAAAATTAGCATAGCTGCATTTGTTTCAGTGCTAACTTGTATACTAGTTGAAGGCCTGTTCCACTGAGTGTCCTTGCTATCATGTTTTCTACTGCAGGAAAAGATAAAATTACAGTTGGTAAAAAAGTCGAAAAGCTTAAGGTTAGATTTAATTTATTTTCCTTTAGGTTACTGGCATATTATTATTGCTGGTAGAAAAAATTGCATGTGTTTCTTTACATCCTCAATTTCTTTACAAGTATTCACATATGGGCCTTCATTCATTATGGTCTATGGAATGCTTAAAACCTGAATTGGTATTTTATTTCAGTGACCAGGTCAGTGACTACTTCTTTCAGTCAATTTGTTTAAAAATAAAGGCTAGGGTATTTAATAATTTGAAGATAACACCATTTACTGCAGACAAACACAGTGGGATTTTTTCTTTGGACTTTTTTCTTGTTAGACGGTTTATGACATGCAAAGCAACTGTGTTCCAGGATTGCTGGAATAACTCTGAAAGGACCATTATGCTTAACAATCCTTTTTCGCAGGAAGTCCATGAGATTGTATTTTTAATAAAATAGGAATTTTTATGTAAATGTTTTGGTATTACTTATATGGATAAGCTCCAGGAAATTCAAGCATAAATCTGGCAGGGGGTCTTCATCTCGTCTGTTTTCTCTTTAAGCCATTCCATGCTACTCTATTTGGTTACTTTCATTGAGCAGCTGTAAATGAGAGTAAAACCTTACTGTACATGAGTTATATTTTTGAGGTGTCTTTTGATAATGCACCACTCTTACTAAGCACTTATAATCTTTCACGTTTAGAGCAATATACAGTCATTGATTACTTATTCTGTACTGTCTCTTTGTAAAATAGAACCAGGAAGTAATACACATTTTCAGATGGATAAACAGAAAAGGAAAGGCAATGTACAGTTGTACACTGAATTGTACAGTGAATAAGTTGCAGATTCAGAGGCACAGTGCTGAGTCCATAGGTTTTAAGGCCATGAGGGACTGGTAAGACTGTCTAGTCTGGCCTCCTGTATAATCTAAGTCATAAGAATTAGTTCTTAATTCATTATCTAACGCTGTTGAGGAAAAGTGTCAACTGGGTTTAGGATTTTCTGGCTTGAATGCCTGATGCTGTTCCACAGATTTGTCAGCTAAGACTTGATCATGTATTTGCTTTCAGCCAGAACCTGTACAGACTTCATTAGAAACTGTGCTTCCACAGAAGTATGTGTCCACCTTTCTGATAGATACTGAGAGGTAAATTTCAAAGTCAGTTGGGTCATGGAACTATTGATAAAATCTGTCTGAACTGGTTGGGTGAGAGAAAAATACACTTCCCTAGATTGATCGGTAACTGTTTCAGCTCTTTTAAATCTTCAGTCACCTTCTCTTCTGGAGCATAGTTTAACAGCTAACCCACTATCAACTTCTATGTGCCACTTCTGCTATCAATCCTTTTCACCCCAGAGATCTGGATCTGTGAATTCAAGTCAACTTTCTGAAAGAGCACAGACCAACAAGATAGAGAGGCACCCTTCACAGGCTCATGCACACTTTTTTGCTGTGCAGCTGAACCTTTCTGCGTAGTTAGCACCTTCACAGTGAAGGGCATCAGAAGACTATGTTTCTGAGTGATGACTGGTCATGGATGTGCTGCGTTTTATGTAAAAGAGAAATATGCGTAGGACTCTCTCCTATATAAAATAAACTTTAAAAGAAATTATTTCATATTACACTTTATAATCAATGACAGTTTGGAAAGAAGACTAAAAAAACATTGCCTTCACCCACTTTTAAAATAGTTTCCTGGCATCCACATCCTAAAAGGATTTGAATTGTACAAGGCATTCTAATAATAGCTTTTTTCAGATACCTATTGTACAATATCTGGAATTCTGCCTGTGATATTTTGGATGTGCTTATGGTCATAATAGAAAAAAAAAAAAAAAGGAATTTCCAATTCCAAAATTGGAAACTTGACTCTTATGTTGAAAATGTAAATGAATGTTTTTATTCTGTTTCCAACTAACGCACAAAGCATTACACCTGCTTTATAGAAAATTTAAGCTCGTTAAATCCTCAAGGTCTAGTATTCAAAATGTTTTTTCTAACCTGTTACTGAAGGGAAGTTTTGTAGTATTTTCTACATGTAGCAGGGATGTAGAAACATACAGTTCACATGAATCACCTTTGTTTTAAGAAAAGCGAGATGATGCATGTGGATTCATAGGGAAGAAGTGAACAGAGGAACTATCAGAGATGGCCAGCATTTATCTGTGTATTGCTATAAATGTTCACAATGCATGAACATTCTTTGTACCTCTTGTATGGAGTCTAAAGTTCTGATTTTGGTACCTCCACTGGCAGGCAGATGTGTGCTTTATCTTTGCATCTAGTTAGCTACATATACAACTGAATGCTAAAACTCAAGTGTTCCCTGACACAAAAGATTGGTCTGCAAACATGAAGACAATACAGATATTCTTCCTCAGTAGTTAGTGTGAATGCATCTAGTCTGTCGGAGAGATAGTAATACAGGGGCTAACATAATGAATCCTTGTGCTTTCTTCACCAAGTAATAACGTTCTTCACCTCATTATTTAATACCTTTCTTTATGAACTGTATTCATGGCCAAATAAAGTCTCTTTTT
The DNA here is from genome assembly GCF_964289735.1 of Phaethon aethereus. Lineage (NCBI taxonomy): Eukaryota > Metazoa > Chordata > Aves > Phaethontiformes > Phaethontidae > Phaethon > Phaethon aethereus. Next base: position 34,297,149 of record NC_138577.1, on the reverse strand, counting down.
TACATTGCTTTATGGGAATCTCATGTCAATTAAGCAAAGCTGTTCTATTTATAAATAAATGCAATAACGAAAGGCTTCCAGGAAATTGCAATTACAAATACTACACTACTTCTGCACATTTAATGAATCTAATTCTTCCTTCATTTGATGTACTGAAATCTGTAAAGATTATGTTTCCTGTCATATGCAGATTTTTTTTGCCCAAGGGAAGGAAAAAATAATGGGAGGACATAAGTCAGGCTTGGACATACCTTAGAGCATGTTGTCTTTCCTATTGTGTAATTTCTATCGCTGCCTTGCAAAGGAGTGCACTTTCATTGCTTTTAAGAATGCTCAAAATCCATACAAAACAAAATCCGGTCATTCTCACTGACCCTTTTCTGATATAGTCACTCATTGCTGTTGTTTTTAATGTTAAATAGGAGGCCAGATAATAAATTACTAAGGAACCATCCCAAGGTTCTAATGCAGCCTTAAAAAACCCAATAAAATAGTAACTTCATTGACCTCAGATTGAAATTAATTCCTCATAAGTTATAGAAGAACCTGGTAATAAAATGGCAGTGGGGAACAGTTCAATTTCAAAAGCTGTTTGCTTGTTCTAATTACCCTCAGTTTGGTGGGAGGCTGTAACTATTGAACTGAATGGCTGACAGTTTTTTTGTACTTGATTTTGCAGTTACGATCCATTTTATCATGGACAGCTGTCCTCTTAAGAGAAGCTGAAATCATGATAGCATTGTGTCCAATCCAGTTCTTGTTAGCTGTCTCTCTGAAGAGACCAGTGACAAAAATACGTAGGGTCTAAACTGCCATCTCATCTACTGGTTCCTCTAGGTCAGCACTGAAAAGCCATTGACAGGGCAGTGTAACAAAGGTCTCAGTAGAGAGTGCTGCTGTGTAGAATCAGAAGTTACATTGGCATTGATATCAAGGTAACTGCATTAGTTTGATATTGAAGGCATCTTCCATGACCTAAATGGCCTTTCCCGTGTCTATTCAGCCTTTCAGATCCTATGTTGAGGTGAAGAGTATTGTCTCAAAAAGTGAGAAATGAAGGTGAGAGTTTGTCCTTCGGTTGTTAAACAAGTCAGTGATGAGGCTGGAAATGGCCGGTGGGTCCTGTTGCTATAGGACAAGGTGTAATGGTAGATGCTCCTTCCCTGGAAACTGAAGGTCAGGTTGTCTGGGGCTCTGAGCAGCCTGGTCTAGTTAAAGATGTCTGTGCTTCTTGCAGGGGGGTTGGACTAGATGGCCTTTGAAAATCCCTTCCAACCCAAACTATTCTATGATTCTGTTCTATGGAAACAAGATTAAACAACAAGCAGCTTGTTCGCACCATTCCATTAAGGGATATTAATGTTTCGCAAACCAGATTGCTAATATCCTACGTCACTGCATTATCATTTTTAAAGTACAAATAATGGAGAATTTGTTAACTCTTATGCAAATTAGCCCACTCATTCTTGATTACAGGTTTCTTCCTTTGTTGCCTTGCCCGCACCCAGAAAGGTGACATTCTCAAAAGATGTGACAAAATGAGGTTACTTTTCAATGCTATACAAATGCCACAATCTGATTCTAAACATACCTTTTAAAAAAGAGCATACCCTGGCTACAAAAATGAAATATGGTTATAGTTACCTAGGACGGATTAAATATACCTGCAGTAAACAACTAGAACAGGTCAGTTAAATTCAGGGGAATTTAGTCCATGGTAGTCATGAACTGTTTATTAGAGAAAAGGCTGGATTAACTGGCGGAAACTTTACTGTTCTTGAGACACCACCAGTAAAGAGGACACTGCTTTGCAGTCTTAGAACTGAAAGACTTGAAAGAATGAATGTTGTTTAGCTACAGTCACTCCATGCTATGCATAAAATCAAGAGAATTATTTCATAATTTGTTTCATAGAAGTTTTTAGAGACCCAGGTCTTCTGAATAATTTAATGTGATTTTGTTTGTGTGTGGCTAAAGACATTTTGAGGGGACTTTTGTTGGGTTCCCTATGTTAAATCATCACCATGGGGCAATAGGAGACACAGGCTGCTGTCAGTTGACTGTCGCCCACAGGGCTGCAAACATCTATGGCAGCCACACCTCATGGTGTTGCAGTTTAACAAGTTTTCATGGTGCAGTTCAGAGGGAAGTTCTTACTGCTTACTGAGCAATGCAGTAAGATTCTGAACAGTGTAAGCCTTCTGCCAAGCAAATATTTTCATTTCAGATACAAAACAAACTTTATTGAATCCTGCCTAATACCTGCAGCTGACAGCTCCAGTACAAGTCCTTTCCAGTCTTGCATATGTTCTGCTTTCAGTACTGGTTATTTTTTATCTGAAATGTTTGAGTTTTTTGAAGTGGATGGCAGACATAGTAAGGGCAACAGATTGTCCACTGTTCAGTAACGAAGGTGATAGCAATTACTTACTTTCAGAAGGGTACTGTAGTAAAGGGTACCTACAGTAGTAGGACTGTGAATATGTGAACAGAAAGATTTTTCCAGTGATGAGAACATAGCTCTTGCAAAGTTAGAGCTTTGGCCTTTTCTTGATAGTCATGCTATTAACCCACTATGTCATTACTGAATCATAAAACTGCATTGTATCAACATTTAATTTTCTATAAAACAGAGATATCACATAGAGATTTACAAAATGTACTTTGCATAGTTATGTAATTTCTACTAGATACTAGCAAATTAAAAGCTAGCTACTAAATTTCAAAATTTATCAAGGTCTGTGTATTCCTAGGCTATTCACAGACTGCTTGGATACAAGTAAAAATGTTACTTCTTCATGGCTAATGAAAACTGCTGAGAAGTGAGAATGTTGCACTGTCCTTGATTCTGCTTTCCACATGGAAAGCATATTGACATCAAGCAACAACAAAAAAAATCAATATATTATGCTGTTTCTTTGTGAAAGGTTGTAGAGACCATTCTCCAAATTAATGTTAATCCCTCTTTGCAGACAGTGACTGTATACGTATCTACAGCTTTACATTTGAAACATATGATTAGCAAAAAACCCCAACCTTTTTAAACAATCCTGTCAGAGAACTTGCTAGTTAGAGGTTTTGGTGTTAGGATGTGATGTTTTCTGTGATAAATCGAGAAAACTTCTGAAATGCAGTAGTTGTGGTTTTGAAACCTGTCCTGAAATGCCTTTGTTGGCTTAGGTGTTGCCACGTTTCCCAACAGATCATTAAGTCTCAAGTCCAAGTCCCGGAACAGGTCTCTAAGGGATATTCAGTGTTGGTGTTGCAGTCCACTTGAACAAAAAGAAAGGTGTACTGTGTGTTTTGTCTTCAAGATAAGGAAAGTACTGTATTTTTCCGCGTCAGAAGAGGAGAGAGCTATTTGGTTACATGTAAAACTTGATAGATCACCAGCTAGATCTGTGCCTTTGGACAAAGAATCATTACTACTAATAAAAACAGTTTTATGATAGATAGCACATTTGTTATTATTATCAATTACTATTTTCTATTTTAATAATCATCCAAATTCCATTTACTAGGGGTGTTACTAGTCTTCAAATTTATTATGTTGTCAGTGCTTCAGATATAACTACACCAACTATAATTGAAACTTTTGTGAAATCTTTTTAGCTCCGTAGAACTGTATGTAACACTTACGTGATATTTTATGAAGACACTCAGAAAGAAGAAGGAAGGAAAGAAGGAAGGGACGAAGGGAAGGCAGGGAGGGACAGAGTGAGAGGAGGAGAAAGATGGAAAAAATGGGGTTTAGCCTTGTTTATAGCAAAGACAAGCTCATAGATCAGACTGGACTGTATGTAAAAGGCTTGTAACTAAAAGAATTAGAAGTACAAATCTTACCCAGATTCATTACTATCCATTTTAACTCTGCTGAATTTTATGCCAAACACATGCATTTTGGAAGGCTAATTCATGAGAAGAAAATAGCTTCTTATCTAATTAGCTAAGACGAAAAACAGGAAATACCACACACACACAGAGTAAACAAAGTGATTAAGTTCATATGCTGTGTTAATTTTTCAAGGAAGGAAGAAGAAGGGTGAAATTTGTGTAAGAACTTACTATTGAAGAATTAAATAGGCCGGCAAATCTATTTCTGACAGATGAGTTCTTTTAATAGTATGACTTCAAAATACTAATTTTTTTGCTTTAATTCTTTCTGGATAAGTTTTATTTTTCAAAACTTACATTAATGAGAGTTCAGTTTTACATGTATCTTTTGGTTCATCCTTCCCTCATAATAATCTCTTTTAGAATTAGTCCTAGGTTAATTGGCCTCTCCATATTGTTATTCTAAAAAGACATATCCATATTTAATTATTTTAAAACAGGTGAAATAGAAGGAAAAGAGCCAATAGATTGCTTAATAGATTTATTAGACTATGAAAATGCAGCAACATTCCTTGTCTAACTTTTCTTTTACAATTCCCGTCGTAAGGACAATGAAGTTGCAACAAAGCTCGTCAGCCAAAATAGAATCGACTTTGTTGCTCGTTAAAGGTGCTTATACCCTCAGTGTTCATAAATTTGAAAAATGTGATAGAAAATTATAATAGAAAACATGGGGATATGTATCACTAAGCTTCAAGATGTGGAAGTATAAGTGAGTACAGAATATATGTGAGGTCATAGGCAAAGAATAGTGAAATTGTGACAAGAAGAAACAAGCTAAAAATGGATCATTTGGAAGGATCATAAAGTAAGCAGATTATTGACCTAGTTGGTGTTTTCCATTTCCAGTCTTTTTCATTATGTAACATCATGAATATCTTCAAATCTGTACATGGAAGAATATTTTCTTTTCTGTCCCACTAAAAATCAGCTACGTTTGATTATGCGTACAGAGCATCAAAAAGGGTAATCTAATTGAAATTCAATCTTCTGGTCTCCAAGGGCACTTGTCAAAACAAATAGACAAGATATTATTATGATATAATGTCATTTTCTTTTTAACAAAAGTTATTCTACATCTCACCATGCTGAAATCAATACTTCTTGGCTGAACAGCAGTAACAACATTGTTTATGTTAGTTTTTCTAACACAAGACAGGGGATACCTATTAGATTACTGATGACAAATGTTGATAATTTTCCTTTTATTGCTTTAAAAGCTACTGTTAAATATTTGATTGTGGTTTATTTAATCATTCATCAGTGCAAACAAGTGGGGAAAAAAAATCACAGATACCATTCTTGTGTTATGACCTGATGTTTGGTCACTGATGTCATTATTTTCCCAATTGGTTTTCTTTCTTTTTTCCTTGTATTTCTGTAATCCAAATTTCATTGAGTAATGTAGCAGTCTAATTTCTGTGTGTACATTTGGCAAGTTCCCGGTAACTTGCAAATACAGTGTTCATCTCTTGGCCTGCTCTGATTGACAGCCCAGAAATAGTCTTTTAAATTGTGTCTGATTCTCATCTCTCTGTTTGAAATGTGAAGTTAAACAGTTTTCCTAGCAGTCTGCATGAAGTCTTGAATCGAACATACCAGCTGTTTTGGCTGTTGTACCAAGCTTTTGTCTATGCAAAAGTACATCATTTCATCTTTGCACATTAATAGCTTACTGAAAACTGTTGCAGCTGTCCATTTACTTACACATGCCACTCCACAGGGCATGTGATAGCTCAAAGTAATTTATTTACTAAAATAGAGTTATTCTCACTACCCATACTCTTATCATGTATTAAGTCATTATTTTGCACTTGCTCCACTGTGGAATGAATGAAAATGTTCCATTGTCACAAACAGCACTTGGGTTTTAGAAAAAGAAAAGAACAGTGGATTCAAAATCCCCGTAGAGTATAATATGGTCTCATCAGCTGTCGTATATTTATCTGATATTTCAGTCAACAAATACTGTATTTGTATTACAATAGCTTTCTATGTTTCCAATCAAAATTGAAGCACCATTGTGCCGGACAGTCTACAATCCTATATGGTGGCACTGTTCTTGCCACAAAACCTTTGCAATGGAATAGATACAAGCTACTAGAGAAAATGCAGCTATTAATCTACTGATATAAAATACTCACTGCATATAAAGATCCAGTGTCACAGCCCAGAAAGCATTATATGACATCAGAATTGAAATAAGCTTGCAACATGAGTTGCTCATGCTGTAATGTGCAATTACAGGTACTAATAACAGAATGCAAAAATAATACCCAAATGAAAGTAAATGCCCAGCCTAATAAAAAGAAATTCATAATACACTTTTGAAGTGTGATTTAAAATAAGATTGGGCTGGGGGCGGGGGGGAGTGAGTGCCAGTTACAAGGATATTAGGAATATGCATATTCTGACCCAAAATCACAGAATATCCTGAAACATCAAAATGGTAAACTTAGGGCCTGTTTATGCAGATCATTACATTAAACAACTCCAAGGCTAGACAATAAACAAATTTATGAATTTAGCCAGGATTCTTGAGTTTGGTGATGTATTTTTTATTGCCCATACTTCAGTCTTTCTTATATATAGTACCACTGAGTAAATACTGATTTCGTTGTTATTGTTTTTACCTTTTTTTTAAATGTACACTATTACCCTAATTAAATTAGACTTCCTAAGAAGCCAGTGCTTCCACTCCTAAGCTACTTTCTGATGCTGCGTATGACTGATTGAACGACTTTCTCATCCCATACCCATCCTCCTTTTGTGCTCAGCCTCTGCCTCCCGAACTGCTGTTTATTTTAATTATTTGCTGAGAGTTGTCTAACATTAGTCTCCAAAGCTTTCACAATGAATTACTTCATTCAGGTGCTTCATAAGTTTTGCTGTGATTTCCTAAACTCTTTTTACTTTGTCAGTAAGTTGCAGTAAAAATGAGATTTGATTTGGTGTTCCCTGAGCAATACAGAAAGTAAATATGCTCTGTAACCCGGTGATTTTCTATTTAGCTGAAAAATCCATTAGGCCTTTTCTTTTGTTAAGAAATTCCTCTATAAACTTTTATCTGACTTTCTCACTATTATTGTAGCTGAATGTTTGAAGTTGATAATCCATGTGAAGATTTTTGTGTGTTTTTTGTAACATAGCTTCTCATAGCAAAAGTGGAAAAACATATCAGTCCTGACAGATTTTTTTCAGGTCAGCCATGGTTATGGAGGAATCCTGCTGTGTTCTGTCTGCATATTTTCAGAACAGTTGCCATTTTATTATTTCCTTCTCAGAAGCTACAGACAGAAAATCTCTTTTACCTACTCAATGAAAAATGCAGACAAGTCATTTAAAACCTCATATACGAAAATCAATTTGTCTTGATCAAACCTCTTATGCAAATATGTAACAAAGTATATAGTCAGCTTGTGTGGAAGTGAAGTTCCTTTAAGTATTTTGACTGAATAACAACTTTTGTTGTTGTCACTGACAAGATGTTCTAATTTTATGGAAGTCTCTCATTTGTAGCATCCCTTCTTTCTGTATTTTGCCTATTGGTGTAGCCAGTGAACCTGAGGATGTGAATTTGTATGTCTCCTGATCTCTTAAAAGAACTGATTGTAAAACATGGTATGCAGCTAGATTTCATAGCATTTTCAAGCTTAAAAATCAGGATCAGCTATTGCGAGTGCTAATACTAGCTTGAACCATAGTAAGGATGAAATCAGAATGTGCTTAAATTTAATCAAACAGGGGAATGCAGTGATTCTGATTAAATTCACAAAGCCTGCTAAAGAATCTGCAGAGGAAGAATAATACCAACAATTAGAGACGCAGAGAAGTTCCCAGTAAAGATATGATCAAAGAGGTTAAATGTGCTGATCTACACACTGCACTGAAGTTGCATCTTTGAAATATTGTGATTTTCTAAAACTGGTAGTGTATTTCCCATTCAGTTTTACTGTGCATGTCATAATATATAAAGGGAAGAAAAAAATATAACACCAGCCTGTTTTTTTATTCTGTTGAATATGCTGGTTTCCTGCTTTCCTATGGTCAAAATTACAGTGCTCAATTACATTACATTATTTTCTAAGTTCATCAAAACTTTGGATTATTTGAGTTCTTTTTGTTTGTTTTCAGAGGGAGAAGAAGATGTGTTCTGTACAGGGGTTTGGTTAGAAGATGTTTTACTATACTCATTTGTGTAGAATAAAAAACACTGACACAAACTGCCATCACAACAGGATCTTCAGTATAAAAACTGAAGATCTGACCTTTAAAAACCTTAGAACCCAGAATTTTTTTACTTAAGTAAATTCCAAAGCAAGAATTAAATATTACTGGAGAGTATAGACATGTATTATACTTAACCAAAAAATTGTAGCTGTTTAAAGAATTTGCAAAGTCAGTCTTGGACACTCTACCTCCTTTCCCACTAAAAGTATTTTTCCTCCACCTAAGCAGGAAACAAAACACTAATTTCTGTAGACAGACCACAAGGCAGATATGCTCCTTTTGAGCCATAACCTATTGGGATAAACAAAGTGAAATTCTGCTACCTACCTGTGACCATCTGGAGGTAGGGCTACCTCTAAAATCTCTATGCCACAAAGTTTGTAGTAAATTTGGCAATATAAGTTACTGGAACATGTTTTCTAAAATCCCTGAGAACAGGTAACTTCCAGATTTTTAGTGTGGTGTCAAATTGAGTTAATTGGTGAGAACAGTAGAGGGTTTGAAAGTAGATGAACTGCTTGAACCCTTGTATCTCACAGGGAGCACTAAGTAATTCAAGGGTTCTTACTTTTCAATTGCAATGCCTTTATAGGTTATTTTCTAGATCTTGGGACAAACTGAGATGCTTCAGCCCTGATTCCATTGATATTTTGAAAGAGAATGTTGCTGAGAAGTACTCGGGGGTGGTTTGAGTGAAAACCCTGTGTAGAACATATGTATTTCATGTGTATGAATAATTTTACATGAGAACATGGAATCATTTTTGCTGATAGACCAGCTTTCTGTGAAAATGAACTGCAGAGCTGTTTGCTAGATTCTGAGAGCATTTCATGGTGCACAAACTGTCTTTTGCTACGAATTCTGATTTTGTTTTGCAGGATTGTACCCACTGCTTTTAAACTTATGTCAGGGTTTGATTCATTATTGGTCATTTGCTTATTAAAATAGCAATTGCTTATAGATGTTGAACTTTAAAACAAACCTGTAGAAGGCTATAGAACTCCTTGCAAATGCTACTTAGTATGAGTAAGAAATACAGAAGCAGACATCCTTGTCTCAAATGTTCCATGCTGTTGGGAACCTCAAATTATTTTATCTAAAATGAATATTTTTCCCAAATCCAGCATCAACCAGTAGCTTGCTCCTTACTTGAAACACAACAGCAGGCCACATGAAGCTGACCTGTTTTTAAGTTGGAGTGTACTGGCTGTGTGTCTTGTAAGGAAGCCTGTTCTTTCTAATACATAGGCTGGGTGCAAACTGTATGATCATCATCAGTCGTTCTGGTTTCCAACATTAAAGTGTAGAAGTGACATATTGACTCTCTGAAGTCAGCCTGAAATGTCATTAGGTTTTTCTAGGGTAAGCTTTTTATTTTCTGTGTTTTTTAAAAATCTCTAATAACGTTTTTTTAGAAGGACTTTTTGCTCTGTGGAAATTATAGAAAAAAGTAAAATTAATTAGCCATTAGCCAAAATGAACAGCTAACATTCTGATTAAAAGTGGTTACTAAGGCTAGTCCTCTATAAGATTCCATAGGATTATGTATATATTTATTCTTGTCATTTGTGAGCTTCAAGTTCACAAGCAGCAATCTGTGCCTGGATATATCCAAACACTTATTTTCTATATTTTCTGTCATATTTTGCATTTCCCTCAAGATGTGATAATAATTTAGAGTGAACATGAAGTAAATTAAGAAGTAATTTTAGAAATGGTGGGGTAGGATTTAAGAAAATTCTTCATTTCTGTGACTCTATCTGATCATCATTTACAAAGTTGTGCATTAAGAGTCACTGAAATGAAGTGTGACTGCTTGGCATTTAGTAATTACATTGGTATACAAAAAGAAATAAAATCCATCTCTTACTCTTAACGTTCTATTACTAGCTAGATTTTTTTTTAATAAGTGGAAAAAAACCCAACACAATAAAATATAGTATTACTCAATTTGGAAAACATGAAATGACTGTTAATAACTGTGGATATGCTGTTATTACATTCACTGCTCAGAAATAAACACAGGCTTGTTTTTAATTTTTTAAGTACCACATATGTCTTCATCATATTTGAATTTTGGAGTTCACATGCAGATGTGATCATTAGGCTGGTTTGAGTTTGAGCGCAAGTATCTCACATGCATAGTCATATTGCAGATGTTGTATCTTTATCAGTTCTTCTTTCAGAATTTCATGCTTATAATTCTTCTGGGAGTTTTACCCACAGTCTTTTACCCTTTATATTATAATAGGCTGGCACACACCATTATCTTTTTCCCATCATATTGTGACTAAACTTAGCTGTCCCTTTCCACATCAAGAACACCTTAGAAAAAGCGGAAAGCATGTAAGTTACCATAAAAGTGTTCTGCACTCACTTCTTACAAGGCAGAACACACACAAACATCTCTTAAACAGCTTCAGAGGTGGAAGCTTCATCATAAAAGGCAGGCTAAGAAATGGAAAAGTAAATTGTCACACTCAGGAATAGTGGTGGTGCCACCAAATCTCATTCAGTAGCCTTCTAGTATTCAGTGCTTGCAAGTAGACTGACAAGTAGATGAGTTTGTCTGACACATTAAAGCAATACCAAATCTGGGAGAGCTGCCATGTTGGTGATAGAGCGATCCATCCTCACCAGAACTTTGTAACCCTCAGTAAAATCTTCTTAAGTTTTATTTTCCTCTTGTGCTAACTACAGACAGTGCACATGCTTACAGCAAGCCCTTCACCACAACACACTGGAAGAAAGCATACTCCAGCACTGTACACTTGATTGGGAGAGTGTACTGCACTGTCACAGTAGTCCGCAACAGACACCCTCTGCAACTATGAAGCATTAGAGCCGCCAAGGCTCTAGGCAAATAATCAAAGTTGAGTGCACCAGCAAGTTCAAGTGAAATTTTTGTGTACCAACAGGAGGGAAACATGGAGTTAACTGTGCAACTAAAACAAAGGAGTACTTTAAATTCTCATCTTTGCTTTTGGGAAAGTGACATGTAGTTACAACTCTCTGGGGAGGCAGTTTTGAACAGAAGACTAAGCACTCACTGAAACACTCCTCTGCTGAAAGAAAATAGTGAAAGGGAGAAAGAAAAAGAAAAGAAAAAGGGTTCTAAAAGGTACTTATCTCCAGAGTAAAAATATCAGGAAGACCAAAGCATAAAAGTCAATAGGTATCTTCTAAGCATTCATCTCCATAGTCTTACAAAAATAAAGATAACTTGTTAACACTACCTTAGATAAAAATATGGAAAGGGAAAACAGAAACTTAGTGTAAGAAAAATTTATGCACAGATGGAACAACAGAAATCACTTAAAACACTAAGGGCAATATAAAATCAATATAAATTAATGTCTCAGTTTTAACACTGTTAATAGTATTAATACAGGTTCTATTCAATTTATAGAACATTTTGTGTGAGATATTCATACAAACAGATGCAATACTGTTTTTATGTATTAAAATGAATTCTGGGTTTTATAGCACTATTCTTATGATGCACTTCTGTAAGTCCTATTAAAGTTAATTAGTATTATGTGCACATCAAGAGAAAAATTGAAAGCATATGTGTTTTATTGTAACAATTATTAAACTAACATCTTGTACTGACAGAATGTAGTTGTTTGCCTACAACCTCCAGCTGTGAACTTTCAATCTTATAACCTCTCAATATCAAAGGCAATCCAACTAACATGTAGCTGCTAAAGCAAGTGGTGGCAGTAAGTGCTAATCTTACCATTTAGCTAATATTCAGCAGATACTTTTGGTATAATGCTAAAAGCCCAGTGCAGTTTGTCTTAGCATACTATCGTGATCTAAAAAAAACAGTTATTAACCATGAATGGTGATAAAATCCAGTGGCACTTTTAATCAGGGTTTGCACATGTGCATGTTAGTCCACCTGCCCTGCCAAAACATCAACTTGAAAATTCTTTGGTCTTTTGTCTTTCTGGTAACTAATTTTCAGTGTTTTTTGCATGAAGAGGCTACCTGTTCAGGCCCTAAGAAACTTGATGGTTAGTGATATGAACATATGTCAAATGGCTTCCTTCTTCTTCTCATGACATTAGAAAATAATCATTTATCTCTCTGCAATGCTATATCTGCTTAGCATAAGTGCTAGCTCAAATACCATGGTGAACTGAAGTGTTCTTGATGATTCATGTCTAAATTTTTATGGTTCTCACCATAAAATCTAAACAACACTTTATGAGCAGATCAGTGATATACATACAAGTTGATTTTACTTATAGAGAAAGAGAATGTAATATTTCTCATGTGTGGGGAAAAATTGTAAATGATCTGATTTCCTGTTGGAGTAGGAAGGAAGCTTAATATGAAATAGCCTATGAAATAAAATGGCAATGAGCTTAGAAAATGTGACAGCTGGTTCACCAACATACTTAAGTATATAAATAGTTCCATTACAGTCAGTTTTCTCAATGAGACTACTCATTTGCTTTAAGTTAGATAAATTATGTAATGAAAAAGTTTAAAAGCCATTGGCAGCCAATCAAGAAATCATTTTCTGCATGTGGTTATTTGGAACAGACTGCCTAGGTTTTATATATAAAATAATACAATATATGGAACAATATTCTTTTTTTCATAATTTTTACAGTTATACAATGTTACAGAAGGATGCAAAACTGATTTTGAACGACCTTTTTTAATGTGTAGTGGTTTTATCATTGAAAGCGTTTTGGAGCAGGTGCTTTTTAGACTCAGAAATACTGTGAATGCTCTCACGGTCTTTCAAATGATAACGCTAAATAATGTAAAAATAAAAAAAGAATTCATTATGAAATTTGAAAAATCCACTCTGATTGTATGGAGCTATAGAGATGTAATTGTACCTATAATAGACAAGTCTGCTTTGTGAAATGCTTTGCAAAGTTGTGTTACATAAATAATATCTATTAAAATTATTTGTGTTACCTTCATTGAAAAGACCTTTTACCCAGGAGTTAAAATGATAGGACAGAGTGAGATCTCTGAAAGCTTTTGTAGCTAGTCCTGCGTACTCAGGAAAAATCGCATAATTTACACTGTTACTTGTTGGCCTTACATATGTTGTTCATTAGTTCATTTAGCATTACTACATATTTTGCTGCTACATAACGTATATACACTTTTTCCTGACTCAGAATCGTTAGAAAAATAGTCTCCCAATTCGCAGCTGACTTTTAAACCCTTGATAGTTTTTGATGTCCTGCATTAAGTTTGAAACAGGAAGCAATAACTTACAGCTGATAGTTGGATTAATTTTTACTTTTCACGAAGACTAAGATAAGTTATTTTCTAAAGGAATTTTTATCTCCTTTTCTGGAATGAAAGATATTGTGCCTAAATTTATGCGCAAAATAAATTTAGAATACCACCTGAGGTAGACATTAATTTAATTTTTGTTTGTTTGTTTGTTTTACATTTTGTTGTGATAAAGATGGTTTCTGTAAACTCATTTAAAACTGATAGAGACACTTCTTGCTGTCAGTTATTCAAGACTTCAGCAGGAGATCATCTGGCAAAGCCATTTTTCTGTTTTTCTTTTGAAGACTTAAGTTAACATTAGCAGTTCATATCGTCTTAATTGCTGTATGAGCTGGTAAAGACAATCACAGGCATAGCAACAGAGATGTGGAAATTTGCTTTCTAAGAGCTTTCAGACATTTTGGTGCAGAGGGAGGTTTCCAGTCTGTTCAGGCAAGAACTCTGTGGAAGTGTTTCTGCAGCTGTCATCTCCATAATACTGACTCTTGTGCAAACCCAGCTACTAAATACCAAAAAGTCATGTAATAAAGTGAACTTGAATATTTACCTTGGAAAAAATTGGCCTAATGGTTTACAAAACATGATAAACAGAGAAAGGTGCGACTTTGGAGATAACAGTGTTTACGGACACGTATAGCTGCATCAGGTCCTGTAATAATATGAAGGCTTAGATGTGTCATATTAAAGGTTAAAAATCATCTTCTTGAGAAAACTTTTAATACATCAGGATAAACAGTTTAGACAAACCTTTTCCAGAAGCACACTATTTAAAGCGAGAACACCAGAAAAAGGCTAACTCTATATTAGCAAGCTGTTTTCCTCATGTGCCAAAGGAGCTGGAAGTTACTGAAAAGTCAAAAACAATTAAACCTTCTTTTTATAATCCCTGTCTTACCCTTTCAGTTAATACTCTGAACAGATTATGTTGCAACACTTGCTCAAATTAGCATGCCAGAATAAAATAAATTTAAAAAATAAATAAAAACCAAAAAGATGTTTAGCATGCACAAACTGATTTTAAGTCCTCTTCAGGTACTGAAATACTGTTGGGTAGTCTCTGAGATTTATTGCTATATATTCATTTAGTGGCAGGAATTATTTCTCAATTACAACAACATCTGACCTGGTCCCAATTGTTTCTAAAGAGTGCACATAATAATCTTCATGCCTACCTCTCCAGCCTACAGGAAAAATAGTTTGATCACTTTTCTCTGAAAGAAGTGAGGTTTGTATTTACTTATAAAATAGATGACAGCTGTTATTACTAATAAATTCAAGGAAAAACAGTTCCATTGTTGAAATCAAACAGAACCCTGGCACTCCCAGCCAATTGTTTGTGTCGCTTCTGTGGCATAGGGCCACTCTCTGAGTGGTAATTCACCACTGGACAGATTTCACATCTTGTGTTTTCAAGCATTTTATTTTCTTCATTTGTAACTTCTTCATGCAATTTATCGGGTGTTCAGTCTGTCCGCAGAGTTGGCATGGAGTTTTTTTGTTCTCACACTGTTTTGTGGTGTACTTGACACACAGAATGCTATACTAAGCCTGGTCTGTCACACTATGTCTGTTTAAAGGCAGCAACTGGCTCTCCACAGCTGTTTGACCTCATTAACTGTTTTCACAGAACAGTTTGTGATGAGTTTGCAAATCACTGTCATAACACGAAATTTCCTTTCTATTCCTTCTCACATGCACTTCCCCCACTCACCCACCCCACCCCTGCCTGACATCATGATTCCCTTGGCCTTCTGGCAGGCACACTGGACTGTTCCACATTGTCCGAGCACTGTTTCAGCCCATGACTTCCAGCTACACAGAACAGCTACTTCCTTACGTCCATGCTCATAGACTGGAACTGAAACATTGCTGGGGTTTTTTTTCTGCAGCAAAATTTCAGGTAGAAGATGAAGCTTCAGGACACAGCTAGTTCTAACATTGTGTTTTGGGGGCAAAATAATCCATAGCAAAACTACGTTTGTGACATTGTGAACCTGTGAATCTTTATGAGATTAAAACCTTGAAGTGTTGGCTGCCTTAAGCTTTAGAAATAATAACATTTCTATGTTACTACGTACATGTCTTCATCCGCATGTATACTATTAAGTGTTAATATTAGGTTCTCCTATGTAACTCCTTATTCATTGAAGGGTATTTAGCAGACAGCAGTAATTATTGAACTTGGGCACAGAACTGTGAGAAAGCTGGATTTTAAGCAATGTGTGTCCTCTGCTACAGAGGAAGCTCTTCTGTGTTCTTCCAGAACAGAAATGAATGGCTGTGTCTCCCCCAGAAGAAAATACCCTCTAACATCCTTGTCTGGACACTTCCTCAAAGCTATTTCTACTTAACTCATGCCAAGCAAAAAAAAAAATTCATATCTAGTCTCTTATCTTCTCCTATGGCTATCCTTCCCTGATAACAGATCCCTAGGCATCTTCTCAGTATCTGTGAGAGAAAGGGAATGTTGCTGTAGGTGGGCACAAGAGGTGAGAGGGATACCTCCTTCATATTCAGGAAGATGAAGAGTGAGGTCTAGGGCACACCCGTTCCATCCAAGCCAGGCCACCGGGGAATAACTTCACTTTCCACTCATAAAGGAAATACTTCCTCGCTTCTGTTGAAGATGCATACAAGTTCAAAGATGCACATTGTTTTAACATTTGCCAGCATTTTGGATCTGTCTTTTGCTCATGAATATTAGGAGTACATGATATAAGGCATTGCATTGTTGTCTTGCATCTTGCTTGTTTCATCCAGCATTTTCTTAATTGATAGACATGTGTTCATAGTAGTGGGAAGACTTAAAAAAAAAGCAAACAAACCACAAAAATGGGAAGCTACCCAGAAGTATCTGTTAGTTTTTTAGTCACCTTTCTATAGTGATGTAAGTGTGATGAATGTTTTAAGCATGCTCTTCAGACCAATGAATGCTGCTGACTTATACTTAAGAATGAATATGAGGTAATTACTTACAAAAGGTATTTGCTAATAGCAATATTTTAACCCAGAGCATTAATTAGTAAAAAGGAGGGGAAGAAAAAGAAAATATATCCTTTAGGTGTCCTGGACTGATCTGTATATTCAGAGTACTAACATGAGAAGTGAGCTCTTGTGTACATATGAACCAGCTGCTGATCTTATTATTTACTGCATCATAAAACTGTGTGTGACATGAGAAATTAAAACTTAAAGCTAAGACTGCCATCACTGCACTACTGTTATTCTTACCCCTTTATTTTTCAATTAAAAGGAGAATATAAAACCCACAAATATTAGTGTGTTAAAAATATTGACTAGATAGGCCATACAATCATTGTCCTAACCCTCATTCTTGGCAAACCCCAATTTAACCCTGATTAGTGTAATCTAAATCCTAACCTTGTCTGGAAACTAAACCTCAAATTAGAAATGGTAATCACAGAAATCCATATCGCTGCTCTTTGCCATCTTCTTCTCTTTTGTTCACCAATGCAAAATGGATAGTTTCCTTCTTGTGAATATTTGCATATGTAAATATGTGGGATGCTGTATTCTCTCTGCTTCAGAAGTTTAGTGTTTCTTTTCGTAAATATATGACACCCTGGTCTTAAAACACCACTTCACATTCTCTGCCTTTGTTTCATTACCATAACTCTGGCTGAGTCCTCCTCTTATGTTAGAGAAGGGACATCTGGTAGGGATTCTTGGATCCCCTATTGTTCAAGGTTGTTTTTAGGACATGGCCTTTTATATTTTCCGTTCTGTTCCCAGTAAGCAAAACAGACATCCAAAAGTTCAGTCATAACCAAATTTGGGCATGTGATATTCAGCCGATATGCTGTGTTATAGGCTACAACAGTGCCTGAGTGCAAATGTGAGAAAAAACCCTTATTCTGAGGCTTGTGTTGTCATGTAAGTGATGACTCTCCAAATGTTAATTCTCGTCCTTTGGAATGTCATTGTTAAAGGAGAGTGAGAAGGATTTCACCGTTCACATGAGTGAGACAGGTCACTTTTGAAAGAGCTTACTATATGCAGTCTTTAATTTAGCAGATTTTGAGAACTACCAAAAGGTGCAAATTCCTTTTTCTGCTCTCATGTCGTTACGAAAATATCTAATTTTAAAGGCACAATGCACACATTTGTTGAAACAGAGAATTTATTTAAGGCCAAATGCTAATAATAATGAATGTTAACTGACTTAATGCAATGTGAAATTTCTGCTTCAACATTCATACAAATGATAATTCAGTCTAAGTGGCTCTATGTTCTATTGTATAGACATTACTTTGCAATTTTCAGGGTAATTGCATACAGAGCTACTAACAACAAATTTGTTTTCTTTTGCATCAAAACTGCTTTGCACATCTCTTCAATATATGAAGACGGTTTTTAAATGCACCTTTTTTAGTAGGATGGTATGGGCAGCTGTTCTCTTGTTGAATATTTACTGTTAGTGAGTCTCTAATTATCTTATTAATGTCTAATTCCCTTTCCTTTTGTGTTATAACTGCATGAAATTTAAGAGAAATCCCAACAGATACCTAGATCTATTCTTACAGTGTAGTCGTTACCCTACTTTACTGACTTACAGCACCACCTGTATCTAGCAGCTTTGAACAAAGAACCCTGGCAAAAGAATTTATTGTGTGTTCATAATTACTTTTTTGGCAAAATTTACCTTGTGAAATATTTCAACAGGAGTAATGTTTATTAACTGGCACTTCTCTAATATCTTTATATCTTTTAAATCCAAATTAGTCTTTTGTGTATAATTTGAAATGGCTTTGGTTTTGTTTTTCAATTTATTCATATGTGTAGTACTGGTAATTGTATTACAGTAATACAGTTTGTATTCAGTACAGAATACAAATTTTTCTGCAAAATGCTGATTTTACTCGCTCTCCTACTCTCTTTCATTTTACTGTTCTCAATCCTCTGTTCGGTTCAGTTGCAGGAAAAATGATTTTGACTAATACGGTCATGATGTCAAAACAGTGCAAATTATATGCTGCTGCCATCTGGAATAGTGAAAATAAAAGCTTTATTTACACTGTTCTTTGAAATAATAAACTTTATTGCGGCAGTTTATCTTCAGTATCTACAGTGTATTCTGGGAATACTCCATGTGTGCCTTTTTATTCTGTGAATAACTAAAATTTGCCTGTGGCAAAGCTATCAGTGAATCTTGAAATAGTTGGTTTTTTTTTTTCCTGCCTAAGTAGAATTGAGAACCATGCTCCATTTCCAAAATGAGAATAATTGGTCACATAGGACACTATGTTTTAAGAGGCACAATGAAACGCTTCAAGTATCTATTTTAGTTGGGCAGATTACACACATTTAACTACAGGTTAATATGGATATTCTTGAACATGGGTGTTTTGATGGTGCAAATAGTTAATGTGGATGGAAATACTTAACAGAAATATTACCCAGGGTTTTTTTTTGTTTAACATGTCAGCTGTCTAGTCCTGGACCCTGGTGCTATTACCTTGCCTTCATACTCCATAACCCACAACCAAATTTGTCACAATTTGCTTTGGGTGTTTCACATTGGCACTTCATGTGCCTACCATTGCAATATTATGATAATGTGCTGTAAATGAGAAAATTATTCACACCAAAATCTGTCTTGTTAAAATACAGTACAGATTGCCAAAGTGATTCAGCAAGGTAGCTATGAAGAATTTAAGACTTTTAAGACTCAACCTGTTTCTAAAAGCTGCCACTCTTCTCGCTGCCAGCAGGGCCTAGACATGATCTGAAAGTAACTTTTTACAGGAAAAGTAGTCAAAATGTTAAAAAGGTGTGGCAAAAATGCTGGATGAAGATCACTTTTTTATCTGTGTTGTACACCTGGGTAGTTTTATCATGAAGAGCCAAATCCATTGTACTGGATTTGGATTAAATCCTCTTCTTTCTTTGAATTCAGCTTTTATATATGCATAGGCTTGACAGTATACCATCAGACATAGCTTCAGAAGTTCCTGAAATCTCATGAAAGAATTATGTAATTTAAAAAAGAGAGATTGTAACAGCACACTTTTTCCTTTAAGATGACAGAAAGCACAGTTAAAGGACAAGCAGAACAGAGTTCATGACATATAGTTGTGGCAGAGCTACATTCAGAGTTTTTTTCTGTAGGGACTCTTGAAGGTAAGTATGGTTTCCTTTTGGTAGAGTATAGTTTAACTTGTTGATACCACTCCATCAAAATTACTGTTTACACATAAAAGCTGAGTTTGAGTCTTTACTCTAAATGCTGTTGTATTTGTGTGGGGATTCTCACCTGTAAGACAGGTGCAGGAACATATGAAATTATGTGATGGATAGTGTCTGTAGGTATACCGAAATCTGAATGTAGAGGTTAACATGATTTTTCCATACGTGTTGCTTGGAAGGGAAGCAATTACCACTTTGACAAAACTGGCAGCAGAGGTAGGAATCTCAAGGACATTATTTACAGGTGAGCAATGTCAAACACACTGAATACACAGAGACAGTTTAGAAATACTAGGAACAACCATGATGAGAAACAATGGAAGGCCATATTGTATCATTCTCTCTTAAGGGTTCATGTGGTAACCAGTCTTTGTAATTGCCTATGTTTTTCAGCTCATACACTTGCTGAAAAATAACTTTTGTAGAGCTCTTACAGCAACTGGAAATTATACTAGCACAGTACTAAAGGCTTTCTCTTAATGCCAGTAATGGAATGCCGCACTAAGACACCTAACAAATTCAAAGAATGTGCTCTATTTCTAAATCTCTTGTATCTGTCATCCTAAACAAAATGTGTATTACATGTATGACCCACTAAGCACAAGGACAGAGAAATCTGCCCTTTAATGGCCTCTCAAAATGACAGTACCAAATGGCTTTGAGAAGGTCAAGTCTGATTTAAATTGTTGATGAATTGGAAGCTAATTCACTAGAATTGAATATTAGCAGGGAACAGTGGTATATACTGTGGTTTAAAACACAATGAGCATATTAATGAGCAGTAAAAAATACTTTTCAACTCATGTAAAATTGTAGAGCTACCAATATAACAAAATTTTCTAATAGTTATTATTTTCCTGCCATGGCTGAGAGGCAGTTGTTCACTGATTTGACGCTCAGCTCTATTGCACAGTGTGTTTGATGATCTGTCAAACTTGGTATCATCCTAGTGTAAAGACAGTTTTGTACAAACCACTAATAAACTGAGAGAGAAGAAAAGCAATTAACATCTTAAAAATTAAGTCCACTGTGATAAGCACTCCAATTAGAAATTGCATTATTCAATATGTTGAATATTGGGTTTTACTGCCAAATACCTGAAAGCCAGATTGGAAACAAGCCACAGCTGTCAAAGATATAACAGTTCTGGCTATTTGAATCTGTTACATTCTGATGTTTCTCATGAAAATTTCATGAAGAGCATTCATTCAAAGAGATTCTATGCATAAGGGGGATGGATGGAATTTAATTACCCTTATTAAAAATAAGAAAGGAAAGCTCTTTACTACTCCATCCTATTAGTATTCAAGATAGATTATCTTTGTTGTACACTTACGTATTTGCAAAAGGGACTCCAGGGTTTTCTGTATGAGAGAAGTAGGAAAGGAAAGGCCAGGTCATAAGAACCCTGTTCTGTGTCACAAGTCAAATCTTGTCAGTTACTCCCGAAGTAAAGACTTCATTTTTATAGAGAGACATGAAACATACCTTTCTTTGGGAAGAGCATATAGCTAGTGAAGGATTTGACACTTAACTACTGACTGGTAGAAATACTAGCTCTGAGGAGTTATGCAGATTTATTGGAGAAATGTGTTTACTATACCAGAATAGTATCTACGTGCATTTGTATTGCAAGCAATTAAGTCACTCGTGGATGACAGCAGACCCCAGGAACTACAAAGATTTATAGGATGTACTTGCTTGCTATACATTTTTCAGAAAAGTCTCAAGACTTCCCTGAAACTATTTGAAAATATGACACATTTTTCATGAAAGAGACTTGACATTGAACAATTTCTTCTGTTATTTTATCCCTTAATCAATTCCATGTCAGTAACCACCAATCGAGACATTTAATAATATACATGTTTTATAGTTAGTATTGATCCCCTTTCTTTGATTTTTTTTGCTTGTCCTTTTTGAGCTGAAATAATAGCAATTATTTTGCAATAAAATATTTTTGCCATTTTAATATAAATTGAAAGCAAGATGATGTAATTGAAATAGATTATTTTACCTGTGCTAATTTGATTTCTGAGAACTTGCCTGATCCCACTGTGCTTCCAATGTTACTTGCTAGTGTGTATCATCTTAAGAAGGCAAATTGTTCTTGTTCAGTATTTCATAATATTTCACTATTGACTGTGTTAGGGTGAGGATTTTTGACCATATCTGAGTGTTTTAATTGACACAGTTGTATCCATTCAAGATCATTATGTTGCTGTCAGTTCAACTCTGATATCTGCATAACTCCAATGTTTGGAGTTTGACAGTGCTTTGCAACCTTATAATGCATTCATCCTCACAGCAACTCTGTAGCAGTAAAGTGCTGTCATACCTGTCTTACAGATGGACAACTGAAGCACAGGGACATTAAATGTTAAGACCGACAGTGCATAGGTAACAATGATAAAAGCAGGAAATATAACTTGTGTCTCCTAAGCCGCTGGCCAAACCCTATACTGTGTGATCACATTTACTTATGTATTTGTCTCATGTAGAGAAAGGGGTTTTTCCTGTTGTTGATAGACATGGTAATTCAGTATTTCACATAAAATAGTAAGGACTCTTACAAGCAGAGCAACCTCGGTGTTGTAAAGTACCATAGTGGGAGTCTAATGATTATGCATTACATACAGTATCTATGCCAATTTAATGAATTTTATAAGTATAAAATGTGGAGCTGCTTTTTTGTGAATATTCTATTTTGTATCAGCATTTTGATCACTCCAAGTTACCAAAAATACTGCCTGAGTATCTGGGTTTTGCATCAGTTCCTTGCATACAAACAACTAGGGTACCCTTGAACATTAAGCAGGGTGGTGATTGGGGCTTTCAAGAGTTACTACATAACTATATGAGAAATCCCTCAAATCATACATTTCTTTTGCAGAGGATCAAATTCCTCGAGGTTTCCCTACCATTGATATGGGCCCACAGCTGAAGGTGGTTGAACGAACTCGTACAGCTACCATGCTATGTGCAGCCAGTGGCAATCCTGATCCAGAAATAACTTGGTTTAAAGATTTCTTGCCTGTTGACACAAGCAACAACAATGGCCGCATCAAGCAGTTACGCTCAGGTAGGGTCGTGTTACTGTTTCCACTAACACCCAGAGTTGTTCTCTCTCACCTTTTCTTTCTTTTATTTCTCTTCTTTTTTTTAAATTTTATTTAAAGGTAATAATTTCTCTTCCTCCTCTCTTTTCTGTGTTACTGAGTGTGTTGTCCATGTTTGTGATGTTGTCATAGCCTTATCTAGAGTCTGTCTCTATGTGTTTTGCAGCTTCTGTTTACTCCACATTGCTCACTGCTGTGACTGTACTTCTTGATAATTTTTTTCTTTACTGCTTTTTGCAGTACTTGATGGATCCATTTTCTCCTCTTTCTTTCTTCTTTCCTTTTTATTTTTTTTTAACAAATTTATTTCAACATTGGACTTCATTCAGAAATTGCAAGGAGTACCAATGGTTATATTCATCAAAACCAAAACCTGCATTAGACACTTCAATTAAAATTTAAAGTGTATTTTGTGCTGTCTTTTCCACATTTGACTCCACCAAAGATTAGCCAGTTTGGACACATCTTCTTTCCTCTCACAAATACATAAAACACAGTACTTTTTCCCCATGCACAATTATACCTAAAAAAGAAAATTAAAAAAAAAAAAAAAAGGAAAAGAAATCTTTGGGTAAACAATGGAATAAAGTTTTTGCTGTCTGAGCATTTTTCCAACACATTTAGCCACAGTAGTGTGCGCCCATGCTAAAGCTTTATGAATCCTACATTTTCTGGATCTACAGAAGTCTGCTTTTGGTGTAGAATCCAGCTTTTGCTGCTCTCTCTCTCTTTGCCCCTTGCACCTCCCTAGCAGTTCTTTCACTCTTCTCCTGCCCTAGTTTATTCTTTTGCTCTCTTTAGGTTAAAAAAAAAACCAACACAACTCTAAATTTATAGAGTTTAAAGCTATCCCTAAATAAGATAATTGGGATATAATGAGCTTTTTTCTTTGGCAATTGTAGTAGATATCATTGTAGAATCTAAGTTGTTTAATCACATGTCTTCCCAGAATTCTCAGCTTTTGACCTGTCCTGTGATGTTAAATCGTCTTGTTAACTGACTTTTTGCTTGTTGTCAGCAGAACTGTGTAAATTAACCTTCTGTTAATGTAAATTAAGAATTAATTTTTCACATGTGACATAGATGATTTAGTATATAAAGCTTTAACTGAAAACTTTGTACCAAATTATAAGGAATATAATAATATTTTTGTGCTGTCTTTCTTCTCTCCGTATTTAAATCTCCAGAATCTATTGGTAAGTGCTTAGTTCTGAAGCGCACTTCACCCCCACTAATTTCCATATTCAGAATATTATTATCCTATTATTTTATTATTATTATTATTACTACTATTATTACTATTATTACTCTTAAAATGCATGGCATGCATTTTACTAACAGTCAGTGTAGTCACCAGATCCCTATAGTGGCGCACACGCACACCTCCACAGAAATGTTGTCTTATCAGTCATAGCAACACCTAAAAGAACCAGTACACAGGTATCACGTAGCTGTAGAACAGTAAATGCCATAATCCAGCCTAAACTAAGTGTTTGTTTTGAGATAGCCTCCGTGTATCCTCTTTTTATATATATATAGATTTATATATATATATTTAAATAGAAATTCCAATATTTTCCTAAACTATGTCATAAGTACAGTATTGTAAAGTTTCCTTCAAGTATTTGAGGCATATTCGATATATATCTAACCCTATAAAACCAAACATCTAAGAACTCAGATGCTACTCTGAGAATGGCAATGCAGCCAATTGTAGCCTTTGCCCTTTGTGGTACAATGCAACTTGCTTTTATAACCTGATAATACTATCTAATTATTCCTGTTTTAACAGTATAGTAATTCAAGTTTCTCTTAAGACCTTATTTAATTCTGTAAATCTAATTTGATTCTTCTTCCAAAGCCCTAGCCTCCTTCTTCTCGTACTAATGCTTCTTCTTTCTAATCTTATTTGCATTCATATTATCCACCCAGGTGGTACACCAATAAGAGGTAAGAGTGCTGAACTAACGTTCACAGAATGATCTTACTCATTCTTTCTGTCCTTTCATCCCTCCCATTTTTGTCCTGTTTTTTTTTTTTTTAATTAAAAAAAAAAAAAACAAACAAACCAAACCACAGAAATGTCCATCATCTGATTTTTTTTTTCCTTTGTCCTGTTTGGTTATGATCAGTGACTCTCATATTGTGACCTTTCTTTCTGCACACTCCCTTTTCCTTTCCCTTTTTCGTTTGTTCATTGAAAAAAAAAAAAAGAAATGATAATTTGATTTGTGATATGCTTCAAAGAAAGCATATCCAGGTCTTCTGGCCATAGCCCAGTCACAGCGTACCATTTGTCCCTCTTTTTTCTTTTTCTTCTTCTTCTTCTTCTTTTTCTTCTTCTTCTTTTTCTTCTTTTTTTTTTTCTTTTTTTTTTCCTTCCTCTTTTTTTTTGTCCAACTGGAGCGAAAAAAGATCATTTTTTTTCTTCCTTAGCTGTTCTTGTCCTGGACCAAAGCCAAGATGGTCTGGAGAACAGTAGCAGACATGCAGAAGACAACATGGACTATCTTCTTTTTGTCTTATCTTTCATAAAAGGTTTTTATTTTTGTTCTTCTTCAACCCTTTTTTTTTCTTTTAACTTCGTAAAGTTGAAAATGATGTGTATGTCCCCCCCTAAAAAATTACAGAAATGTTTTTTTTCCCTTTATTGTTTTTTGGTTTTATTTTTGTTTTCTTTTTCTTGGAGTTCTCTCACCTATGGATTTTTGGATCTTCTAATCTACAGGCTTTGGAAAGGAAAGGTTAATGACTTAATATTCTTGGTGGTATGTGGTATTGTTGGTTTTTGATACTCTGGCAAAACTGTTTACTTCTTTTGTAATTCTTGTTTTGTATTTTTCTTGGGTTTTGTGACACCGCACTGCTAATCCCACTTGTGGATTTTGATGGGTGTCTTGGGGGGGGCCCTCCTATGGTCCTCAGCAGTGGTTGGTTGGTTCTTCCTTGTTGGCGTAGACCATGCTTTTTAACTTTTTTGTCTTCTAATTCAACTGCTCTTTGTTTTTCAGCAAACGTACTTTAAGATTGTAAGTTGCGGAAAACTGTCTTTCTTTTCTTACCAATCTGCATGTCTTAAGGGAGTTTTGTTTCTTTAAAAGAATATTTTGATAATTATAAATGACTAATGCAGTTTCTTTTTTTTTACTTCAAGCAGCCTTTTTGTTCTTGCTGCACATTTTTTACTTTCTTCAGCAGAAGATTTCTTGAAGCCTCTCCTGCCTTTTTTACGAGTACCACCTTTTGTGCTACTTTTGTTACTACATCAAAACAATGACATAAAAATAAAAAAAAATAATGACCCAACTACTTAATCTCTTTTGTTTTTTTCAAAAGCCATTCTTCCTTGAAGCAGTCTCACCCATCTTCATTTTAATAGTTTAGGGAAGAGTATTGTTTAGAGAGGATTTTTTTTGGCTGAATGCAAATTGTTTTTCTGTGCTAGCACTGATGATGTGAAAAAAATAATCTCTTTGGTTTTTTCATTGCATCATTTTCTGTCTGTGCATCTTAGCAAGAAAATGAACCGACGTTGAGTGGACCTTCGCATACAAGCTTTTCATATTGTTAAGCGGTATATTGTTATGGATATAAAAAGCCTTCTCTGACTGTCTATTTGGCAATGTATTTTATATTCATACAGGTGCCCTCCAAATTGAACTGAGTGAAGAATCTGACCAAGGCAAATATGAGTGTGTTGCAACCAACAGTGCGGGTACACGCTATTCTGCCCCTGCCAATCTATATGTCAGAGGTAGGAATGACATAACCCTGGCATCCACTCTTCATTCAGGTTCAGGGCTAAGATACTCTCAGGATCTATACAGTTACCACTGTAATAATCAAAATGCCATGGTAAATGTGTCAGTCATAAAATTCATTTAAAAGTGTAGAGGAAAGGCTTGGAGCTTGTTTTGTTCTTTTAAAGCACTCTTGAGTCCAGTCTATCCTGTGGGTTAAGGTTTGTAAGTATATTTATATTTTTACATCTTGACTTCTACTTTTCCTGCATTAAGTTAAATTGTGCTTTGCATTTATTTCCCTGTATTGGTTTTGTTTTGTTTTGCTTTTCAAACTCCTGAGGTGACTGCTCGGTGTGCTACTAACCAGCTGAGTGTAACCCCAAGGCATGGAGGTGTATGCCTACCTGACCTCTGCTGTGTAATTGCAAAGGAAAAGCTTCTAACTTTATAATAATACGTATGCAGAGCACAACTGTATTTTCTTCTTTTCTATTTCTTCTTTATATATATGTATGTGTATATATATATTTATATATCTTTAGTGTTGAGTGAAGTGTACTGCTTACAATGAGAGTGGTCAATTGGCTATGTTTTCTGAAGAAATTACCTATCTCTGTCACAGGTATGATTAATAAGGAAACCATTATATTCCTCTGTACAGTAGTAGAAATGGATATTTTTTTTTAACATACGAAAATATTCCTTTGGTTCAACTAGAAAGAAGTGCTTTGTTTCTGGCAGTATTTCCAATGGCTGGTTGATGTAGCTTTCTGTACAACAAAGCCTATAACATACATACATACATACATATGTGTATATTTATATATGTGTGTGTGTCTACAGTATAAGGGAATGGGTGGGAGAAATAGGACTGAAAACATAAACAGTTGTAAACTTTACTGTAGGGTGGATGACCTTACCAAAAATACCTAGCTTGATTTTGAAATTTTTTTTAGAGATTATTTTTTGATCAACCTGATATGTTTTCATATGGTGTGACTCTTTTGGCTAATTAAGGGGGGAAAAAAAAAAAAAAAGGAAAACATTTCATGATTTTGACATCCTTAGAAAGTTATTTGCTTTTTTTTCCTTTCTCTTCTCCTCCAACATACTGACTTTCCTGTACTGCATGAGGCATGTATACCTTTTTATCCAAAGGAAAATTTCAAAATTATGCTAGCTGTTGTTTCTAACACCATTGTAGCTGTGGAAAATGCTAACTTTTCAAGATGAGGTAGGAAGGTTTAATTAGAACAAGTAGAGATGTTCAAGTAGCAGTTGAAAGCCTTGATATGGCCTTTTTACTCTCTCTGTGTTTCCCTTGTTTTTCTCCTTTCCTCATTTCATTGTGTTCTGCATCAAACCCCCTACATCCCTCAGAGCTGCGAGAAGGTTGGTGTGTTTTTTACTTTTTACCCACCTTACAAAACTATTAATTAAACCAATAACAAAGAATACAAATGAAATGAATGTAGCTGCATTGTGGCATTTTTTAAGTTAATGTTACATTTAAGCAGAGAATGCCCTGGTCATGGCTTTTGATGAGTGCTGGTATCTAACTGTTGTGCATGATAAGGGAGAATGAACCTGGATGCATGGCAACCTTTTTAGCTTTAACACTAATGTCTAGTAAACTTGGTCAGTGTTCCTGCTTTTTCTTCCCTTTTAATTTCTTGTTTATACTGATGCCTGCTTTTCAGGGAATGGTTTCAGCAGTTGCTTCTCTAAACAGCCCGCGCATGAAGACTAAACTCTCCTTTGTCTATAAGGATTGTGTTCAATACAAGAAATTCCTCATTGCCTGCTGCTTGCTTTGTGTGGCCTCTGTAAACTGGCCGCCTACAGCTGTTTTGCTCTCTGCTTGTTCCCCTTCTGCCTGTCATTCGCTCATGAGGCCATTGCAGTAAGCCCCTTCTGAACCCATAGAAGATCTCATAAATTTAATCAAACCCAGTGAAAAGGTTTCAGACTAATAGAGTTTTCATTATTTTTTTTAAAACTCACTCATAGTCTTTTAATTTACTTTTTATTTTTGCTGAATTAAAACTGTCTTAATGATTAGCCTCTACTAAACCCAAATAAGTACAGTTTTGAGTATGCTGTCCAATGAAAGGCCTAAATACAAACCTACCTCTCTCAGCTACCTCTCTCTCTTCCACCTCCCCCACACATGTGCACACCACTGAGAATATTTGAAGCAGGAACACTGATCTGTTATTGCCTGGTAATTTTCTCGGTGTTGTGTTTGCTTAAATATTAACTACTCTGTTAGTGCAATGTCCTGCTATGTGTTTAAGGTTGCCACCCCTTGCTATCAATACAGAATTGTCTAATATTATCGATCCTTATAGCTTATTTTGCTTTCCCTTAACTGTGAGCATAGTGGAATCCTGAATGTTAAATGTTCTGCTATTTTCCCAGTGGCCCTTCCTAACAGTTGCTTTTTAACCACCTAAACTTAATCTGATTTCCTTCTCCCTCAAACTCTATGCTCCTCTTAATCTCCTGTATCTGTCAGCCTATCCTATCCCCATCTCTTTCAAGTTTTCTTTCCTCACCTGATATTTTTTCTTTCTGAGTTCTTTTTCTTTCTGCAGTTTTATGCAGACATTTCCCTAAGCATGATTCTCTGTTGATTCTGTCATTTGCTTGCCTGCATGACCGAATCCAGTACTTTGTACTGGTTTTGCCCAGTTTCTTTCTGTGACTTTCTATATATATATATGTGTATATATGTATATTTGTATATATATATGTATATATGTGTATATATATATATTTGTATCTGTGTATAATTTGTATTATTTTTTTTTTTATGTTTGTTCCAGTGTTAGTGTGAGGTCGTGAGGCTGCATCTACTTTGAGTCTGAAAGCAAATGAAATTGCACTTTCAATGTACTGTAGGCAATGTGTTCCAGGACTGTGATGTGACAATGTGGCCTAGCACATTTGTTCACATCAGCTGGAAGCACGCAGCACTGAAGTTGGTTTTGGTAATCAACTCAAGCATGCTGTTGACCTTCCAGTTTTCTTCTGTGCATATATATATGTATGGGCGTATAAAATGCATATATATATGTGTGCGTTTGTGTGTGCGCGCGCACGCGTGTGCGTGTGTGTATCTCTTGCATGGTGTTTGTGTGTTGTTAGTATGTAGTTAGTTAACTGTGGGGCCCTAATAGGTCTGAATCAGCCTTTGTATGAATATACCTAATAATATCCTGCAGTAAATATAGAACAATTCACATTGTGTGCAGACAAAATTCTTGTTTAGTCTTGTATTTCTTTTATGCATATTTTCTGGTAGATCAGAATAACACGTTAAAACATTAAATTGTGTCTGTACACTGCATGTAGTCCGTATGCAAGACTCAGTTTCTTTTTTTGTATATGTTATTACCTTTTTTTGTGTTTTGTTCCAGTTCGACGGGTCCCACCGAGGTTCTCTATCCCCCCCACCAATCACGAGATAATGCCTGGCGGGAGTGTAAATATCACATGTGTTGCGGTGGGGTCACCAATGCCATATGTGAAATGGATGCTAGGAGCAGAAGATTTGACACCTGAGGATGATATGCCAATAGGGAGGAACGTCCTTGAGCTTAATGATGTCAGGCAGTCTGCAAACTATACTTGTGTTGCTATGTCTACCCTTGGTGTTATAGAAGCAATAGCGCAGATAACTGTCAAAGGTATATCCCAAGCCCATATATTTGGACATAGTTCAGTCTTTTCTGTCATTCATTGCCATATTCTGAGCAAATGCATTACACTGAAAGGGACTAAATGCGTCTTACCATCTTAAATCAAGACGGTAAATATTCCAGCCAATCACTGGCATAAGACAAAATACAGATTCAGACAGCAATAGTACTAATAAATCAGTTAATCATAATGTTTCATTATTCTGTGTCTAGCTCCCAGCCTTCATTTCAAGTAAATAAAGGATCTTGTAGTCTTTCATATACATGTCAACAGCAGGAGCCTTTAAGAACAAGTCATTTGATTTTTAGAGTTGCTGCTTGTCCAAATATCATGTTCAGTGAGTAACTGGAAACTAGAGGTTCCAAAAATATCTGAAAATTAAACTCTAATGGTGCACTATCTGTCTATAAGGTTCCTCTTGTCCATATGTTTATGTGATCTATTAGAATAGTCAGTATCAATTTATATCAAATAAACTTTACACTACCAAACTTGAGGATTTGCTAATAGATTTCTGGAGTAAATCATAATTGCCAAAAGCTTGCTCTGAACAGATAACACCTTCTTTCCATTTTAATCTTCCTGTTTTGTTGTTGTTGTTTGTTTTGGTTTTTAAGCCGTTTATTGTAATAATATCTACTGTTACACAGTGCTAACTATATATTTTGGTATTTATCTTTAGCCCTACCCAAACCTCCTGGAATACCTGTGGTAACAGAAAGCACAGCGACGAGCATAACATTGACTTGGGATTCTGGAAACCCTGAGCCAGTTTCTTACTACATAATTCAACACAAACCCAAGAACTCCGAGGAGCCTTATAAAGAAATTGATGGGGTGGCCACAACACGCTATAGCGTGGCTGGTTTAAGCCCGTATTCAGAGTATGAATTTCGGGTAGTTGCTGTAAATAACATTGGACGAGGGCCACCCAGTGAACCTGTGTCAACAAGGACTTCAGAGCAAGCACCTTCAAGTGCACCACGCAATGTGCAGGCCCGTATGTTGAGTTCTACCACCATTTTGGTACAGTGGGAAGAACCTGAGGAACCCAATGGACAAATACAAGGTTACAGAGTTTATTATACCATGGATCCCACTCAACATGTCAACAGTTGGATGAAACACAATGTGGCTGACAGCCATATTACCACTATTGGGAATCTGGTACCCCAGAAAACATACTCTGTGAAGGTTCTTGCTTTTACTTCTGTTGGGGATGGACCACTTTCTAGTGACATTCAAGTCATCACTCAAACAGGAGGTAAGCTAGCAATGAACAGAACTTCTGTGAAAAAATTAAATATATGCAGAAATTTTGCAGAGTGAGAATTTGAGCTTAAAATATTCAAGGGAACTTAAATATATTGAACTTCCTCTCAAGGATAGACAGTTTATTCGGGCAGCTTTGACAAATAACCTTTTCTCAATTCCACATTGTGAGTTATCATTGAAAAGTGGAAATTATCCCCTCACACCTTCTTTTTTTTTTTTTTAATCAGTTTCAAGAAGTTTAACTGAAGTTTAACTGAAGTCTCAGGGAGACCTTCATCCTGAGGTGGCCAAACATTATGGCTTCTATTTGGCAGTGCTCTGTGCACCAAATATATTTGTCAAGTACTTCACAGCTTGCTTTGAGGAGTTACCTTTGTTGGTGGGTTTTGTTTAGGTAGTGTGTGGTTCCCTAATCACTCCCTACATCACTCTAGTGAATCTTGCTTTTGGAAATTCAAAATGTATGTGTACTGCATGTGTATTCCAAGAGCTGGTAAGATTCTGAAAACACGTGAAACAGAAAGCATTAAAAAACCCAATAAATCTTTGTGTACGTTCAAGCAAGCAGTTCTGTACACTTTGGATTTATAAATCAAATCCAACCTGCCCCTACAAAGTGCATATAACAGGGTCACCATTTTCTTGTTTTGTGTTTGCAAGTTAGGTTGTTTTGTTTCTGTACAGGAGTTTTAGGGCAATGAATTTCTTACCAGCAAAAGGTAAGCAAGCATAACGAAAAACATTACAGAGAATTTTTATGAAATCAAAAATGAGAAGCTCTGGTGGAGCAACATTGCAGAAAGTGTTTTATTGTAGCAATAAGAAATAAAATTTCCCTTTGTCTATCGGTTTACAGAAAACTGTATGAAATATTACTGTAGGTCAGTGATTGCCTAGAAATACTATCTAATACTACTTGATTTTTTTAGTACTGGAAGGTTGCCTGTTGAAGAATTTAGCATCCCTCAAATTCTTAAAAAATGTATCTCTAACATTGTATCTCTGAAGACAGTTATGTTTCATCCACTTTTTACTTCTGCATTTTACCA
This sequence comes from Phaethon aethereus, assembly GCF_964289735.1. Lineage (NCBI taxonomy): Eukaryota > Metazoa > Chordata > Aves > Phaethontiformes > Phaethontidae > Phaethon > Phaethon aethereus. Next base: position 34,264,653 of record NC_138577.1, on the reverse strand, counting down.
ATATGCATTTAATAAAGAATAGAAATTGAGGTACTGTCCTGGAACCTGTGTTGTGTTACACAAAGGTCTAGGTGTTAACCTTTTGCAGTGTCTCAGGTGAGAAGTTACTAAATGAACTTTTTTAGACCTTCTAGTGGTACATTAAAACGTGTTTGTGTGCACATGGCAGTGTAAATACGTACAACATAGTTTAATTCTGGTAATTGTAACCTTTTTCAGGGACTACATTTAATATTGGCATCTGACTTTTTTTCCAATCCATAAGCAAAAAGCTTTTAAAGAAGAAGGTTTAGTGAGCTCCTCATCTGTGTTTTCACTTACAACTGTAAACCTTTTAGGCTATCAAGAGTTTGTCCATGGCTTCCCCAGGGAAGGATGAAGCAATTGAAATAGTGAGCACTGAGGCTCAGCTGGACCCACCCAAGCTACATTACTTGCTGAGGTCACTTCAGAAAAGCTCAGTTTTATTAAAACCTTTCTAGAACTTGCCATTAAACATGCCCATCTGTTTCCAATTATTGTTGTTATCGAAAGAAGTTATGACATTAACAATGCAGGAGAGATTCTCAATACATGTTTCCAACTTCATAACAGAGATGACTTGATGTTGTTTATTTGTGACTGTGTTAAAAATCAAAAGAAAACCAAAAATGTGACATACAGGAGGCATCTTTAAGCACTGATACTGATGCTTGAAATATGAACACTGTAAGTCATAAAAGAGAAAAACAGCTAAGAAAATGTAGTGCAGTTCTCCAGCTCAGAGTATGTTTAAAAATGAAGATTCTCCCATCTTGCTATCTAGCAGTTTCTCTTCAGTGGACACTGCAGAATAAAATGCCCTCCTTGCCCTTCTCTTCCAGATTTGCTGTTATCTAAATCTGAATATGATTGTTTTGGTTTAAGTCTCTCTCAAGCTGAAAAACATCCAATGAAATATAGTGAATTATAAAGTGCCATTTAAAACAGTGGAAATGGATTTAATGGAAACATATGTAAAAGAGTAAAAATAGGATGGTGATTATGTTTTGATTTTTTTTTCCCCTATTTTTGAAACAAATAAGCCTATCTTTGTAAATATGTAGCTTAACCCTTGTGCTTACTTTGAGGATATTGGAGCATATGTACAACAAAATCTGATTGACAGCTGTGACTTACAGGGTCTGTTAGCTTGGTTTCCTTCAAAGTTTTCCTCCCTTATGTGTATTCTGATCTTTGGAGATAGATTACGAAAAATGAAAAATTTGTCTTGAAAAAGCCTGTTTACAAGAATCTTTGCTTTCTTAGTACAGCAGAATTGTTCTTTTGAAATGGCTGTATGAGTGGCTTCTCGCTTTGCCAAAACTCTGCTGACAGTGAAAGTTAGCTTTCTAATTAAAATATTAACTAGGAACACGTAGTTTGAGGGGAAGAGAAGGAAGCATTTTTCAGACAACCAAATGTAAAAAAAAAGGTTTTTTGTTCAATTTTGTGTTTCGGTATTCTGCTTAAGCATTTTAAGGAAAAGCTATGTCCTACTGCCCAGTTGTTTTCAGCAGTGTTTTTACTGTAAAAAACCCCACCATTTTAAGAAATTAAGTAATCAGAAAACAGCTGTGGAGCCAAGCCTTTTGAATAAGGGAAGATCAACTCCAAAAGCTACACCTAAGGAAGTCCTTATTCTGCATTTTGGGTCGAAGGATTTGATTCTCCTGAGGATGGAGTCAGGACCAGTATATTATTTAGGTGAATTTACTTACTAACACTAAATTTTAGAAAAAAGAAATACCGGTTAAGCTTTAGTGTGATACTTCTTTTCCTTTTTCTTTACTTCACTGGAAAACAAAAGCTCTGTTGTCTTGTCTCCATTTAGGAGACACACTTTTTGAGTATCTTCTCCTGTTTCCTTTTTTTGCTTAAACTGATCAGAAGTTCACATGCTCTCTGAGCCACATACTTTAACCTGTGTGTACCAGGAAAATTATTGAGCTTCAACTGAATGCCCGGGTTTGGATTTGGTTTTTGATGTGCAAACAAAGGATGGCTACTGAAGGAATTCAGAGAATCCTGGTTATATTCTGATCTTAGAAAGAGGGGAGAGTGAGACATACCTGGGGTCTAGTGGGTATGGGGTATTGGAGAAAGAGAGAGAGAAAAGATCTTCTGGGAAATTAATGTGTACCTGTAAACATATGCTTCTTTAAATAAGAACTTACAATATAAAACATATTGTTAATTTTAAACCAAGGATTGGCAGTGGTTTGAAGGCTAAGGATTATTACAGTTATAAAAGGCTAATCTTTTGTACATATGGAAAAGGACAGTAGTGAGAAGGTCAAGTATCTGACTTACAGGGCACATAACAGAGTCTTTGCTTAAGGGAAATGAGTTAATGGTTCTGGAGTTCTTACTGTAAAAGAAGATCAGAAATTTAGAATAGAATTTGTAACAAGGGAATACAGTTCTGTATAGTAGCAAGCTAGCTACTTTACCAGGCATTTCAAATTTTTTCGTGAACACAGGAACAAGGAAACTTCATATCTCTGCAACTCCACAGTACTAGTCTTACAGTGAAGCATTTCATGGAAATGTACTTCCACGAGGGAAGGGTTGAGAGCATGCAGCTGGAAACTCAATTTTGATGCAGGGAAGCAGGTGGAAGGGGAATAATTTGGAGCTGAGGTGGGGTGAAATATGGCTTTTAAGTGACAAAATTCCCCTTCAGGAACATTTCTGGTCAGGTAGGAAAAAATATTTCAGCTTTTGAATAACCCCTCTGCTCTCAAAGCACAGTTAACTTCTGTTAAGTGCCTCAGTCTCTGTGTTTACTTCATTTAAATGCTAACATGATGAGACCAATTTTGAAGATCTTACCCTCACACAGTGATTTTTTCTGGCTTTTAATCTCCCTCTCTTCCTTCTGGTTAGAAAACAAAATAAGGTATGGATATGAGATTCTTCCTTACTATTTTTTTTTTAATCTGTTTTTTTTCTAGTCCAGAATTCTGACTTGTGCAAATATGTGGATCAAAGCTGGAAATGTGCATGCATTACTTTTGTCACTGAACTTAAGTATGGAGGAATGCAACATGAAATAATTTTAAGATGATTCTACTGCTGCACTGTATAAATAGAGTGTAGACAGAATTATGCTGAAGAATAAATCATCTCTTCACTGTGTTCTCTTGTCATTCAGACAAAACTATATGGACTCTGTCTTTAAGACTGACCAGGATGTTTATTTTGTTCTGTGGGCTCCTTCAATGTCAGTTACATATATTATTTTAAGAATGTGATGTATCTATTTCTGGTTATTTTTCACAGTATGTTTTATGGTTTTTTGACATTTAAAATGTATTGTAGCTAATTATTTTGAATACTGTGATTCTGTATTTGATACTGCAGAACTGCAAGCCTCAGCTACCTTCAGACTCATTTGAAGAGGTTATTTCTGTTGTAAGCAGAAAGGCAGAGGGAGAGCAGGGTGCACATACAGTTAGTACATTACCCATTTTATTTTGTAATTATATTCCAGGAAAATTTGGTCTTTCAAAAAGTACAAGTGTTGTTTTACAGAGAAAAAATTCCAGAGCACATTAACTCTTCAATTTTAAGAGCTTGTCTGTAGAACTTCATGCTTCTTCCAGAGCAAGAAGCAGCATGAACTCTTGGTCCCTTACAATTCCAAACTGATTGTAAATTCTCTTGATCAATCTATTGTCCTTTGCAAAACTGTTTCTGAATTGAACCGATTGAGATTTGTTCAAGGTATGGATTTCACCTTAGCAATGTCATGGGCCCCGTTCTAGCTTGGAGACTCTCCCTCTTTTTCCAGCATCACTTGCAAACCCAGCACAGCCCTGGAGTGTTTTTCTGGTTAAGCCAGCTGAGGAACTGTGTAGAGAACTAAAGTGCCTTTCTGATTTGAGAACCCTTTTCATGATTCTGTTCTGGCACTTGAATCACAGATGGACATAGAACCACATATGCAGGACAAGGTCCAGCAATCTGTGTTTCTTTCTGGTTACCCAGCAATAAACATGGAGGACTAGGCAAGCGAAGGCGTAGAACTTGGTATAAAGTTTTCAAAAGAGTAATTCTGGACTTTGTTCTTTGTTTTATCACTGCATTGTAGTGTTTCATTGTGTGTACTACCTAAGTTATGTCATGTTTACACGCAAGAAATAAGAAGAGGTATACTCAGTGCACAGGGAAGTTGCGGGTTTTAACATACATTTGTAGAGCATAGTGACCCCAAAGCAGAAAAGACAATATTGAGACAACGGTCATGCAGAAAGATTCCATTCAGTGAGCTGACCGTGTACAGCACTAATACAGAAGTTGGATTTAATCTATGTAATTAAAAACACTTCAGCAAGAGTATAAAGTCCACTTGCATAGATTTTCCAGTTTCCCTAGGTTTTTTCCGTCTCTGAAGGATACCAGTACCTCTGTCAGCTCCTTCAGCTTGGCTTAGTTCCCTTGTGCCACCGAAGAATTTTAGAACTGATGTAGTTTCTTCTAGGCTTAAATATTAAGTAGTTTAAAAGTTATTGTTCCATTTCCTTATCTGGTACTTAAGCCTTGGGTTCCGTACCAGAATTTATCAGCAATACAATTTGTTTAGTTTCTGTTATTTTGATTTTGTTTTGTTTCTTCTTCATCTTCTCTATCTCTTTGGAGTAATGCAGATTTTCCTGGGACCTCTTTCTTCTTGTCAGTGTTTTCAGCTTCAGAGTTGCCTAAATGTGATTGAAAAATCTGAGGGGAGACTAGATTTTGCAGCAAGATATTATTTTGACAAACAGAAATTGGGAAAGTACAATTAACCATCAATTTGTCTTATAAAATGATAGAGAATTGCAGACCTAAGACTGTAAAGGGTTTGTGGTGTTTTTCTAAAGGAATACTGGGAGGATGAGGATCTTAAAACGTGCAGACAGACAGGAAGTACCCTTTGTTCTTCATCTGTCTCCATATTTATCATAACCTATGGTACCAGCCTTCATATGGGTCACTTGACTGGTCATTTACTATTACTGCCTGGCTGTGTTCTCCAATTCATCTATCCATACATTAAGCACAGATCATAGTATCACAGGATAATTCATGATGGCAGGCTGGTCTTCTGGGGAGTTCTCCATTTCCAGCCCCTGCCCAGAGCAAGCTCAGCCTTGGGGTCAGACCAGCCTGCTCAGGGCATCACCCAGTTGAGTTGCAAAACCTCCTGAGCCTGGATATGGTCCAACCTCCCTGGGCCCTGGCTCCACTACTGGGCCGTCCTCATGGGGAAAATGCTTCTACTTATTTCCAGTATGAGCCTCTCATGTTTCATCTTGTGCCACTGCCTCTCGCCCTTCTGCCATGCACCGCTGTGAAGAGCCCAGCTGTGTCTCCTCCATCCCTCCCATCAGTGCCAGGGATCCTGCTGGGTGCTGCCGAAGCCATCCCTTCTCCCAGTTGAAGCAACTCCAGTCCTGCAGCCTTTCTTTGCAGGGCAAGGGCCCCAGCCCAGAGCCATCTTGCTGAGGCCCAAAACCAGATGCAGTACCTAGATGTGGTCTGAGGGGCACTAAGCAGAGGGGACAGTTCATGCCCTCCCCTGGCTGTCGGGGCCATTTCCTACTCATGCCACCCCAGGCACCACTGGCCCTTGTTGCTACCTGGGCACACAGCTGGCCCAAGCTCAGCTCGCTGCCCACCAGGGCCCAGGGCTGTCCCCTACAGCTGCTCCCTGACCCCAGCCTGCATCCCTGCAGCAATCTGCCTTCCCAGGACAGGGCTTGCTGAACTTCATGGGGAACTATCCATCAGGATGTTCCCCTCCCTTCTCCAGCTCCCTCTTAACAGCAACCTGGTCCTTGAGTGTGTCAAGTGGTCCTCCCGAGCTCAATGTCATCTGCAAACCTGGAACGTGTGGTCTCCATCCCCTCCTCCAGGTCACTGGTAGAGACACAAGATGGATAGCATGGCACAGATAATAGAAGCTGCTGTTTGATGACCAGGCAAAGATGATTTTGTAACTCCAACTGTCCTGCTCAGTTATTGTGCCAAAATAATTTTTTCCCTATCCTTTGAAACAAATTGAAGCAAGTATTTTTTGACACAAGTCAGTTTTACCAGGTTTGGTTTTTTTGTCAGATTAAGCAAACAAAATGCCTACAACGAGGTACCCACCTGAGTTTCATGAGATACATTTGGAACAACCTGTAGCAAAATAAACACTTCCAAATAGCTGTAGATTGTATTATTAAGTTTTGGCAAGGCTGCAGTGGGGCTCCACATCTACTTTAAGCTGTGTGCAATAGGAGGAAAATCTGCAGCTGTTGTCTGGTTGATAGTCAGGAGTGTTTTGAGGCAGCTAACCTAAAAAGTTGTAACATTCACCTAGTAAATGTGTTTATACAACTATGGTATAGATTGCCAAGTTCACGTTTGATCTAGTGGTATTTCAGAATCTATTTCAAAGTTAGGAATTACCCAGTTATCCTACCCTCTCCCTCTTCATTTCAAATCCATTCAATTTTAAAAGGATAAAAGTATTTCTGTCAAAAATACTTTCTTGATATTTCCTGGGCTGTGTGATCTTTTTACTTTTCCACTTTGCAGTACCGAGGAAGTGGTCTCTTTTTACACCAGACATCTTCTATAAAAATAGTTAATTTCTCCCATCCTTTTTTCTTCCCATCAAGAGGCTTGGTCTCCTCTTCACCCTCATTCATTCCCTCAGAAATAGGCAACATCCTTCTACAACCTTTCTTTTCTATTTTGTCCTGTTTCGTAAAAAAAAAAAAAAAGTGAATGGTAGGGACTTGCAACTTCCACACAGGAGCTTGAATATGCACCTCAGGTTGACAGGTTATCTGTCTGTTTAAAGGTTAGATATCAAACCTGCACTATAGTAGATAAGGGCAGTGTTATCCTCAGAATGGCATTCTGTAGAAGTCTGGGGAAGATAAGAATTACGATCACAAATTATTTTTACCGTTTGCTCCATGTTGGTTTTAAGTCTTTTGCTGTACAAAAGAAACATACTTTTGATGCCATGATAAAATTCTACCCTGAAAAACTATTGTGAAACAATCATTATTGTCACATCCTACTTTTCACACCTGTTCTCAGTATGTGCTAAGAAATGCCTCTCTTATTTTTTTTCTTAAAAAATAAGAGCATGCCACATTTTATTCTTGAAAAGCTAGAAATGTTGTGGAAGGCTCTTTCATGCCTTATCATCAGCCCTATTAACTGAAAGTAATGTTTTAGAACTTGGGTGCCAAAATGGTTGTATACATTCCAATGACAGGGTTATATTTTGCTGTCTTTACCCAGTCAACCTTATTATTTGCCATAGATTTGCAGAAGTAAATGAGGGTAACATTTAGTCACGATAATTTCTGTGACCGTTACACAAGACATAACAACAGAGAATGTTCCTGACTACCGGAATCGAAGTTGCATTTTCAGTTCTTGCAATTAAAGTGTTGTTACTAGAAATTCAGCAATATTGGTAAAAATACCAGTCATTAAAAAGGTAGAAATATGTCACTTAATGAGAACATTACTGAAGCTCAGTAGGTTATAACTTCTTCAGGTTACAAAAGTATTCAGTGTTTAGGCATCTTCTTAAAGAGCAGGATGTGTTTAGTATCTTAGTTGTTTATGAGCTGAGCAAACCATTTTCAGGTTTGGAAATGCATGTAATGGTTTTAACACTTTCTTCTTGACTATTCCAGCCAATCTTATGTAATACTGGCATTTCCTTATATATACACACATATGTACAGGTATATATTCACCATTTCATACACAGGTTACTAGATTGCTGGTATTCATCACAAAGATTCTGTTCAGTTCTGTATGCGTTATTTACTCTAGGAAACATCTATCTGAACTCCTTGATAATTTGTAATGTGTGAATTAAATATATTGTTACTCTTTTTCTGAGTTCAGATTAATTTATTTCACAGTACAGTTAATCAATTTGTTTAAGTTTATTAAGTTCAGTAAAAGTAATATTGTGTGAAATATTCACATAATAGCTTAAAAGGTTTGAAAGATAAGTGTTGAACTAGCCAAATAAACATTGCTCAAATTTTCTTTAGTGCCTGGTCAGCCTTTGAACTTCAAAGCGGAACCTGAGTCTGAAACAAGCATATTACTTTCCTGGACACCTCCACGCTCTGACACTGTTTCCAGCTATGAACTGGTTTACAAAGATGGGGAGCATGGGGAAGAGGTAAGTGGAAAAACTACATATCTTTTTAATGAGTCAGACATAAAATACAGCAATGGTTTAGAATTTATGGATTAGTAACTTTCTTCAGTACAAATGCCTTCATATTTAACAGTTTGTTAAACCCAGCAGTCAGCCTGGTGATAGACTGAGGGTGTGTAAACAGCAGAAAATGCTGACGATGTTTACCAGGCAGTGGAACTTTGCTCTTGTTCACAATGTGTCATGCACAGAAGCTGCATCCAGTTTCAGACATTGATCATGTCTCTCCAAGACTGTTCCTCGGCAAAGGCGTGGAAGCAGAAGTGTTTTGGGACATGTTATGGACTCATTAGGATTTTTTTCACTTATACTTGGACTTTGAAGTCTATTTTCAGCCTTAGAGAATCTTTGTTTCTCTTTGCCACCATGTAAGAGAGTTCTCAAGCTTCTCTAATGTTTCAGTAATATTTGAGAATAAAATAATGTTTTTTTCCTAAAGATAAAACCTGCTATGCACTTTTTCTGGACCATTGTTTCTTAAAGAATTTTCAGTTTGAGGGCCTGTGTGGAGTTAGTACTGTAGACTTTAGAATAAACTGTTCTGCTGATAGGGAAACCATGTGATACTGCCAAGAGTCTCAGACAAAAGAACGAAGCCAGCAGTCTCAGAAGGCAGCAGGAGGGTGTCAGCCTCATTGATTTCTCCTGCATCATCAACTCATTGCTGATGCTTCAGCCAAGCTTATGTTTATGGTGGCTTCACGCATCTACTGTGAATACATAAGCTTATTTTGTGGAAGGGGGACAGATCCGTATTTCACCTCCAAACAGGGTGCATGCCTCTGCTTAACAAGTTACCCTTTGGAAGAATTTGCTTCTTTAATAATTTGAACACAAATTTGACTATGAGGTTAAAACCAAGATTACTCGTGTTATAAAACCCTGTAGTTCGTTGTTGTAAGAGGTAGCTATAGGTAAGGCTTTGTTCTTGTGTTATTGTCTGAAAAGCCTTTTATACTTTGTACACAGTTATTACTTCCTCAAAGAGTCAAACAGTTTTTCTGCCTCTGAGTTTCACCCATTAAGCTGTTGACTTTAAAAAATATTGTTTCTTAATCTGAGTTTGTCAAAAGTAATGTATTCATTTCTGTTTTGGTTTAGTTTGGTTTTGTTCTGATTTATTTTCTTGAATTTACATTTTTCTCAATTGAGGTATCATCAGAGTATAAAAGCATTTCCTCTATAGGCAACATACGGAATTCAGAGTCTCTGAATATTAATCAAGACATCCTCTTATTACCTACCTTTAGCAACGGGTTTCCACTGAACCTACTACATCTTATCGCCTGCAAGGCTTAAGGCCAAACAGCTTGTACTTATTCCGTCTAGCTGCACGTTCTCCGCAAGGCCTGGGTGCTTCAACAGCAGAAATCTCAGCGAGAACCATGCAGTCAAGTAGGTGTCTTTCCTTACTAACTTTGTTCCCTTGTCTTGTATTTCTTGGAGAGATTATTTTCAGTAGCCCAGAGAGGTACCAACAGTGAAAAAGGCAAAATAATAAAAACAAAGCATTCGTGGTGCTTAATACCACGAATTCTTCTTAACAGAAGAATGCCTAAAATGTGTCTTTTTGTAGGTGTATTGTGATCAACTTAATATATGAGTGTTTTTTATATAGTTTCAGAAAAAAAATCTGTAAACCAGTGTATAAGGAGACAATATTATGCTGTCATAATCATATTTTATTTTATGCTATAACAGGATAAAATAATTTATCATGCAATAGGTGTACATTAATAACAGTCCTTCACAAAATTCCACCTGCCTAGCCTGCAGATTTCTTGTAATACTAGGTTGTTCTGCAGCATCTCCCTGAAGTACAAAAAATTTGTAGAGTGGGTCAGGTTGAATATTTCAGACTGTACCAAAAATTTCCTCATAAGTGTTCTTCTCTGTTAGCTAATCATTCTGACTTTAAGTTAGGTTTTTTTAATCCTGGCTTTTTATGAAGTTTAGTCATTTTTTTTACACCAGTAGAAAAATTGTTTTCTCAGTGGATGCTTACGGAAACAATGTCATGAAACTCATCACAAATGAGATGCAAAAATTTGTCAGGGATTTATACATACACCTTAAGATATTTAAATAAATACTTAATTAAAACAATCAGATACTCAAGGATGATGTCCAGAAGTGCTGCTCTTGCCTGACAGTTTGCATTACACTGTTGTTTTAAAACTTGGTGCAATTCTGTTTGTATTTGTTTCAAATTAAATGGCCTTTTCTTAAAGTAGTATTATTCAAAACAGAAAATTCAGATTCTCAATTGACATGTGAAATTTTAATTTGCTGTCATGACAGGTGTGATTACACCATCGTTCTTTGTTATTGTTATATATTAATAGTAATTTATGTGACTGGAGATACAGTGCTGCAGACCTTTGACCAGAGCTAAATGCACTTCTGAAGCATTTGTAAAGCATTTGGAATAAGCATAAAAGATGGTTATATAACACAAGGCTAGTTTTAGAGATAGTGGCAAGGCGCCTTTTAGTTTTAGTAATCCAGACTCAATAATGTGATGAAGAAAAAGGTATGTATTTATTCTGGGAGACATTTCAGCAGTTTAGCATGCTTATTCTCCTGTATTGGGTGAAGTTTGCTTAAGTTGTACATATAAAATAAAAATCTAGGGTCCAAGGTTGTATGTTCCATATATAAGCACGTTGCCATTTTTCCCTTCATGAATATAAAAATACGTTATGCTTTCTTCAGCATTATGTCTTCAGATAGCAGGAGAATCCAGTTGATTTCAGTGGGCAGACCCTGGTTATTTGCTGAAAAGACTGCAAAATCTTTTTTGCAAAAACTGTATTTTAAGAAAAAAGCGTATGCATGAATAAAACTGGTTACACAAGTAGCCTACAGATTATCCTTAGTTACATGAATGCAATGTTTTGCATTTTCAGAATATAATGGATTAAAAATTAATAAACTTATATGAGTTTATTAGCAATATTCACCAGGATATGCTATTGCCTTTCATCTTGGTTTCAGCGAAAGATGCTACAGGGATTTATTTCTTTGCATATAAATCTTTAAGGGATATTTTACTTGTATTCTACTTCCTGCACAAGTTGATGGTAGAAGGGGACCAACATGTTCAGAGTACTTGATTACTGAATTAGCGTAAAAAAAACCCCAAATGTGACAATTCTCATCTGTCCTCCCATCCACCTCCTCCAGTTAGTTGAAATGCTGGTACATTCCCTCCTGTTTTCCCTTCAGAAGAGCAGTGTACCATACTGAGTAAAAAGCCATTGATCCCTGTAGAAGAGCTGTAGGGAACCAAAAGTTACATGTGTAAATGCAATAGGTCACAGCAGGGTCCTAGGCCTTCTCTATTGCTTTAATTTTCTTTGATGTGCCTTGTATAAGTACCAGAAATCCATTTGTTTCTTTTTTCCCTTAAGAAATGGGAAGCAAACAGTAGACAAAAAGAAGCATTCTATAAAGATCTTGTACCCAAAATTTATATTTTCCTTGCAAGAGAGAAGGCAGAAATAAGAAAACAGTCCACATCCACTACTTCTGCCAGTGAATTTGAGCTATGGCTCCTTTTGGTGCTCTGAATGACCTCATTTAGTAAGCTTAGACTTTGCTAAGTTGAAGTGCATTTAAGCACATAAATGCATACCTGACTTTCAGTACTTGAATTGCCTCACTGAAAGCCATGGAATGACATACATGCTTAAATGCTTTGGAGCCCAGAAGAGGTAAATATGCTAACAGTCTCTTTTGAGTACAAATCAGTAAAGGTGAGCACTTTTGCTCTGGAAGATCAGTTCTGGAGACAGCAGACAAAACAAAGTCAGAATCTCTCACCATTGTGATGTGCTGAGCTTGTGAACTCTTTTTGTAAAATTAATACCTGCTTTCTTGACATGTTGTTTGGGGGTAGATTTATATTTTTTTTCCTATAGAAATTAACTACAGTACTGGTAGGATTTAATTCTTTGCTAGCAAAGGTGTCTCCAAGAGGAGTTAAAAATTAAAACTGACAGCTGATCTAGGGTAAGTACAAGTTACAGTCAGAATCAACAAGCCTGTCACTTTTTCCTGGTAGGTAAATCTTTGACTAAGACTTTCTTCATCTTCTGTTGACTGCATGCTCCTACTATGTTGTCTACAATAAATGTTTCAGTAAATGCTTTTCATTTAAACGTAATTTGCAGTTGACTTGTGCCAGGGAGACTCAGTTATTAAAAAAATCTGAAAAAAATAATAATTTGTTTGAGAGTGGAGAGGCTACAAAAATGGAAATTTATGGAGCAATTTGTAGCAATTATTGCAAGTTTTTAGGAGTTTTGTAAAAAGAGAATTTTTCTCAAAGAAAGTAAACCCACTTGAAGGGGATAGGTCCAAATTTGTAAGTAAATACATGTCATGTGTCCTTTAAAATATTATAGCTTGCACTAATTGCAATGATTATAAAGATAGATCAGTAGTCGTAGAAGTGTCACGTTTTTGTTTTATTTCGAGAAGAATTTTAATAACAGGTAGGTAATATTATTTTGAGGTTTCATTTTCATGTATTTCCCCTACATCCTTTTTCACCATTTAGTTGGTCTATTCATTTTCAGTTTCCTCATGTTAATAAGCCAAGGTACATATGGTTTTCTGACGCTTTGCTTTTTTAAGTTTCTATTTTTTTGATTTTTTTTTTATTTTCATTTGGTTGTCTTTTATTTATTTTTATTTTTTCTTTTGTTCATTTTTTTCAATCACTCCTATCCTTTCACTCAAATCCTCCTCTAACCCACTACTGAAATTAGAACCATCAGCTCCTCCTCAAGACATTAGTTGCACAAGCCCCAGCTCCACTAGCATTTTGGTAAGTTGGAAACCTCCACCGGTGGAAAAACGGAATGGCATTATCACAGAATATTCCATCAAGTACATTGGGATTGATGGAGAAGATGTCAAGCCCCATGAAATTTTGGGAATTTCCTCGGACAGTACCCAATACCTTTTGGAACAGCTGGAAAAATGGACTGAGTACCGGATCTCTGTGACTGCCCACACTGATGTTGGACCTGGCCCAGAGAGCTTAGCAGTATTGATTCGGACAGATGAAGATGGTATGTTGCCTCCACTACATCAGTTTGCACCTCTATGACTCTGTCGATCTGCTGTCTTTTGTATAGCCTAGAAGTATTTTTTTCTGCTCCTCTTTTTTCCCAAATCACAGATCTTATCACCCTTTGAGTTTTTTAATCAAAGAGTTGTCCTTTCTACACCATTTTTATATTTGCTATTTTAATTTTTTTTAACAGAAAGTACATTTTTGTGAGTGATGAATCTGCTGCCCCTTTGAGCCTGTACATATCCTTCTTGCTCCTCCTTTAACAGAAAAAAAACTCTCAGGGGAAAAACTTCCTGCCTTTTCCTTGATTTTACAGTCATTGTTATTTTTAAACACTTATGTCTATGAATGTTTTTCAGGTTTTGTTGTTTTGGTTTTTTAACTGCTTTCTTGTTCCATATTGTGCTTTTTGATTTGGGTTTTTTTGGGTTGGGTTGTTTTTTGAGTTTTGTTTTTAATCTTGGAAAACTGATGCTCCACGTATTTTCTTTTCTTCCATGCTCGAAAGTGACAGAAGACAGCCCTGTTATCAGCCTCATTTTTATACTACTGGAAAAAAAAAAAAGAAACAAAGCACTTAGCAAACAAAAATAAGGGAAACTATTTTTTTGAAATCTTTTGTGGTTTTATTATTAGTATTATTATTTCAATGATTAAAATATCTCTTTGTACTGTAATGCTTTGAATCTCAAAGCATCTTCCTTGGCTTTTGTACATTTTTACATGTTTTTCTATTTCTCTAATACTCTTTTTTCTTCCATTTTTTGCATCAGTCATGTTTTTTGATCTTTTCACTGAAAGCTAGAGCAGATTGGTTGAGCATTTTCATTTGTTGAACAATTTGTATTCTTCAAAGAAAATATAGTGAGTCTGCCCTTCTAAAAAAGCAAAACACATGGGTGGGGCAGGTGCCTGTAATTCTTTTCTGTCCAATGATGTTGTTCCAGTTCCTAGTGGTCCTCCTCGCAAAGTCGAGGTAGACGCTGTCAACTCTACTGCTGTTAAAGTGTCATGGCGCTCGCCTGTACCCAGTAAGCAGCATGGTCAGATCCGAGGATACCAGGTCCATTATGTGAGGATGGAAAATGGAGAGCCAAAGGGTCAGCCCATGCTGAAGGACATCATGCTGGCTGATGCACAGGTAATTAGGATATTTTATGTTCTTTTCTAGATCACAGTGAAAACATTTTGTGTGCCAGAGAGCTATCCAGTACTGCCTTTTTTTTTCTTTCTATATTTCAGCCTAACAGCTAACATTTTTAATCTCTACTTTAGGGTTTTTGTTTTTTTTTTTTTTTCAGAATACTTAAGTTTAAAAGTTCTTGGGCCAAAACCTAGGCTTCCTTTTTGGTATAGGGATGCAACTAAATGCTAAGCTGTGTCATTTCTGCTGGCTCACTTAAACCTGAAGACTTCATTCTATACCTGTGCTCTGAAGTTTTAAAGCATCAGAGAGATCTGAGCCGGGTCATAGTCCGTGTAGCAAACTGTGCACTGTCTGATACACCCACCTGATATTTCTTTGTTTCAGTGGAGAACCTAGAATCATTAGAAGCCTGTGTTAGCCCATTATTACAGTGTTTCTGTCATTAGCATGTATCCAGCTTACCACGCATTTCACAGGAAATGAATTTATTTTTTCAACTTTAGAAGTCACCAAGGTATTTATACTTGTCATTATTCGTATCAGTAACTGTGCAATAAAATAAGGAGCTTAATTTAAGTAGGTGTGGGTTTACTTACACTGCAAAATTTCCCATCTTGTTTTATAAATTATGAGACATGACAAAAACAAAAGCCTGATCACATCAAGTTTAAAAACCTTCTAAAAATAGGATTTTACCTATTGGGATACACTAGTGCTCTGTAAACTCAACATTCCCAAATCTCTTGGTACTGGAAGAATCATCCTACATTAAAACTATTATCAGGTACACACCTCTTACTGCTAGTTTGCAATTTATGAATAGAATGACTGGAAATGATAGGAAATTATCAATCTGGCATAAAGTAAACAGTTAAATTTGTCTCAAGCATTTTGCTTTTGTTTCTTCTTCCAGTCTTAGTTCTAAATTTTAGCTGTGCAGATACCTTTTTTGAGAACAGGTCTCCTACACTTCCATTTTGCTAATGACCCTGTTCTCAAAGTATTATCTTACCCATTTTGCAAAACATGGTGATCTTACAGCGTAGATTCAGTGGAGAGAAAAATGGAAACAGGTGGGGAGGTGGGAAGGGAAAGAGAAAAGGGAGAGGACATGGAAAAGGAGATGCTGCTGCCCTTTGGTTCTCCCCTTTCTTGCACAGATTTTCAGTTTCAGCCTCATGTGGTGGTAGTTTAACATAATTTTAAACACTAGGTCAGAAACAGGAGGTGATATATTGAAGCCCAAATATCATAAAGGCAAAAGTCTTATTTCTTTTTTTACCAAGTTCGTCTTTGGCCTGCCTGTTTACCTTTGATTCACTCTGGATAGTCACCTCCTTTCTCCTCCTGCCACTCCTTCCTGTCTTTGATACTTCTGTGATATATGTGATCAGGTCTTGTGCAGGTCTGAAGATCTTGGTGGTAAAAGATCGGTGTGGTTAGCATTCAAGACTAAAAAATCCTGCTGTTAATTTAAATAAGGCATTGAATTAATTTAGGAAACTCAAACATATAACCTAGTAACAATGATTAAATAAAGCAGGTAGCCTTTAATTCTGCCTTGGTAGCTTTTACTAATACAATCTATTATGAAATATTACGACATGGTACCAGAGAATTCATTACTTCTTTCATCTTTCAAGGAAAGAGAAGTGGCTGGTTTTTAGGGAGAGCAGAAATTGAATTAAAAATGCCTGGCCTGATTTCATTAACCAGATTTTATGCAATTCTACACGATTAATTCAAATTGTATGTGATTTTTCCAGACATATTTCATATTTATTTTACTATAAAGATGAAAATATTACCTCAACCAGGCTACAAATCTATTCATTTCTTTTGTTTTTCCTTCCAACATTCTTTACTCTCAATCAGTGGGAATATGATGATACAACTGAACATGTGAGTAGTTTTTGACTGGCCAGAAAAATAGTGTGCGGGGGGATGGGATATTTTTTTTTTCTTTCTGCTTGTTCGCTTGTAGCCTCCTTTTTTTTTTTTTTTGAGTCTTCTTTGGTTTTCTTGGGTTTTTTTCATTTGCACAAATGTATGCTACTAACACCAAAGGTTTCCCCTTACAGCACTTTTCTTCTTTTTTTTTTTTTTCTTTTCCCAGGGAGAATGGGGGTTACTGTTGCTTGCTTGTTCTTGGGTTTAGCATGATGCCAAAAGTACAGAACTTGTGGTTTGTGTTTTTTTCTTTTTGATGGCTGTCACTAACTGCTTCACAATTTCCTTTTTACAAGAAGGTGTTAGAAAAATACAACAAAAGTGGTTCAGAGTTGCATAGCAATAAGGAGATTTTTTCAGTATTAATTTTAAGGGGTTTTTTTTGTGTGTGTGTGTAGCTGAAGGTTCAAGTCAGTTGTTCTTTCCTTTTGGTAATTTTGCATGCTACCAGAAAAGCCAAATACCTTGCAGTGTTTATACTTAAGTAACAGTGTTTGCTGTATCCAAATCACACTTTTAAATGAAAATGCTACATGCAATCTGTTACACCATGAAGTACTGTTTGTTTTAGATGAGGCTTATATCTTCATCACTATTTAAAAGGATGGCAAATTTTTATGTTTTTTTTTCCTTTTACAATTTTATTCTCTTAATATCAAGTGCAATTTCCTTATGAAAATGAGAAGTCTGTCTTACTGGTTTTGGCCTTTAGAGTCTATTCAATTCTGGGATAGTGTCTGAGGAGAGGGGTTTTGGTAGTGTTTTTTTAATGTGTTTTTATTTTATTTGAGCCATTTTGCCCACTTGTTCTGATCATTACCTTGTTATTTATGTGTTGCTAATAACTGACTGTAAATACAATGCCGAATTCTAATCACATTTATACTAAGCCTATATACCCACTATCTTGAAAAACCATTACTGTGGATAGTCTGACCCACAATTTTTATATTAACTTTTATGATTGTTGCATCTGAGAGGTGTGTGATAGCACATTTGCTATTTATTCTAGATGCATAAATAAAGCATCTCTCTGGCAGCAGTGAAATCTGATGTAAAATCCATTCAGGCATGTGAAAACGCAAAGGAGTAGTCCAGTGGTTGTAGACTGGAAGCTGATGAGTTGGGAACATTGGGCCAGTTAGTTGCCTCCAAATACTGTCCTTTTAAATTTGGATATAAAATTTATTTATAATGTGAGCATCAACACTTAAATTCCTCTGGCTGCCCTTATATCATGACATAAGTTTATTTCATTTCAGGTGGCCGGCCCTTCACCATCTTCTGTGTGTGTATACATTTGTCTGCATGCACACATGTAAAAAGATTCCCCTTGCGTTGACACTTACACTTTGATCTTGCTTTCATTCGCTTGTACTAGCTACTTGTTTTGCAGCTGCTGTCATTTGTTTGAGGGCTGTCAGATTTATTCTCGGACTAGATTTTTGATGGTTTTTAGGTAGTTCTTTTAGACCTGAAGAGTGAGTTGTTTCTGAAGTTCTTTGAGCTGTTTAGATGCACAATCCAACCGGTGACACAGGTTACAATTAAAGTGTTATGAAAGTGACAAGGCTTTCCTGTTCAGCTAAACATTCATTACTTACAAAGTGTGGATACAAATGCAACACTTCTTACTAGGCATTTTAAAACTATATCAGTGATGTCCTGTAAATGACTAAGTTAAGACAGAGTTTCTCATATCTGCATATGCATGCATTTCACTGTATTGGTAGTATTCCTGAGGCACGGTAGTTCTGCAGGCTTTATTCACTGTTCACACTGCTAAGCCTTTGGCCTTGTGCCTTAAAGTATTTGATTCATGCCATGTAGAAGTGTGCCATCTTTTATTGCTTAAGTGAGTGAAATATCTTGTGTTATGAAGTACTTCACACTGAACAGTCTGTTGGTGCTCTCAAATGCTTGCTGTCACTGCCAGTAGCACAAAAGCGTGCGCACTGTATGTAATATACAGGAGTTGTCTGAAGGATTCTGTGCTCTTCTGGAAAACTATCTATTTTTAATAAGTTGTTCTTGTTTTATTTAATCTCAGGAAATGATAATTTCTGGGCTTCAGCCTGAAACTACATACTCCTTCACTGTGACAGCCTATACAACAAAAGGTGATGGAGCACGCAGCAAGCCCAAACTCATATCTACTACTGGTGCAGGTAATACTCACATACCTGTTAATCTCTGAGTAAATCCTTTGACTTTCCTGCTAGTGTTTTTCTCCTAGTATTTGGAAGTCACCTGTTGTGTAAAAAGTGTTTACAGGATGTAGGATTTTCTGTTTCAATATTTGGCCCTTCATTTACTTAGATGAAAACAGAGACAGTGTACCCCTTTGTCCCTGTCTCAGTTCAAGATGAGGCAAACATGTAATACTTAACTTTATACTTTCCAGTAGCTCTTCCATTTGCATTGGTGTCTTCTTGGAGAGGGAAAAAATAGAAATTCAGAACTAAGAAGGATATTTGAAAAACTTGCAAAGGACTTTCTTGATCATTGTGCGAGCAGCAATGCTGCTGCCTGTCAGTAAGAACATTGAAAGAGCATATCTGTATGACAGTCACAACTTATCTCCGAAGAATGTGATCATTAAAGCAGAGAATTAGAAAATGGAAAGGAAGTCCAGCCTATGAAACCCTGAAACCCATATTGCTTCAGTGGCAATCTGAGGCATAAATTGGAGCAAAATACACCATGCCACTGTGTTCAGTCTGCATTTGATCACAGGTGGTATTAGATGGTGGGTATGTGACTGCATGACCAATTCAGCTGATTCAGTTAGCACCGATGGGATGAACTGAATTGGGTTTTTTTTCTTTTTTTTACAGATGAGGAAAAGGGTTTTTTAAAATTAAATGGTTCATCTGGCACAGCTTAACGAAATGATGCCACCACAAGCCTTAGTGTGGTGTTCACCTACACTAAGTGCCGGTGTTCACAGCCTGTAGGTGTTAATGTTCTGGGTTTCATAGAGTAGGCACTGAGGTTATTCCATTACAATCACATGGAGATCTTTGTAGCACCATTACAAGCTCTCTTAATAATAATGTATTGTTTATGCTAATATATAAATTCCCAAAGGCATATGTATTTATATTGGTTGATTCAATTTTTAAAACGATAACTGAATGTAAAGTACGTCTTGTACTAATATTAGAAACATCAGCTTCCTTGGAAAAATCTCAGTCTTGGTGGCTAGAGATATAGAGTTTAATTTTAGGTTTTAGAGTACCTTCTAATCATTACTCTTGACTGATGCTGAAACTTAGCTTTCCTACATTCTCATGGCCTGAGAAAAAAAAAGTAATATATACTTCTTGCTTGCATTTGAACTTGATTTAAGAAAAAAGACATCTGATTCATTATTCTTTTTAAAGATCAGTTCCCAATTTAAATAAACACAAGTATACAGATTATACTTTCATTAGTTTCTACGCATAAACATAGGCTATACAAACCTGCTTGCAAAACTTGAAGCTTCTGTGCATTTAGTCCTTATTGGCTACTCATGTTTCACTCTTCCAAGATGTCTGATTCTTTTACTTTAGAAAGACAAACAAATCCTATGTCCCATAAAACCCTGAGTGACTGAAGAGCAATTGAGAATCTGAGGCATGCCTGTAAATGTAATACGTATTACACTGTTCTTGCTGTTTGCTTCACCCTGTGGCCAAGTAATGTTTGTTCCTGGAGGATAACTAGTTAGCATTTTTCTCCTTCATACATTCCAGTTGTATGAACACCTCTTCACTTGCTGTCACAGCTTGCTGTGGTTGAGCTCTTCTTGTAAGAAAAATTCATATGCAGGCTTTTGAAAAAAGAGACAATAAATACAGTCAGTACTAAGAGTTTCCAGCTCACTGTCTTTCTATAAGAATACATCAGGCAGGGGAAAGAATGATGCGTTAATACCAGGGGCTTGTAGGTCTGGAATACACCTTCCTATTCTCTGAGAGTTTCCATTTGATTTTTTTTCCTAAAAAGGTGCTATTCAAATACTACAATAAAGCAAATGAAGGGTCTTACTTCCTAGTCTAATTTTTAAAGGTTTAATTCAGGTGCAGCTGTATTAGAATGAGTGAGATTATATCCCTAAGAAATATGAAAGGAGAATAAATGTCTAACCGTTTACTTGAGAAGCTTACTATTCATAAGTTATTCAGATGATAAGTAACTATTCAGCTGTGTCCAGTTAGTGGTATAAAAACATCATTTACATTTTTAGATGGGAAAGACTCACCAAATGTTAAGTGAGCCTACAGTACAGTAACTGCAATTAGTAGTGAAGTCGCTGAATGCAGTTAATATTTTCACTCCAGAGGTGTTTTTGTCTTATATTCAGTTTCCTTTCCTATTTCTTTAAAATCAGATGGAAGAAAAAATATTACTGAACATTTTCAAGTCAAAGTATTAGAAAATTCTAAATTACTTGAGGCAGGACTTACAAAATATGTGATTAACAAGACCTTGATAAAAATTAAGAATTACTAGTAGTGATATGATACAATTTTTATGGAAAATTTAATCAGACCTTTAATTTCTGGGTTACAGTAGTTGAAGAATCTCATAGAACAACACCTTGGCCATTATTTGGAATTTAGTCGCTGTGCTCTTCAAATACAGATTTCAGCTTAGAGGAGAAAATTTACATTAAGACAGTGGTTTACTGTATAGCAACTAACAGAAACAAATTACTTCTGGTGACTGGCAAAGGCAGCTTGCATGAGCTTCTGCTAGTAATGGCATGCCATTACAACTGTTTGGTGTAATGACTGTTGCAAAGGGGTGTGTGAGGGACATCTTGCTGTATAGTAATGAAGGTGGACTTCACTAGATCAGAGAATATATTTTTTCCTGGGTAATTTCACTTAATTCAGGCTCATGGCAACTTCAGGTATTATTATCAGAAGAAATTTTGAGATAGAGCTATTCCATGACACTACTGTATATAGGACTGCACAGAGTCCTGCTGTTTGTCCCACAATACTGTAATATTCACAAGTGATCGTACTAAAAGAAAATATTAATTGAAAGCTACCTGGAAATAAAAAGAGAGAGAGAAAAATATTTTCTTTCTCTATCAATAGTTGCATGTTAGCATAAAGGAAATTCACACGCTTTACAAAATCAGATATGCTCCAAAAAAAAAAGTGACTGTTGTTTTTTACTGTTCTAATCACAGGGGTTTTTATTGGATAAGTAAGATTTAGTAGTTTCCCTGTTCTGATCAAGAGCAAGTAGTAATTTATTTCTTTCTCCGTGGTTACCACAAAGGTTAAAAAGTAGTACTGCAAGGTGTGCCACAAGAAAAAAAATCAATTTATCACAAAAATAATTTAGTGACACCTTCCATCAGTCTCTCCTCTAGAAAGCTGACGGAGTTGTTATTCTATTTGTGTGGATTCTTCTTCTCTTTCATATGCTCCGTTGGTTTCAGTAATAGTTATAATATAGAGAAAAATATGGCCTGCAAGAGGCCTTCACAGCCTTTTCTTTCTTCTGTAAAGGCTCATAATAATCAATGAGGAAAAGTCAGAACTAGTCAGACATATATTCTTTACACAGCAGAAAGTGTAGGAAAAACCTTACAAAATTCCTGGGAATAATACTTGCAGGTGAACCGGACATTTAAAAGGATGGATATTTGGAAAACCTATTTAAAAACTAGCTATAATTCTTATGCAGTTAGAAGGAATGTCATGACTTATAACACATATAATAAGGAAGGAGCTTATTAAATGCAGAATTTTCTTCAACCCATGCCATTTCTCCCTCCTTATTCCTAATGCATTACGGAATGGTAGTCAGAACTTCTGACAATAAGAATCTGATTTGCCTGAGAACTGAAGATAAGTAACAAAATCCACTGAGGTGTTTAAATACAGAAACCAGATCTCACAGTGCAGCAGTTACATTCACATGGGAAGGCTTTGAATGTGGATGGAACTAATTAGGTTTCGTGGAAGGCTGTGTTATCATAGCACTCCTACTCCTAAAACTATTGTGCTGTCTTGACCTGTCAGGAATTGGTACACAATGAACACCATTTCTAAATAGTTGTGGATATGCTTTATTATAAAATAAGTCATTGTAATAGAAACAGACTCTTTTGAAATAGAAATATTAATTAAAATTAAATTAAGCATATGTATATAAATGAGCACAAAAAATTAATAAATAAAAATAAATATCTAGATTAAATTGGAAGAGTAAACGAGAGCAATTGATATCGGGACTCCAAAAATGTACACAATATCAGCTGTGTAATGGGATTTCCACCTTGATTAAGGCTAATTCAATCCTCTAGACTGAATGTCATCACCACACTTACAGTGTGAACTTCTCTGAAAGGCAAATCATCAGTTTGGACCAATAGGTCCCAGTTAAGGATTTGAGTGTATGTGGGGTTCAGGTTAAGAATTGCAATTTAGTCTTCTTCAGAAGAAATCCAATTCATGTGCACCAAGACCATGCTGGAAATTAAATCATATATGATAAGTCAGGACAGTCAATAAATTAAATTCTGGATTGTACTACCGCTCCAAGCTGAAACAGCCCATGCTGGAGGTGATCTGTGTGTGGCAAGTGGAATGATAGGGTTCTATCATACGTGGTAATAATTGTTGATGACAAGGTTGGTCTGACTTCCCTTCTAACACATTTGAACTCTCAGTGCCAAAAGTTATGTTAGACACATCTAGAAACCTGTAATTTCTCCATTATTATTACTACTTCTACTACTACTATTATTATTATTATTGTTATTATTAATTATTTTTCCATTTACAGGAATGGCAGAAATGTGCCTTGGATTAAATTAATGAATACTTATGACAAAACTCTTTTTTGCAAGCAAGGATTTGTAAGTGAGACAGAACCATTCATAAGATGTCTGTATGAAGTTTTACTTTTTGACTTGTGTTCCTAAGTCCTGTGCCTCTGAATGTTCTCTGTACTTAGAAATAAATATAAGGGAAGAAGACAACTAACAGTAAATGGCTTTACTATCATAGTTCTTTATACTGTATCACTCAATAGTGCAGGATGCAGGCATTATTTCTTCCATAAGACGCTAATTTGTGGAACTAAGAGTGAGGGAAGAGAAAATTTATCCCTATTCCTGCTAAAACCAGCCTCAAGAATTGTACATGCAATTCTGTTTGTATTTATCATCTTGAAATAACATTGTGCTACAGTTCCAGGCAAACCTCGGCTTGTGATTAGCCACACACAGATGAACACGGCTCTAATTCAGTGGCACCCTCCTGTGGACACTTTTGGCCCGCTGCAGGGTTATCGCCTGAAGTTTGGTCGCAAAGACGTGGATACATTTACAACCATGGAATTCTCAGAGAAGGAAGATCACTTCACGGCCACAGATATTCACAAAGGAGCTTCTTATGTCTTCAGGCTGTCAGCTAGAAATAAAGTGGGCTTTGGGGAGGAGATGGTTAAAGAGATTTCTGTTCCTGAAGACGTACCCAGTGGATTTCCCCAAAATCTCCACTCAGAAAGCTCTACTTCTACATCAGTTCAATTAACTTGGCAGATGCCACTCTTGGCAGAGAGGAATGGCATTATCACCAAATATACCATCTTGTACAGAGATATCAATGTTGCCTACCAGCCAGTTGAACTCCCTGTTATACCTGCTGATACCACTATGACACTTTCTGGCTTAAAACCAGATACCACATATGATGTAAAAGTACGTGCCCACACAAGCAAAGGGCCTGGTCCATATAGTCCAAGTGTCCAGTTCAGGACACTACCCGTGGATCAAGGTAGGATTTGTCTGCTTATGGCGTTGACCTTTAAAGGAGTATCAGTCTTTGGATAACAGTGTTTTGAAGCTGTAAATAAAACTGACCAGCCCATTCATAAAAATAGGTTCATCAAACACAAAAGGTAAAGTATGTAAATCTTAATATGTTTCGGATGCCTTAGAATTCAGTTGTCCCTTGCCAAGCAAGCTCTGGCTAACATCTTCACAGGTTTTTCAGGTAAGGAAAATGTATGTGTTGGGTTGTCACTGTGTAAGAGAATGAGTTAAAATGTGATATTTATATATGTGCAAACAGGTAGGAGAATTGAACCTTTGTTGCTTTTTGACCTAAATGGAAAGCTAATACTCCCAGGTAGCAGTGGAACTAGGACAAGATCGAAGCTCCAAGATGTTGTTTATATACATTGTTTCTTTTCTTCCAGCAGTGTTTGCAAAAAATTTTCATGTTAAGGCAGTAATGAAGACTTCTGTTTTGCTGTCGTGGGAAATTCCAGAAAATTACAATTCAGCCTTGCCTTTCAAAGTAAGTTACTTTCCATTTGTTCAAGAGAAAATACAGAAACTAGAGGATGCCATTCACCCAGTTAAGTAGCTTACTGAAAAATACGAAATTTTTTGGTATTGCTGTATTTACAAATGCAAACTAATCAGCAATATTGACCCAAGCTGTTAAATTCAGTCACTTGGCAATATGCCACTGTTGTGGCAGTATTTCCAAGTCAGGCTACACTGGTTATTGTGCATGGTATGAGCACCTTGCTAATTTGTAGTTTGCTCCTACTATACTTTAGGGAAAACAGTGTCAGAAAAGAATACTTTTCTTCTCTTTTTTTAGTCATTTCTGTAGTGACTGTAACTGAGTACCATTTTGGTTTTTGTCTCCTCAGATTTACAAGAACACATTTTTGCATTATAAATCTTTTACTCCAGTAACTATAGCATTAGCCAAAGACACTCAATGTGACCTGCAATCTGGCTGACATTTCTTCTGCATCATTCTTCATTGCTTGTGTCATCTCAGGCAGTGGCGAGTGAAGAGCAGTATTTTATAACCCAAATGTTGCAAAAAACTTTCTGAATAAGGAGTGTGAATGAAAAAGTCAAGGTACCTTTAACAACAAGTGCGCCATGATAAAAATGCTGGGTTCAAGCAAATCTACTGAATTTGAATAAAAGAAATTGGATTTTAGGAGTGCTTACACTGCTTTAAATTAATGTAGTTCTTTTTTTTCCCTGAAAGTGAGAAGTTTAATTGCAGTTGTGAATTCAGTACTATCTATGCCCAGTAACTTCCATTTTAAATTTATAGCTACATTCGTTCCTGAATTCAGTGTAACAGTATCAGTTGCCTTCTCTCAGTAACCAAAACCACCTTCGATTTATATATTAACTTAGATCCTTTATGATGATGGGAAGATGGTGGTGGAAGTTGATGGACGTGCTACTCAAAAGCTGATCACTAACTTGAAGCCGGAGACATCATATTCATTTGTGCTGACAAACCGAGGGAATAGTGCTGGTGGTCTTCAGCACAGAGTGACAGCAAAGACTGCACCAGATGTGCTTCGCACCAAGCCAGTCTTCATTGGAAAGACCAACTTAGATGGCATGATAACGGTGGAACTTCCAGAAGTACCTTCAAATGAGAATATAAAGTGAGTGAATGAATGACATACCATTGTCTTTATGTCCAAAAAGATGATTATTCTTACTCTTTGTAGTATCTAGAGCAGTAGTGGTGGACCAGGCCTTTATTCTTCATAACGGTACAGAGAGTACAGCACTCTGCACTAGTATTTGGACTAATGCTGGATTAGTATTTGACTATACTAAACTGGGAGGTGCTGTTGACTCTCTCGAGGGACAAGAGGCCTTGCAGAGCTATCTAGATAGATTGGAGCATTGGACAATCATCAGTGGCATGAAGTTTAACGTGAACAAATGCCTGATTATGTTGTTAAGGTGATATGCATCCAACAGAGGACAGCAAAGATGGTGAAAGGGCTGGAAGGCATGTCCTAGGAGGAACGGCTAAGGACTTCAGGCTTGTCTAGATTGGAGAAGAGGAGGTTGAGGGCTGGTCTTATTGCTCTTGACAGCTTCCTGAGGCAGGGAAGTGTAGAGGGAGGTGCTTATCTCTTCTCTGTGGTATCCACTGATAGGACACATTGGATGGTTCAAGGCTGCACCAGAGGAGTTTCAGATTTGACATTACAAATCATTTCTTTACAGAGAGGGCAGTCAAACACTGGAACAGGC
Source organism: Phaethon aethereus (assembly GCF_964289735.1). Lineage (NCBI taxonomy): Eukaryota > Metazoa > Chordata > Aves > Phaethontiformes > Phaethontidae > Phaethon > Phaethon aethereus. The sequence goes on along the minus strand of NC_138577.1, from coordinate 34,238,162 downwards.
TTCCTGGAGAAGTGACCAATGCCCCAAACCTGCAGGTGTTTAAGCGGCATTTGGACAATGCCCTTAATAATTTGCTTTAACTTTTGGTCAGCCCTGAAGTGGTCAGGCAGTTGGACTAGATGATCATTGTAGGTCCCTGCCAGCTGGAACTATTCTATAAATTTATCACTTAGCCAAGTATGTAAGACTGAGTAACATCTAGATGGAAATACATGGAGAAGGACTGTCTTCAGTTTGTAGATTTTTTCTCAGAATACTTTTGTGTTTCATCATGGATTTCAAATAGCAAAGAAGGATTAAGGAAGCCAGTTGTGTTTGTCTGCTTATGACAGGCTCAGTCATTCCAGAATTACATGGATTTTTAAAGAATTGTTACTGTGCTGATATTAATTCAGGTGAATTAATTCTGAAGTTTTTTATTAAAATATCAGGTCCTCTCCACTGGTCCCGGAAAGAAAACAGGAGATTTTGCTGAAAAATTTGGCAGAGAGTTTACTAGAGGTTACTTAGATTTGGGTGAAGTGGTGCTGTGGAAATTTAAAGAGCAGAAATAAAACTAAAGAGCTGACAACACACGGTCAGCAGGGATTAGAAAGGCTAGACAATAAAGATTTGCAAAGAAAACATGAACCATGGTACGATCAATAAGTGTTATTGCTCTGCTTATAGTGATTCTTGTTGGTCTATAAGGTTCCCATGTGTAATGTAAAGGAAATGGGGAGGAAAATGAGCAAGTCATTAAGTATTGTTGGGGATTCAACTTGTCCTCTCCCTGGTGGATTTTTACTGACGGCTTTGTAGAAAGCTGTTCCCCTTTTTCATTACTGACTGTGGATTTTGAGGCAGGTGAGGTCAAGAAAGAAGGGACTTTGAGACATTAAAAGGATGAAAAACTGAAAGATGTAGCCATTATCATTAGATTGAGTAAGATGTGGTCAGTAACAAATGCAGCTAAGGAAGACTGAAGATGGAATGAGTCAAAAAAGATTTATGAGGCAGAGCATTCACAAAGAGAAAAAAGTGCAGGGTAGCTGGTCAAACAATAGCAGAAGATAGCAGGGGAAAAAGACTGCTTCTTTTTCTGTAGTGGAAAAAAATGAAAGAGGCTAAGTAACATTAGGAAAGGTACATTAAACCTACGGGGTCCAACTGCCAATTTTGCAGACAATGTATCTCCTCCTTCTATATCTATTTCCTAAGAAGATGTGATTGGGCTTGAGATAGAAAAACAAAACGAAACAAAACAAAATCAACTTGACCCTTGGAAGCAAGCATAACAAAGCAACTACATGCTGAACAGAAAAAGCTTCCCTGATGCTTGCTAGAATAAATAAGATTTTGCAGCTCTGGTCTGTGTATGGGAAGAACAATTTTGTGTAACAGTTGTGTTGACTTTTTACAGTTGCTGTTCCTCTATGGGTACATTATATGCTCATGATCATCTCTATCTTCCTATGAAGTACTGAGAATCTTTCAATAAGACTAACTACACAGAAGGTGAAACACTTAATGGCTTGCCTTAATGAATTATAAGTAAATACTAATGGGATTGTGAGTAGCATTGCAAGAATCTTTGTAATTTACTAAAGATGGTAGAAGTAATTTTCATTATTTCAATGCTTGATGGTGATATAGCATAGCAATTGGAACAGAGTTCACCTCATGCTAGGTAAAAGGGATCTCTTTTGCTGGTGTCATCTCAAGTGAGCAATTTCTGCCTTTTCTTGTAGTATTTCACACTAATCCAAAGCAATTTTTATGTGTAAAGGACAGTCCATATTTCTCTGAATCTCTTCAATCTTTGCAAAGTCTTAGGTAAAAACAAAGTTTAATGGAAGACTTTGGCCTTTGTAACAGTAGTTCAAGCAATATCCAAGCAAGCCCTCCATTTCTCACCCTTCCCCCCCCCCAAAAAAAACCCCAAAAACCTCAAAGCAAATAAACAAATAATAAAGCAAATAAATAATAAAGCACGTTTTTAAACAGATGCTGCATTTTCTGGAGTTAGCTAGTAATAACAGAACTTTGTTGACCTTTACAATTTGCAGCACTATATATTCATGGGAACAGTTTCATTTTTCTGCTTGCTCTTGATTTTCTTGTTCTGTTCCTGTACTTGTGCTTTCATCTTTAAAATACTCTGTATGTGTTGAAAACCTTGGTGGGTGATCAATATTATGAGTGGGAGGCATATATGAAGAAAGTGTGAAGGAGTGTGAAAGTAACATTTACATGCTGGATTGAACAAAAAGTATGAAAACTCCATTAGATTAAAAAATTTAAAAAAGAAGAAAAAAGGTAAGTAAGAGACTGCTGTGCAGTTCATCCAGCATATGTATCTTCAATGTCTGAAAGACATATACAGGCCAGGTCTCAATTGCTTTTTGTCTTTATTCTTAGGCATTTCTGTTAAAGAAAATGTATGTAGGTTGCAGTTATTGTACACATGAATAAATCAGCATTCACTAGGATTTGTTATTCCTACAACCAAATAATTTTTAAAATACATACTCAGGTTTAAAATCTGGATTCAACCGTCCTTGCTAGTTTTGAATAAGAACATCAGTGTGAAAGGTGATTTATCATATTATTAATATAAGAATGCATGCTGCAGATTTTATTTAAATACTGGAATAAAGCAAGTGAGCAGCAGTTAAAAATTTGTGGCCAACATTTCTTGTTTCCAGTACCTATTGTTGAAGTTCAGCATTTCCACAGAGAAATTTCTCAAATTTCTTAACACAAGAATTAATAAATATGTGTATTTACTACAGTAGTTTAAAATCCTGGGGTTTGTTACCTTTCTTTCATGAGAAGGAGCTTTAATTAAGAAGAAAGCAATAAAATAGTCCAATGGCATACAGTGATATGGAAGAAAGATAGTATATAGTGTCAGTTTAGACTGAGATATTTTTGGTCAATTGTAAGGTAAGTCCTTTTCTGTAGACTCTCTTTCATTAATTACTTTAGGTTTTGCAACTGCATTGCGTGAGTGAAATGAATAGTCAGTGCTGCAGAAGGTTCAATAGGCTGTAAAAAAATGGCAGACTGGAAGAGAAGAAGATGGTCCATGAGACACTAAAATTATCTTCCATAATGGAGGGCCAGAGACACCTAGTTAATAAGTTCTGTTGGTACTAGAAACAAAGAAGAGCAGCTTCTTTCCCTCTCCTCTGAGATAGAAAGTGCTTGACTTTTTGACAAGTGTGTTTATCAAGAAGATGTATGTTATACCATCCTGGATGTCCTGCTCTTGTGATTCTGTTGCTTCTTTCCTCACACTAATGTGAAATTTATGGATCCACTTGACATGTATCCAGGCTTTGTGAAGGAAACATGGAAAGTGCCATATCTCTATTACACTAGAAAGTATAATTTACTAGTCTCCATGGGGGCAAGGAGGAAGATATTTTCAGGAAAATGTGTCTGAGGAAAACTGTTATATGTAATTTGCAAATCCTAGTTGTAAAGAGAGCATACATCAAGCTCTCTTGTCTATGACTGTGAACAGAATACTTAAGTAGATAAAGCTGATGTTGACTGATACTCAAAAGCAGAGAGTGTGTGGGTGGAGTGTATACTATGTCTTCTTTATTTTCTGTTTATAATAGTATTGGCATCAACGAACACATTATGTTAACCTACTATTCTGATTATACATGAAAATGGGGAAGATGGGGAGATAATTGAGATTTAAATATATGGTAATATGTTTCAATTTAGGGGTTTGGGTTTTCTTCCCAGTGTGATGGTGGCAGGGCACAAATATCCCTTGGCTCTTGTATTTCAAATGAAATAATAAACTGCAGTTAAACATGTAGGCATTTTAGAACATTGTAATTAAAGTTTCTTATACATATTTATATGTTTCCGTGAAAAGGCAGGTAATTAGTGCCATTTGTTTGTCACATGTTTTACACTGGATGTGGTTTCAAGAGTGTGAAGCTTTACAGCTATGTTTGGAAGGCTGCAGTGGCATAACAATGTGCAAAAGTTTGCTCTCAGCATACCACTGTTCTCTTAAGTTCCTTTAACAGACACCTGCTCTGTCAGTTTATTTCTTTTCCTTTAACTTCACTTTTGTCCAACTGTTTCCTTTCCAGAGGTTATTACATAGTTATTGTGCCTTTGAAGAGGTCTCGTGGAAAGTTTATCAAACCATGGGAGAGTCCAGATGAAATGGAACTAGATGAGGTACTGTATGTTTTTGTTGTCATCTTCTCCTTTATTAAAGAAACAATCTTCTTAGCAGTATGTGATTAACTCACCAGTTTGATTGTCAGGATATTATATATTTCTATCTGAATTAGCCTGTGGGTACTGAAACAAAGTTCAGATAACTTAAATTAGAAGACAATGAAGACATTAAGTTTCAATACAGCACACAAACTGTCTGATCTTTGTTGGCATTAATATTTTATTCTTTTCCTATTGTAAAGCATAATGCAGAAGTTCAGGAGGTGAAATGAGTTGTCAGCAAAAGCTTAATCACCAATGTTATGAACTCTAATAAAGGTCTGGTTCATTAGTGGAGTGTTTACTAAGTCTATAACAAATGCTAAATTGCGATTTCCACCGCAATTTAACATTTGACCTTCTTGTGGTGTTTTTACCTGATTCTCACATACTGTAATGCTTCTGGCTAGAAAACTTTTACAGTAGCCTCCAGTCTGCTGACAGTTCATAGTCAGGAATAGATGAAGTAGGAAAGAGCAACATTGTGTCATCATTCAACACTATAAATGACATTAACCCAAAGGGTGGAAGTACTTTCATTTTAGGAATAAGCCCAGTAATACTAGAAATAAATTCATTATGTTATTGATATAATACTAATTCCAGAAAATATAGTGTCAATATTCAGTCCTGTCTTCAGTTTTACTGAAGGACAATATAGCTCATGCAAACTTGTCTGTCTTATTTCAGTCTCTAAATTTGCAATAATACTAATATTTATCATTGTAAAGCTCTTTTGAGAGCCTCGTCTGAAAGCCCTGTACAAAAGACAGATGGAGGTGTTATTATTGTTGTTGTATCTGGCTAGGATTTTAGATCTCATTCAGATGCTACAGTAATTTGTACATGTAGTATCTCAGCAATTCAAAGACCAGAGATCAAAGTCAGTTTCTTTACTCCTGATTTAGCGATCTTTTGACTGGATCCTGTCTATTTTTCTGTTTTCGTTTGGTGGATTCGAGAGTTTTATGTTGCAGAGATGCTTCACTATACGCTTCCCCATAACAGAACCAGTGGGAAGGAATGATCATCTGCGAGCAATCACAAGGCTTTTTTTCCCTCCTCACATTGAAAAAATGGATATCAATTTCAATGTTTACACCAAAATGTAAGGAAAATAAAGATATTCACCAAACACTGCTGTAGAAAGCTTTCAGAATATAAACAGAGGTCTTTCAGTTTTTAGTTTGTTTTCTGGTCAGAAAATGCAAGAAAGAATATGTACAGCAGCAGGAGAATCCTTAATCAGAAGATGGAAAACAACTGTTCAAAGGAAAGCATAGTTTTTGTTACTGCTGACTGGCTGATTGAAGCCTGTGTTTCCTCTTGACCGGTTTCATTTATGTGATCATCTCATTTGATTCAATTGCAACAATGACTTGCTTTGATCTATTAACTTCTTTCCTTTAAAAGCACTTGGATTGTAAACGCCATCAGCTCATGATCATAGTCCTAGTTGACATCAAACACAGTTAAACAGTAGAACTCTGACAGCAAGATCCATACAGTAATGGAAAACTGATTTAATATTACCACCTATTTTTAACATCCAAAGACTGTAGTAACATTCAGTAGTATTAACAGATTAAAGGATAGGTGCCAGATGACATTGAACTTTTTGGCAATTAAATTCTACAGGTCCTGCTGATTCCTATAACAAAGGGTCATTTTAATCATCCTGCAAGTTGCGGTGCATTAATCTGTATAACAGATTGATAAAGAGCATTTATTAATTCAGAAATATCTAGGTCAGGATGGGTTGTTTCCCACTTCTACTGATATAATTGAGACCACATTGTAGAATTAATGGTGGAAGAAATAAGACATGCATTGACTGGAAAATGAAAATTATTTCTGTTAAAGAACTAAAACCCTTGATCTATCTTTTACAATTGCCACCAATACATAGTTTAAGTACTGAGCAGGGAAAAAATCAAAAGCAGACAGCACCTGTATTTCATGCTAACTCATCCAGTTTCTATTGCTTAAAAGACTGTTTTACTTCCAGCTTTAGAAAATATATGCATATTGCTATTAGGTGTATTATTCCTAACAAACATGTGAGAGCAGTGGTACAATAAATACATTTGGAAAAAAAACCCTCAAAGCTAACCATGCTACTCTCTGAGCAAATAGTTCCTGATGGTCAAATGAAGACACTTGTACATACCTTTTTTAGTACAATCTCAGATATCTGGCTAGTATCATAAAGCGCTGGGCAATAGATTTTACAAAGAAGTATGTTCCAAATACTTTACTTAGATTGTCAGGGAAAAAAAATTATTTGCTGAAAACAGTGCTCTGCAGTGTTAACTCTGGTACATAATGGACCAGTCCAAAAGACTCTCCAGCCTATTGTAGTTACCTAATCTTCCTGGTTCCTTGCATCTCAGTTCTGAAAAAAATGAAGAGAGATGCAGAATCTTAAAAGAGCAGATAACAGACTAGATACTGTGTACCTGAAAATACTAGTTTTTAGAGATACAGTCCTTTTTTATTCACTCAAATTTTCATTTTATTTTAAATATCATGAGTTCTAGTGACTTTAAATACATATGTCATGCAAATAAATGAAACACTAACAAAATATTATGACTTGCAGTAAGTATTACTTAGGAGGATTAGTTTAGATTTGTAAGCAATAAAACCTAAATAAAAGCCTACATATTAAGTCTTAAATCAATCTAGTAATTTTATTTAAATCCTGGTATAAAGTACAACAGGAGATATATGTACAAGTAATGATATTTGGCAACAACCCAATTTATATATGAAACATGGATGAGGCCAGAGGTTCACCTGAGATCTATTCAGTTGCGTGTAATCAGTCACAGATACATTTTTTGTCTACACACAAATACACCAAAGTTTAGCAGGCTTTAGGTGATGAATAACATCCTTTGATAAAGTTGAACATGTTTTGTTTGACTCCGGCTAATTAACTTTTGGCATTCATAGCCTAAACTCAGTTTCTGATCACTTCACCCACCGTAATACTTCAGCATCACTATCTGTTAAATGTATGCATTTTATGGTACTAATTCAAATGCAAGACATAATTAAGATCAAACATTTTTCTTCCCCTTTCAGTCTCAATCTAATTTTGATTGCAGTACTCTTGCAGTATTTTGACATTATGAGTTATTTAAAATCTAAATTGTAAATATGGTCTAACCTGGAAACATACGATAAAGACTTTATTTGATGGAGCCACACAAATAACTTTAAATTCCAATGGAAACTGTATCCATAAATGATAGTATCAGTTATCTTCAGAAATGGCTCAAGCCATGTACCTCTCCTCCTACTGCTCCTGACTTACAGTTAGTATGCATATTAAATTGTCATTACCTGAGTATCTACCTTTGTGTATCCTTCAGACTTCAGGATAGTCAGTACTCAGCCTTCTGCATAGCTGTTCTTACCTTTATAAAAGATGGCTTTATATTGGTACAAAATTTTCAGAGTGCTTCCCTGAGCAGATCTTATAAGGGCTGAAGGAACCTGGAAAAACTTTGATTAGTCTCTGCCTCATGCTCTGTCCTCAGTAGCTCTACCCAGGGCATAGGAAGCTACCAACAGATGTGAGAGTCACCTTCGATAAAGCAACTAAATAATAGAAATCTTCTTAGAATAGTCATAGAATTATTTGGGTTGGAAGGGACCTTTAAAGGTCGTCTAGTCCAACCCCCCTGCAATGAGCAGGGGTGTCTTCAACCAGGTCAGGCTGCTCAGAGCCCCGTGCAACCTGACCTGGAATGTTTCCAGGGATGGGGCATTTACCACCTCTCTGGGCAACCTGCGCGAGTGTTTTGCTGCCCTCATTGTAAAAAATTTCTTCCTTTAATATTACAGTTCTCTACTGCCCCATTTTTATACTACACAAATTTACTCTAGTTGCTCATTAAACTGTCTAGAAGGAATGAAAGAGAAATATGGACTGATTTCTAGTCTCAAATTATGGGCAGTTTTTTGCTCAGGGGATCCATTGCAATGTACCAGCTTTTGTGTTGGAGTATGGAAATTGATAGAGTTAAATAAATGTAAAATCTCTGTAACGGACAACAGACTCAGTCTTAGAGATGGAAAGCAGTGAAAGCGTAGATCTTCAAAGGGGTAACATCCAAACACCCTCAATGCTAAGGAAGTTTGAATCCAAGTGGTACAAGTTGCTTCCATGTCTATCTGTAGCCTGTGTTTGAAATATGTACTTCAGTGATAAGAGGTATTAATGTAATCAGTATTCAAAGCTTCTGTCTCAGTAGCAGAGTGAATAGTACATTGTTTTATGTGCATCAGAATTGTTAATTGTGTAATTGCAAAATACAAGATCCCATGTGGGGAAGGCGAGAAGATGTGCTAGCTAAGCTGAGGCCTAACGCTGGAGAGTGTAAGGCAAGAGAGAGCTTCCCTGACTAAACATGTTCTTTAAAATGAAAATGTATAGTGAAGATTAAATTTTAATTTCTTTTTTTATTGATCTCTGTCTACCTCTGGAGAATTGTATTTCCCCCCAACAAAGAAGTTTGTGCCAATCTATCGTATTAGCACTGTTTGTGTGCTGAAAAGTCTAAAACAACTGTGTGACCTGGGAAAAGTTTGTGATTGCAGTCTGAGTCTACGGGATGTTGAATAAGTTTCATAAGTGAAAAATGAGCGGAACTGTAAAGAGGCCTTAGAAGTCATCACTTACCACTCAGGAAAAGTTCAGGCTCCTTGTAATCCAATCAGATTAATATTTGCTGAATGCCAGTATATCTGAAGTCATAAAATATATTGAATAAGCATTTGCCTGATTTAATAAGGAATTTATCAATGGATTATACCAGCTGAGCTTAAGTTCCTTCATTAGTTAATACATGTTTTACAAGTTTGAGCCTCACATCTAGTCTTGCCATAAATGTGCTGATGTAAATTTTATCTTTATTCTTCAGAAGTAATATTATATGAAACAAGGAAAAGTTTTATTTTGAAAGTCAGATTAGGCAGTTAAAATCCAAAGTGTGGGGTGTGTATGATAGAGTGGTAGATAATTTTTTGTAGTCTAGCAGTAGAAAAGTTGTCTTAGGATTCATAGGTCCTCTTATTGATTCCTATCACCAATCTTTTGTATACTGTTGTACAAACCACCAAGAACGCAACTTTTGGTGCTTTTGAACAAATAAAATGGCAATCAATTTCAGGTTTGGGATGGAAGGTATGCTTACAAATCACTCCTTTAAACTCTTCTGCACTCCATTTATTGTTGCTGAAGTACATTGAAAAGTACTCTTCTCCCTGAGATGTTCAGGAATTTAGTATTGCCGGAGTGCTTGGTAGTCCTTATGTTAGGGAGGAAAAAAAAAAAAAGCTATCCATAGCTACTTAGTATTGAGTTGTTTTTTTTCGGAGTTACCAGAAAAAAGTCAAAAATAGTTAAAATAAGCTGATTTTCAAAAATTGGGATTTTTTTTCAATTTCTAATTTTATTCCTGTTTTTTATATAATTACATCATAAGACTTACTCAGTTTTGTCATATCAAACAAGAGAAAAGAAAGTACCTTGCATAATCATAGAAGGGAGAAAGTACTATTATGCATTAGGGAAGTGATTGTCCCTTTGAACACAGCACTGGTGAGGCCACATGCTGAATACTGTGTTCAGTTTTGGGCCCCTCACTACAAGAAAGACACTGAGATGCTGGACCATGTCCAGAAAAGGACAACGAAGCTGGTGAAGGATCAAGAGAATAAGTCCTGTGAGGAATGGCTGAGGGAATGGGGGTTGTATAGCCTTGAGGAAAGGAAGCTGCTCTCTACAACTACCTGAAAGGAGATTTTAGTGAGATGGGCTTTGGTCTCTTCTCTCAGGTAACAATGATAGAACAAGAGGAAACGGCCTCAAGTTGTGCCAGGGGAGGTTTAGATTGCATATTAGGAAAAATTTCTTCACCAAAAGGGTTGTCAAGCATTGGAACAGGCTGTCCAGGGAAGTGGTGGAGTCACCATCGCTGGAGGTATTTAAAAGAGACGTAGACATGGTGCTTAGGGATATAGCTTAGTGGTGGACTTGGTAGTGCTAGGTTAACAGTTGGACTTCATGATCTTAAGAGTCTTTTCCAACACAAATGATTCTATAAATCTGACTTCATATATATACACACATATATATGATGTGTAATATGATTCATGTATATATATGTCCTCATGGCATATATATTGCTTTATTAGCTTTATTTTTTCCCCCAGAGACAGCAATATCAGACACTGAAAATTCCTCTAATTGTTTTATGTTTGCTGTTTAGGCAGTGCAATTGCTATCTAGTATCTTACCTTAACAAGGATGACAAGAAATTGGAAGATTTTGCAAGAACTGATTTAGTGATATTGGTATGCCCCATGAAATGTAGATAAATTGTATTTTTGTAGTTCTGGTCATGCATTAAGTTTTCTCATTACATTGTCAATAAGTTACATTAAAATTGTTTACAGTTATCTTTCTGTCCTTGCTTTCTCTCTCTCTGCCTTTCTCTTTTCCCCCACTTTATTCTAAAGCTGCTAAAGGAGATAGCTAGGAAACGCAGAAGCATTCGTCTTGGGAGGGAAGTTGAATTAAAGCCATATATTGCAGCTCACTTTGAAGTTCTTCCTACGGAGTTCACTTTGGGGGATAAGAAGCATTATGGTGGCTTTGAGAATAAGCAACTGCAGAGTGGTCAAGAATATGTCTTCTTTGTGTTGGCTGTAATGGAGCACTCAGAATCTGTAAGTTAGTTAATATTTTTCAATCCCTAAATTACCTTTCTACAGTCACGAAAAGAGTTTTTCAATGCTTATTCCACTTCCCAAAAGCTATTTTTTTTATTATATATGTCAGAGCATCTCTAAAGCAAGTGTTTCGTTGCTTAGTTCCAATTAATTCCTTGAACTTTTCTATTTTGCTTGCTGATTTTTGTTAATTCTGTGTATAACTGAGACCTAAGGATTACCTTTTATTGGCTGTGTTGCGATCCTTCACAAATTACATGCTCTGCTATTTGAGATCATTGACACAGGTTCTGAGGCATGAACTTCACAGCTGCATCTTTCTTGGTGTATTTATAAAAGAGTTCCTCTCTTGCCTTAATATAACCATTGAATATTGGTGTTGGATACACAGGATTCTTGGAAATATCCATTGAATCAGAGGCATGCACAGCTAGCCTTTTTAGTTACAGTTGTTACCTTAGCAGCTTTATCAGTGAATAGTTAGAAAGTTAGAAAATAATTCAACAATAAGGAAAATTCTGAGGTGAGCTAAATAAGAACTGTCATTTCTCTGTATGTCATTCATCTTGTAGTTTTGTCCCTTTATGCTTGAGTTAATCTACTGCATGTAAGATAGCTAAAAAAAAGACAGAAATAGGCCTGTTGAAGGAAGTTGCAATACACGTTAACATTTTAACATACAGTATGTAATATGGTATCTTTCTAATTGGTACCTAAACCTGACAGGTACATTTGCTGGCTCAACCACTTGAAACTATTACACCAATAATGTGAATTCTAGTCAAATGCTTCCAGTGTGTAACCTTACAATTTTTTTCTTGATGTCAACAGAATTTGCCTACTGAAACACAATGAGGAAGAAGTTTCAATTTGAATACTTTTGGATACATAGCTTCATTTGAAAATATAATAAGAGCCTCCTGGAAGCTCTAACATAAACCAAAAGTTCCCCTTTCACTTTCTGACAGTGGCTGCGTAGACAGAGAATTCTGAAGGTGCTGCATCAGAACGGTTCAAACTGGACAAAGCAGTCAACTTTTGGCTATAAAGTTAGATGGCCAAAAACATGTATCAGAAATTACCTGCACTAAAAATTATCTTTGCAATACAAAGGACCATTTCCTGTTTATTTTTCTATATTAATTAGGGCATTGATCCTTTCATATAACCCTAAGGTTATTACTCTGTTGAGAGAAATCAGGATGAAAAAGCAGGAATAAGTAGGGTTGTAAATTTACAGCTGAAAAGGCTGGTATGGCAAATATATCCAGGGGCCTACTGTTGAAGTTTCCAAAAGTCATTACTAAACTTAAAATATTGACAGTATTTGGTTTAGCATGCCATCTGAAATATCTATGTGATTAAGTAGCATGAGGTAGTCACAGAGAGTGAAGAATTTGTTAAGAGTGAGTGAGCTTCAACTCCCAGTGCTCCAGCATATCTGCTGGTTTTCTTCTAGGAATATAGATCCTACTGGTGTATGAGTTGTAACTTGCAAGGGATGTTTTTCACAATGTTAGAATACTTTTTACATAAAGTTTCTCCATCAGAATTTCTCTGTTGATTGGGACAATAGAGAACTTGCTTTACAAGAGGGCATGGGGAGGACTGAATTTTTTTAACTTAGTAAAATGGAAGCTGAGAGAGCTTATGATTACAGTCTATAAATATGTTAAGCATGTTGTGAAGAGGAAGAAAAAAAACAATAGATTAATCTGACAGAATAATAAATGAGTTTAAATTAATCATTATACAAATAGGTTGAAAATTAAAAGCAAAGTTATACTTATTGGAGAACAAGTAGTAAGGGCTCATACTGGTAATCCCTCAGTATCCCTCTGTATCTCTTTCCAGGAATTTTTGATGCCTGCTCCAAAGGAAGAGGCTAAAGAGTTTCTTACTGTACGAATGGGTTTTTTCTATCTTTTGAGAATACTGAAGCTAGGGAAAAAAAAATCAGTCAACTCAGGTGTTGCAGGAATGGAACATGGACACTCCCCAGTTTATAAACAGCAATCACAGACTTCTAAAATGTTTAGTGACAGGTTTAGTAAAAAAACATAACATAAGTGGACATCATTGGCATGGGTACTAGCTCAGTACCAGGTAGTATAAGTGCCTCAGCTTTGCCAGCCCTAATTCTCTCTCTAAATTTAAACCCAGACACTGTTGTAGCCCAGAGCCCAAAACAAGGCCAAATGAAGTATAAAAATCCCATGTCTCCTTCGATAACACTTGTCCTGGCATAGAGTATCTTCCAGAATACAGCACAAACATAGTAAATGAAAAATAATCTCTTCTTCTGGATGTCTTTCTATCTTAGCTGGCATTCCTGATGTACTGCTGAAACAAGTTTTTAAGTCCTTTGCAGGAGCTGTAGTTCAAATCCTAGTTTAGTGCTGGTGGAGATGCGCCGGCAAAGACAAAAAATAAGTACAAACCATTCTCCACTTCTGACTTTGCTGTAGCTCAGAGTTGCTCACATGATCCAATTTTAGAAGGCTGGCTCCTCAGCCTCTCCTGTCTGTAATTTTAACTCCACACTCAGCCATAGATCAGACATCTCAGGTCGGACCAGAATAAAAAAAAGTTATTATTTCTTATCACGGGTCTTATCCCAGGCCAGCTGGCTTTACACCATGCAGTAAGGCAAAGATTTTCAACAGCCTCTGTTGGTTCATAATTCTAGTTCCAACCGTAAGAAAGACTTCGGGTATTTTCTATGATTCTACTTAGCTTCCCTTCATATTCTGCAGTGGCTTCCTCTGTTTTTCAGTCTTAAATTCAAGGTGTCTCCATCTTCTGTAAGAACAATCTGCTTCTCAGGATGTTTCTGACTGATCAAAATACACTCTACTATTGCCATAAAACTCTTTTCTAGGAACCTTCTATATTCAGTCCTCTCTATTTTTACCAACGGTAGTCTCATTCTTTCAGAAGTATCCTTTCATATCTTGCAGGAAGAAATAGTGTTAAGCCAATATGAAACTAAGACAAAACCCAAAAATTAGTAACTGGTGGATTATATTCCTCAGTTTCCTACTACTTTATTTCCTCATTCTCTGCTTAAGTTGCAAAGCATTCTGTGAAGGTCTGTGTTACCTCATTTGCCTGCAGATTGCTGCTAATACGTGGAGCACGAAATAAAGATAGTAATAACAGCACACCGTTCAGTTCGCAAGTTTATACACTGATTGACTTAAAGAAAAATAGCATTTTTGCATTGCTATGTTCATTGCATCATTGTCATGCATATATTTATTTTAGATCTAGGATAGTTAATATTTTAAATGCACTCTTTTATCATTAAGTAAGATTTATTTTATTTGTATAGACCATGTATGCAACCAGCCCATATTCTGATCCTGTTGTGTCAATGGATCTTGATCCCCAACCAATTACAGATGAGGAAGAAGGCTTGATTTGGGTTGTTGGTCCAGTTCTTGCAGTGGTGTTTATCATCTGTATTGTTATTGCTATACTTCTTTATAAAAGGTAAGTTTTCCTTTTAGTTTTCTTACCGGGTGTGTAACTTACTGATATATTGGCCATTTTATAATACTGTTCCACACTATATTTTTTGTACTAGAGTATTAATTGTCATTGCTTTGGGATATTTCTGTATTTATTAATGGTTTGCAGAACACTGCAGGAATTTTAGTAGATGACTGAAAGTTTCCAATAATTACAGGTATGTGGGTACTTTTTTCTGCTGATGACACTCTATTAATATTTCTGCATTTAAATGTTTTTTCCACTTGGCATGTTTGTGAAGAAAATATGTGCTTGCATATAAATATCTATAGAATTTGCACATTTGACTTTTTTAAACTTATTTTTAGATGTGTAATAGTAATACATTAGGGATTACATTCAGCTTGATATTAAATGTGATTTTCATCTCCACTCAAGTAATTTGAGTTTTTACTTTTGACAGTTGGCCTCAATTTGGCAGTGTGTCTGTATGAATGTGAAGTTCTGAACTGAGAGATTAAAGAAACATCAGTAGCTGTTTTCTACTAATCTTGCAATGAGCTCAAACTTCACTTATTCTTCTTTCACTGTCTATGACACAGATGTGGGTTTGCTATTACACAAAGGACATTCCTCTGTCTTACAACATACAAGATGAAAACCGTGTATGATGCTTGAATTTATACATCGCAGCCTTTACAGTGTAAATGAGTAAATCAAACCCACAAAGTTTATTTAATGTTTAGATTTTGTTCCTGATACATTTTTTAAATGTATTGATAAAGTATAATTGGGGAATACTATAAAGATGCTGTGACCTTGCCAGGGGGAGGCACACTAGGGATAATTTCCTTAAATGGAGTATGTCTTCTAAAACTAATGGCTATGATGCTATCACCTGCATATAAATATTTAAATTCTGCTACCCTGCATGCTCTTCCCACCCTAAGTGTCTCCAATCAAGTACTTCTGAAGTTTCATGTAGAGATCTGGCTTTACCTTTTGGAAAGAGAATTCTCTGTTCAGTAGTAACAAAACAGTCCAGGGTTAACCATAGCTTTGCATTCCAAATGAATACATATTTATAGAATGTTCTTTAGGGCTGTAATCATATAGCAGCATAATACATGGTCTATTGCTTGCACATGTTATGTCTCCTGAAGGTTTCTATTAGTGCCTACTGTCTCAGCTGATCTAATTGATTAGCAACCAGTGAATCTCTGTTTGTGTCTGTCTGTCACTTCAAAACCTGGTCATTAGAGGTATGCTAAAAGTGAAATACTCCTTTGTTCTGAATATTTTTGAGTATTAAAAGTAAAACTTCTCCCATACTACAAAACAAATCCAAACAACGGCATATAAAGCAGATGTGTAACTGCTTCTAGAAATATTGATTATATTTATAGAACCATAATAACTATCTTCAATTTTATTACCCAAAAAATTATAGGCATATTCCACAAATGAGCAGGTAAAATTTTTCATCAGTAGTATGAAGAGATTGTCATTCATTGAAAATGGAGGACACATTTTCCATCTGTTATTTACTACTGGTACTAGAACTGTTCAGACAAATGTCCATATGTATTTATTTATTTTTCTGTTTTCAGCTGTAAGCTGTAATTTGTTAAACTGCACTGATTTGGCAAATTACCGCTGAGAAATTACGACTGCAGTTTTACCAGCCTATGGTTCTCTGTGAACTTTTAATTTCTGTAAAAATATATATATATATATATATATTTGGATGGTTTTTGTCTATAGTATGCAACCTAGCAGCTGGAGTTTGATAGCTTTACTATCTGTAGCACAGCAATAAGTAGACAAGACAGTAGGGATGTTTAGCACAGGGCTTTGAGAAAACAGTGAAGTTTAGTTTCTGACTTAACTCTGTTAAAGGGAATTACTGTGGCTACAGGAGTTGGACATGGTAAGAATATGCAATAAAAAAGTAGGAAAACGACGTTTTCATGGATACAGAAAATTTTACAAGTATATTTCTAGAATATATTGGGGCATAAGTGCAAGGTATGATAGGGAGAAAAGAAAACAAAGGATAGAGGACACTTGCCTAATACATGAAAACACAAGCAAAAAATATTAAAAAGGGGAAGATGATGTTGAGGAATGTGCAGTGTTGAGAAGATGACTGGGAAATGACCAAGTCTTTCGAAGTACAAATGGTATTAACTCAAATAATCATCAACTATGCTTGATTCCCTTTGTCCATAGAATCAGAGAATCACAGAATCACAGAATCAATAGGTTGGAAAGGACCTTCAAGATCGTCAAGTCCAACCATTAATCCAGCACCACCATGTCCCCTAAACCATGTCCTGAAACGCCACAGCCACACGTTTTTTGAACACTTCCAGAGATGGCGACTCCACCATCTCCCTGGGCAGCCTGTTCCAGTGCCTGACCACTCTCTCAGTGAAGAAATTTTTCCTAATATCCAATCTAAACCTCCCCTGGAGCAACTTGAGGCCATTTCCTCTTGTCCTATCGCTGGTTACTTGGGAGAAGAGACCAACACCCTCGTCGCCACAACCCCCTTTCAGGTAGTTGTAGAGAGCGATAAGGTCTCCTCTCAGCCTCCTCTTCTCCAGACTAAACAACCCCAGTTCCCTCAGCCGCTCCTCAATAAGACTTGTGCTCCAGACCCCTCACCAGCTTCATTGCCCTTCTCTGGACACCCTCCAGCACCTCAACATCCTTCTTGTAGTGAGGGGCCCAAAACTGAACACAGGATTCGAGGTGCGGCCTCACCAGTGCCGAGTACAGGGGCACAATCACTTCCCTACTCCTGCTGGCCACACTATTTCTGATACAGGCCAGGACGCTGTTGGCCTTCTTGGCCACCTGGGCACACTGCCGGCTCATCTTAAGCCGGCTGTCAACCAGCACCCCCAGGTCCCTTTCTGCCAGGCTGCTCTCTAGCCACTCCTCCCCAAGCCTGTAGCGTTGCATGGGGTTGTTGTGACCCAAGTGCAGGACCCTGCACTTGGCCTTATTAAACCTCATACAGTTGGCCTCTGCCCATTGATCCAGCCTGTCCCGATCCCTCTGCAGAGCCCTCCTACTCTCCAGTAGATCAACATTCCCACCCAACTTGGTGTCATCTGCAAACTTACTGAGGGAGCACTCAATTCCCTCATCCAGATCATCTATAAAGATATTGAACAAGACCGGCCCCAGAACCGCTTGTGACCGGCCGCCAGCTGGATTTAACATCGTTCACCACAACTCTCTGGGCTCGGCCATCCAGCCAGTTCCTCACCCAGCGAAGACTAAACCCGTCTAAGCCACGAGCCGCCAGTTTCTCCAGGAGAATGCTGTGGGAGACGCTGTCAAAGGCTTTACTAAAGTCCAGGTAGACAACATCCACAGTCTTTCCCTCACCCACTAGGCAGGTCACCTGGTCATAGAAGGAGATCAGGTTGGTCAAGCAGGACCTGCCTTTCATGAACCCATGCTGGCTGGGCCTGATCCCTTGGTTGTCCTGCAAATGTCCTGTGAGCACTCTCAAGACCAACCGCTCCATAATCTTCCCTGGTACAGAGGTCAGGCTGACAAGCCTGTAGCTCCCAGGATCCTTCTTCTGGCCTTTCTTGTAGACAGGCGTCACATTGGCAAGCCTCCAGTCTTCTGGGACCTCCCCTGTTAACCAGGACTGCTGATAAATGATGGAGAGTGGCTTGGCAAGCTCCTCCGCCAGCTCTCTCAGTACTCTTGGGTGGATCCCATCAGGCCCCATAGACTTGTGGGTGTCCAGGTGGTTCAGCATGTCCTTGACTGCTTCCTCCTGGATTATGAGGAGTACATTGTGCTCTCCATCCCCATCTTCCAGCTCAGGGGGCTGAATATCCTGTGGATACCTGGACTGGCTATTAAAGACTGAGGCAAAGTCAGCATTAAGTACCTCAGCCTTGTCCTCGTCCTTGGAGACAATGTTCCCCGCCATATCCAGTAGGGGATGGAGATTCTCCTTGCCTCTCTTTTTGTTGTTAATATATTTGTAAAAACATTTTTTATTATCCTTTACGACTGTGGCCAGACTGAGCTCTAGCTGGACTTTTGCCTTTCTAATTTTGTCCCTGCTTGACCTGATGAGATCCTTGTGCTCTTCGTGAGTTGCCTGCCCCTTCTTCCAGAGGTGATAAACTCTCCTCTTTTCCCTGAGTCCCAGCAAAAGCTCCCTGTTCAGCCAGGCCGGTCGCCCTCCCCGCCAGCTCTTCTTACGGCACATGGGGACCGTTTGCTCCTGCGCCTTTAAGATTTCCTTCTTGAAGACTGTCCAACCTTCCTGGACCTCTTTGTCCTTCAGGACTGTCTCCCAAGGGACTCTCTCAACCAGTGACCTGAACAGGCCAAAGTTTGCCCTGTGGAAGTCCATGATAGCAGTTTTGATGACCCCTCTCCTTACTTCACTCACAACTGAGAATTCTATCATGTCGTGGTCGCTAAGCCCAAGACGGCCTCCGACCACCACATCTCTCACCAGTCCTTCTCTGTTTGTAAACAGCAGGTCCAGTAAGGCACCTCCCCTGGTGGGCTCACTCTCGAGCTGCGTGAAGTTATCCTCCACACACTCCAGGAACCTCCCAGATTGTTTCCTCTCTGCCGTGTTATACTTCCAGCAGATGTCTGGTAGGTTGAAGTCCCCCACAAGAACAAGGGCCAGCGAACGCGAGACTTCTGCCAGTCGCTTATAGAATGTCTCATCTGTCTCTTCGTCCTAGTTGGGTGGTCTGTAACAGACTCCCAGCAGGATGTCTGCCTCATTGGCCTTCCCCCTCATCCTTACCCACAAGCACTCTACTTGGTCTTCACAATCTTTGATTTCTATGCAATCAAAACACTCCCTAACATACAGAGCCACCCCACCGCCTCTCCTTCCCTGCCTATCCCTTCGGAAGAGCTTATAGCCATCCATTGCAGCACTCCAGTCATGGGAAGCATCCCACCATGTTTCTGTGATGGCAACTACGTCATAGCTGTCGCGCTGCACAATGGCTTCCAGCTCCTCCTGTTTGGTGCCCATGCTGCGTGCATTGGTGTAGATGCACCTGAGCTGGGCTATCGATTGCATCTTTGGCACGTTGAACCTAGAAGCCTTTATGAACAGACTTGGACCACTAATCTCATGATTTACAATACGACTTTTACATTTTAATTTCCATCCTAGAGAAAAGATGACTGCAGTTTCTGAAAGAGTCATTTTAAGGGGAGAAGGACTTTCCGTGAAAACAGATGCTATTGCAGATAATGTGGATAAGTTTTGTGGGTTGGTGTGAAGCATATTTAACTGTCCCAAAGAATAGGACTGCATGTTTGATCCTTTTATTATTTCTTGGTCAGTTTGTATAAAGGTTATTGCCTCTGTATTTACTCTTAAAATCTGAAAGCAAAGATAACTGCATAGACACATTGTTGGATCATACATCACAATATATCCAAAAGGTCATTGCAGCTTAGGACTTAACAGTAATAGCTGGGGAAAATACTGAAGAGTACCTTTTGTTGTCATCATATATAGCTGCAATGTAATATCCAACATAACTGATGCTGATTAATGTACTGTGTGTAGAAGAGCTCACAAATTCACAGAACCAAAGTGTCACATCTCTGGAAATTGCCCTGTCCCAGCCCTGCTCCGAGCATGGCCAGCTACAGCAGGTTGCTCAGAGGCATGTGCAGGCAGGAAACTCCACAACCTTTCTGGGCAACTTGTTCCAGTGTTCAACTATCTTCACAGTAAAAATTATTTTTTTCCTGCATTACAGTTGAATTTCCTGTCTTTATGGAATTGATGTCTTGGCAAACAGAACTGACTTGGCCGGTGACCAGATCAGTGTTCTCTGTCATTGCAGCAGTGATACTACCCTGCAGTCATAGTGAAGGGAGACAATTATTTTGGAGCAGGTCTTTAAATCTATTTGGCTTAAACCTAAACAATCAAATTTAGGCATCCAAGTAAGTTAACTAAATATCACTGTCTTTTTAGTCATATTTTTTCCCTTGAGGAAATAAAATATTTGTTGGTTCAAATATGGAGTAAAATATATAGCATAGTAAGATTTATGTGCGAAGTCTCAAACAAAAGCAAACACCTAGATATAGAGATCATGCAGACTAAGTCTTCCCTAGACACAATGCCTAACCATTATGAAGGCTGTTTGAGTCACAGTTTATACCTCAAGGTGGTTTTGATAAAGCAGTACCCGTTCTGCAACCTACAGCTTAGGCAAACCTACAGTAAATCCTTTCAACTCACTTTTTAATGTGTGATACATGTTCAATTACACAGGATTTAGATGGCTAGCAACCCAGTTAGTGAATGTTAAAGAGCTCTAGAAATTGTTTCTGGTTTCTGGTGTATCCCAGAAGCTGACAAGCTAGAAGGAGAGTGCATGTCCCCATGAAGTATCTTTTCATCCTTTTTTTTTTTTTCAGGATAGGAATTTATGTGACTATTCCTCCTGTTTTTTAAGAAATCACAGGTTCTCTAATTTCAGCCTTCCACTGATGAAGAGCAGCAAAATGTTCCTCATTCTAGATTGTTTTAGGCTCAGGGTTGTTTTTGGAGTGGGTTTCTATTTGTAGGGAAAAGAAATGAAAGCCATCTTGACAGACTTTGTGTTGCTTGCTCTTATAAAATGAAGGTTTTGATTTGGTTCAGAAGACAGGAGCCGAAGCTTGAATCTTTTGATCGGTGAATTTTGGCACTCTGAATCATAGTATCATAGAATCATAGAATAGTTTGTGTTGGAAGGGACCTCTAAAGTCCAACCTCTCTGCAATGAGCAGGGACATCTTCAACTAGAGCAGGTTGCTCAGAGCCTCATCCAACCTGACCTGAATGTTTCCAGGGATGGGACATCTGCCACCTCTCTGGGCAACCTGTGCCAGTCTTTCACCACAGTCAGTGTGAAAAATTTCTTCCTTAGACCTAGCTGAAATCTGCCTTCTTTTAATTTAAAACCATTACACCTTGTCCTATCACAACAGGCTGTGCTAAAAAGTCTGTTCCCATCTTTCTTATATAAGCCCCCTTTAACTAGTGAAAGGCCACAATAAGGTCTCCCCGGGGCCTTCTCTTCTCCAGGCTGAACAACCCCAGGCCTCTCAGCCTGTCCTCACAGGAGAGGTGTTTCATCCCTCTGATCATTTCTGTGGCCCTCCTCTGGACCCACGCCAACAGGTCCATGTCTTGACTGTGCTGAGGGCTCCAGAGCTGGATGCAGGACTCCAGGTGGGGTCTCATCCGAGCCAACTAGAGGGCACAGTCACCTCCCTCAACCTGCTGGCCACCTGCTGAATTTTGAGCTATAAGAAGAAATATGCTTCTAAAGGAAAAAAACAGATGTTAAAAAACCCACATAAATTAAAATGGGATAATCTTAAGTGATGATTGAGGATTCTATAAAGACTTTTTCATAACATGTAATCTGGTCATTGCAGACTCCATTCTATTAAAAGATTGTAGAAACCCTGTTTATTATGCTCAACAGAGAAACAGAAAGATGGACAAACATTGTATTTACAGTGTATGTATAGTAGAACCTGTTGGTGGTAGATAATAAATTATTTTCCCTGTTTAGCTGTAGATCATAGATCATTACAGGTCTCTACAGATCACTGTAGACCTCAAATATGCACCATTCTTTCTCAATCTAAAAAGGTGCATAATACTTCCTTGGAGTAAGATTTATGCTTACCTTACTTTCGGGGTACCACTAAAAATTTCTTGCCATTTTTTATTACATGGCTTTGTAAAATAGTTTTAAAAGCTTTTTGTTTTTTGTTTGTTTGTTTGTTTTAATTTAGTACAAGTCATATGTATCTTATCAATTTAAGCTTGTTCTTCGCTTGCCTTTCTCTCTCCCTTCTCCTTTTCTCTCTTAGTTCTCCTCTGCCCTCCACTTTAATCTTTCCTCTCATCTCTCCCCTCATCTCTTTTCTAACTAGAATGTAGGAGGGAACTATATCTTCGTGAGATGTCATTTCCCAGTGTAAAGTTAACATTACTTTGATAGCCCAAATTAAATACCCATTCTCCATTATTATTGGCTAAAATTTGAGGTGGAACTACTTTGCAGATAAAAAGATTTTTTTTCAGCAGATGATTCTCTTTGGACTTAAATTATGTGTCCTCCACTTATTCTATGATTCCTAAGCATTAAATATTTTGATGAACTATGATTTCTTAATTTGGGTTAGTTATATATCTTTACTATAAGTCAACATTTATTATATCTCCTGCTGTCATGGTTACCCTGTTTGCTGCTGGTCAACTAACATGTCACCTTTTCTCCCCTCTTTTCTGCATTAAAATGGAGCAGCAAACCTGACAGGTGAGACATGAAAAGTAATCACTCTTTGTTTAATCCAGAAAAGGAGAAAAACAGAAAAAAAAAGTATAATGATAATGATCTAAGACAAAGCATCTGTCAATCTAAGTGAATGTAGACAGTAATCTATCGATATGAATTCAACTGAACTATTTGTTGTGTTGTTTACAGCACTGGGAAAAAAAAAATAGCCAAGCTTCACTGCTTTTTTTTGTCTCCATGAGGTACATTTTCAAGAGAACACAGCTATATAAAGTACATATGTTTTTAATTGTGTTTTAATGAAGTTAAAACAGTGGTTCTTTGCTATAACCAAAACTGTTGAAGGAATGCATGATTGTGGTTGAAATATTAGCCGCTCTAAATCTCCATAATGCTCCATACTCATAGAATCAGTGCTGATTTACAGTTCTACAAGTGAAAATGATTCGATGATCTCATTTGTCATTTGTGGATTTTTTTACACCTGTCTCAAAACCATGGCATAATCTCGAAGAATTGTATAGTCTAGAAAGATACAAAGAAAACAGAATGATCCTGAGAATAATAATAAATAATAAACCATTCTATTGTCCTGTAAATATACAAAATATTAAGATATATGATTAGATGACATTTTAGTGCTTTTAGTGGTTTATTATGAAGTTGTGCTGCACAGTACTGACTTGCAAGTGGAAAAAAGGTAAATGAAGCTTGCCTCTAGACAGTTCCACTGATCCCTAGACTTCAAGAGAAGGAAATATAGATAAAAATACTTCTTGGAAGCTGCATCACACACCTTTACTTAAGAATAAAGAACACTAGGGCATTCTACTAATATGGTAGGAGTTTGAGATACTCAGAATCAAAAGTAAAGAAGGAATTTCAACTGATTTTCCCATAATAATTTTAAAAGAGTTAAACCAGAAGAATCAGATTAAAATCTTCATTGCTTCACTAAAGAGAAGTTAATACATGTGTTGAGGTATTTATCAGAGAACAGATGGAATGTTTTTACAACGAAACACTTTTTTTTTCTTTTTTTTTTCTATAAAATCATAGGACTAGTAACTTTCAAATAATTCCTGCAATGATGTTGCTGTTTAGTTTCTTTGCATAGTCTATGAAATCTTGCTTAATGCACCCTTCATGAGTGCCATCAGCAAGAAATCATTTGGAGCATTTTTAAGAGGGGAGCCCAGCAGAATAATAAGAGGTTTGGCATTGTCACATTGTGAATCGGTTATAAAAAAAGAAAGAAAAAAAATTCCAACAGTAGTGGTATTTTAAAGCAAATATTGGACACCTGAAAAAGATTTTGCTATCGTAAAGTTAAAAATCATCTCAGTTCTGTTTTTGCAAATTAACTCTTTGCCACTGCTTGCATCATCATTTTATAATGTATGAATATGAACCAGTTTGCATTTTCATTCAGGATCTCACAGAACACTAGTGAAGAAAGATTCCATTTAAAGCATTAAATTTCCAGATTCCTGAATGAAAATGGTAGATATTCTTCATGTAACATAGTTCTCCATGTTTTGCTTCTCTCTAGAGAAAAAGAAGCATAAATAAGTTTGTTTCCTTCCTTCCTTCCTTCCTTCCTTCCTTCCTTCCTTCCTTCCTTCCTTCCTTCCTTCCTTCCTCCCTCCCTCTCCCCACCCCCCAGCTTGTTTTGGACAGATTGACAGGAGTGCTATAATTGCAGTGAAAATCTTAATTTGATCAGAAACATTAATACAGAATCTGAGCCTTGAATATGTAGGTCTGATCAGATGCATAGAGACTGTGTAGTGCATGTCTCACAGAGATGAGAGGCAAGAGAGCAGATTTTCACTTCTAGAAACCGAAGGGAATAGGAGTCTTCTAGTACAGGTGTCTACTGTACTGTTCTCTGTCATATTGAGAATGACAAAGAATTGAGAGAACCCAAAGAATGCAGTTTATTTTTATAAGCAATGCAGAGCTATGTGTATAAAATATGAAGTATTCTAATGATAGTAACATGGCATGTTTGTTTTTAATTACATGCTCAGGAGTTGGCTACTTTTTAATACACATATAGCTAGCTAGCTTTTATAATAGAGGTAGTGTGAATTTTTCTAAGTTTCATGTTATATCTTGTAATATGTAACTATTTAAGTGCCCAGAATGATCTAGAGGATCAGTCTAGGGCAGAATGCAGTTACTTTCCCTCTGACATTACTGTATTTAGATTAATTTTGCCATTGCAAATTGTAGCTGCCATACCCACCATGCACAATTATTTTGCCTTTGCACTGGATCAAATAGCCTTTCAGAAATAAGCATCTCACCTTTAGAATTTAATGATTAAATGCTCATGAACCTTTATTTGTCAAGCTAACACCTCAATCTTATGTTTACATATATTCACCTTCTACATGCAGGAAGAGGGCTGAATCTGATTCTAGAAAGAGCAGCATACCCAACAGCAAGGAGGTCCCTTCTCACCATCCCACAGACCCAGTGGAGCTGCGACGCCTTAATTTTCAAACTCCAGGTAAGAGACAATAATACCTCACCCAGAGCTCTGTGATCACAAACTGGTTAGTGATGCTGTTAGAGAACAGAAAAATTGATGTTTAGAAAAATATATTTTGATTGCTAATGAGTTTTTCCACAATGTATTTCTTTGTTAGTTTTGGAAATAATTCTGTAATTTCTTCATTTAAAGAAAAATCCTGCATGAAACAAAATTAAACTTCTGTAAAGAGGACCCCAAAGTCACATATGTTGTATGAATGTGTTTTATGCATTAAAATTCCAAGTTAAACCTAACAATGCTAGAAAAAATATTAGGAAATGTGCATCCCTCTATTTATTAACAATATTCTTATAGCTACTTCTTTGTAAATAAGCTTCCCTCTTATCTTCTGCATTATCAGGTAGTTCATTAAAATCACTGGAAGTTGCACTACATTGCAAATGTACAATACAGGAAAGAAATACTAACTAGATAAATGGTCTTGTCTTTTTAAATCAGGCTGTATATTAGGGTCAAGGAGGTTATTAACATGTCAGGAGTTCTGAAGGTAGAGGCAACACACTCCCAAATATTTTATTTACTATTTTATTTATTAGAGCACTGTTTGTGTAAAGCTGTTTGGTTTGATAGTCAAGAAACACACAAAGAGAAATAGCTAAAATATTAGTGATTTTTTATGACCTTTTTATGAGTCAATTTTCTTTTTTAATTGGCTTTATTTTGATCATGATGTATTCCAGTAGACTTGTTTTCTTTTACAATATGATTGCACACAGTCCTGGTCTGATGCTAATTACTTACCAAATCTTCCTGAGCCTTGTGTTTGTCAAATTTATTACATTAAGTACAAAAAATAATGAATTCAAGAAAGGCAGGAAATTAAACACCTGAGAGATTAGCTGCAGAAGCTGACTTACCAAATATTTCAAAAGGGTTAACTGAACTTGCAAATCTCCTTTCTGATCTTCTAAACAGTTGCTATATTAAGGTAGTGATGCCCCAGCAGGAGTGGATCTGCAAAGCAACAAATTTGAGGCTAAAGACCCCACAACCACACTGCATGCGTATGGCAGAGGTAGAAAGGGAAGAGTGTGGAGGCTTGAGTTTTACCCCAGCCTTGCCTTTTTAGTCTGTTCCAGTACACTGAATGCTCTTTCGCAGCTGTGGCAAATTAGGTGTGTTTCAGGAGTGCATCTTCTAGTTTAGTTTCATCTGAATATGAGAATCTTGTTGACATGCTGGGGGACCTCTAAACAATGTGAACCTAAGTGCAGTAAATGGAAGTGATTCAAAATTTTGATTCACAATTGTTCTTCTGAACCTGTAATATAATGTAGACTCATCCTTACTGAGGAAAGGTTTTGAATGTTATCCGCACTTTCATACAAGGTTTTAAAGGTTGTTACAGAGATGGAAGTATACCTACAAGTCTTTGAAACATGAAAAGAAAAATGACGGTTCTTACAGTTTAGCTTATGCCTAAAACAAGTATCTGTGTACGGATATATACTGAGTGGATGGTTTAATAACTAGGTATATAAGCATAATTATCTGCTGTCCATGTATTTACATGTGATGTCTTACATATCCATTTAGTATTCTTCATAAATTAAAATAAAATGTGGTCAGAAAAAAAAAATACTGTGAAGTCTTTAAAACTTTACATATAAAATTAATTTATTGTAATTAATTCTAAATTACATTTGAATGTAAAGTTATTAAGAAATTGCAGAATTTGTGGCACTTGTAGACACCATAATTCCACCTCATTGATCTGAAAAGAACTGGAGAGGAGTGGAAGTGTACCTTTCTTTGTAGTGCTATAGTTTATCTGGGAAGTTTGCCGTTTTCTGTGAAGCTAGTGGAGCAGAACATCTGCAGTCCATTTCTACGATGAGGTATTTTTCTTTGCTGTAAGCCTTTTCACAAAATGGAGGATTAAAATTATTATTACAAATACAGTACAGAAATCAAATTACAATATTTTTCCCTACTATTGTAGCAACTAAGACCCCTACACACAGGTCAGGCCATTATGTTACTCAGTATGCAACCAAGTATCAAGGAGAAAAAGCCTGCCTCGGGAGATTTGTCTTGCTGTGTAACACTGGCTAATTAACATGTTCTTAATATGTAACTCAGCCACAGTGACGTCAAGGTACAATTCTTGTGCTAGTAAAAGCAGAACCTCACTTAACTCACATTAACTTCAATTAGGGCTACCGTTTCATTCAAATCCAGCTGAATTTAACTTAGGTGTTTAGATCCTGCTGGAAAGTTTATCCATCTCCACACAGTAACACACCGTTAAATAATACACAATACAAAGCTTTTCAAGACAAATGTAGAGAAACTACAGAAAGGCTTTACGTTCAGGATAACAGTTTTGTTGTTTTTGTTGTTCTTTCATTCTCAGATGTGTGTTTTTTATTTGCTACCAGGTAGCAGAAATAGGCAGTAAGGGTACTGCTGGGGCAAATCAGCCAGCCGAGAGAAGGGATTTGGGCTGATGGGGTTATGTGTTGGGTTTCTTTTACAGAGGCATCTGCAGTCACCCTCGTGCAATGGCCTTATCCACTCTGTAAGATGTTAATATTTCTGAATGTTGCCCACAGATAATGTAAATGACAGAGTGGTGAATGTACTTTAATAACTGATGTATGCCAAGTCAGTACAACTGCATCAGGATAGATGATTTGACATAATTGTTATGATAATTATTTATTTATTTAGATTATGAAAGCACCCACAGTTTGCTTGGAGCTTCCCTGGCACACCAGTTCCTTCTAGTGGAAGAGGAAAAAAAAGAGTCTATAATGAATCCATAATGTGAAGAAGTGTTAGAGGACAAAAAATTTAAATTACATTGACATATCCAGATTGCCAGTTTTCACTGGGAGAGGTGAATGAGACGCTCCTATAAAATTCTGGGTTGTCATAAACTTTAAAAGATTTCTAAACAGCCTCTTTACAAAAATGCTAGCAATCATATTTTGTGTAAGGAAAGGTCTTATCAGATATAACTATCAAAATAATTTGAAAGTGAAGGCCTTGTTGTGGTAAATCTGAATGTCTAACCACAAGTACAAAATACTCCCAATACAGGTGCTTAGGCATAATTTTTTGAGAGAGATTATGGGAAAGCAATATTTTATCTCTAGTGATATTTAGACAATGATTTAGACACAGTATGTTGTATTTGTTGTAAAAATGTCAATTCAGCATGAAGATGTCATAAAAATCCACAGTCTCAGCTACCAGCACAGCAAAAGTCTTGCTTTCCTTTTACTTTTTCTTGTCCTGTCAATACAGAACTTCATTCTTCACTAATCTAATTCTTACCTAAAGGGTTTTGTATCTTGACTTGTTCAGGAAGGATCAAATTCATCTCTGGCTTCACTCCTTGCTGGATGGAGTAACTCCATAGATAAATTTGACATTTTGTCTTGACATTTGTAATAGCTCCCAGTGTTATATCTGAGAACAAGATCCTGTGTCCATACGTGTTATCCAAAAATGTATATTTTCTACATAAGCCCATATGCCAGTGAGTGGGTCACAGCTGTGCCAAGTTTTCTTTGAGTAAACATGAAAATACACAATCTCTCAGTAGCATACAGGATTTCATTTATAAATCTGTTACTCTTACGGAACTGGAGTAGCTGAGGGAGAGTCAGCCACATTTTTCCCATTCTCCAAGTTTCTTATGAAATACGGGATTAAAACCATTAACCTGGTGTGCAGATTTTAGAAGTGTCTATGCCACATGGAGGAGTATAGGGAAGGGGTAATAATTAAGCCCTCACAAAAGGTTTCATAAAATGAGGAAGCCTGGTTTTGCATAGAGGAAAATAACTGATGTTAAGTGGTTTGAGTGGGTTATGAGAGCGCCAAGGCTCAGGCAAAGACTTCAATCTGCCAATCAGGCAGAGAACTAAACTGAGTCATGCCTCAAAAGTGACTGTTTTTTTTCTCATTTAAGTATAAAATGTGTCACACTTATAAGTAATTTGTGTAATTGGGTGCCAATTAAACAATTATCTCATTATCTCTTGAGAACTAAATAAGATGCTTTGAAATAGAAAAATAAATAGAATTATTACAGCTATGAATTAAAGACTCTGCTTTTTTATTAAATAAGTAAGTGCTCACAAAACACATATTCCTGAGCTCCTGAGGAAGTTCCACTAACTTATTTGCAAGATACGTCAGAGGTCCAGAGGAAAAATTAACAAAAAGGGATAAAATAACAAAGGCAAAAAACAAAAGTGGAAAAAGTGATGTCTGGATTTAGTCACCTGCTTTGCAAGATAGCAGGAAATTTTTTCCTTAGTTTATCCACGCAATTTCTTTTTATGAGAATCATGACAATGCTGAAGGAAGTACTGTGGTTTGTCTTTATAGCAAAACCAGACTGGAATAGCTTTCTCACAGTGAGCAACCCAACATATGGCTCTTCATGTAAACCTGACTCACATGAAGGGTTTAGGCACCTAAAAGAGGTATAGGCTTCAGAGTGCAAATTGCACTTCCCTGATACCCCACTTTGGGGGTGCTGGTTGCCAGCCAGCTGAACATGAGCCGGCAGTGTGCCCAGGTGGCCAAGAAGGCCAACAGTGTCCTGGGCTGTATCAGCAATAGTGTGGCCAGCAGGAGCTGGGCAGTGATCGCGCCCCTGTACTCGGCACTGGTGAGGCCGCACCTTGAATCCCATGTTCAGTTTTGGGCCCCTCACTACAAGAAGGATGTTGAGGTGCTGGAGCGTGTCCAGAGAAGGGCAACGAAGCTGGTGAGGGGTCTGGAGCACAAGTCTTATGAGGAGCGGCTGAGGGAACTGGGGTTGTTTAGTCTGGAGAAGAGGAGGCTGAGGGGAGACCTTATCGCTCTCTACAACTACCTGAAAGGAGGTTGTGGCGACGAGGGTGTTGGTCTCTTCTCCCAAGTAACTAGTGATAGGACGAGAGGAAATGGCCTCAAGTTGTGCCAGGGGAGGTTTAGACTAGATATTGGGAAAAACTTCTTTACTGAGTAGTCAAACACTGGAACAAGCTGCCCAGGGAGATGGACTTGCCATCACTGGAAGTATTCAGAAAAAGTGACTGGTACTTCAGGACGTGGTTTAGTGGGCATGGTGGTGTTGGGCTGATGGTTGGACCTGATGATCTTAAAGGTCTTTTCCAACCTTAATGATTCTGTGATTCTGTGTTTGCTTTCAAACTTAGATGCAATCAAAATCTCCTTAGCTGGGAGATGGAATGGAAAGTTCTGCTCCTCACAAGAGTAATTTTTTTTTCTGGATTTTAGCCAATACTTATACAAAATGTTACTGTATTGAGCAATTATAGATCAAGGTCTGAAAACTAGGTCTTCCCTTTCTCAGTGTAGACAGGTTTTACGCCTCACTCGGAGCTGGGGCTTCTGCCATGAGGCTACAGAGCCCCTAGGGCTGCTTGGTAGAGCTAAGTCTTTGATACAGAACAAAAACCACTTTCATTCCAGAATAATTAATCTAGTTTTGATGAAAATAAAAGCTTCTGGAATAAAATTGGCTTAATTTTGCAGTATCATATGCACATTGGTAACAATTTTAGAATAGCTATTGCAGAACGACATATTTCGCTAGAGCTAATATGGTAAATTTATCTTTGTACATAAGATGTAAGATCACTCTCTAGCTTAGCTTTAACTGTATGAAAAATAAATTTTAAAGTAACAGTATTTTTTTTGTCAAATATACTTAAAGACATCCTTGCCAAATTTTCATGGATGCCAAATTCCTACTGAATCAGAGTCATCTTTCAATTTTTCCAATTTCCATGTCCAAATTTTAAATATGTATTTCTTTCCACCTTTTTGATAAGGGTAAGTATCAGTAACAGTATCTACTGTTACTGATTCCTTCCTTTTTCTGTAAAGGGACATCTTCGTCAACATAGATTGGTGTGTGGGAGGGTATTCTGTGTTATTAAATAAAAATGAGGGTGTAATAAATCAGTTTTTAAAATCACAGACTGTTAATTCAATGTGGACCTGAAATGCAACTAATTTCATAAAGGGATTTCTGTGAAAATAATGTGTCACGTTTTTAGTTTTTCTAGATTGTAGTCTGTATGCTAGCAGCTATGCACTTTGTTTAACTTCTAAATTCCTTCTTGTTTATTGTGGGCATATCAACCTACAGATCGAAATTTCTAAACAAATGTGTTTCTTAAATGTTTCTAAAAGCCTTTATCATAAAACCTTGACAACAAACAAAGCCCTAATTTAATGCACTAACGACAAGGCCAAAACACCCACTTGTTTCACTGGGATAAAGAGTATACTTAACAGGTCTAATGTCTGTTAATATGCAGATGAATTCTGACTTTGCTCTCTGAGTTTTTCCTTGAAATTGTGGCACATATTCCTTAGTCATGTATTTACCACAGTTTAATCAAAAGATAATTCTACACTGTAATTAAACCATACATTATCATTTAATTCATGTGGAGGGGTTACAACTAGGCTGCATAAGATCAATCACATTTGGCAATCTTCTACCAAATTTGGAAACGAAGGCTTCTTACGGATACAATTTCAGCTGTGTTTTGCATGTGGTGGTTTTGGGGTTTTTTTCCTGTTGGAATTTTTAAGTGTTTTTATGGCTTTATTTTCATATTTTAAAGGAAGTTTGAAAGCATGTTTTGAGCATGGTGTTTCTTTAGACTTTCTAGCATGTCACAGGATCTGTTGTAATTTAGCTGTATTTTATTTTTAATTTTCTGTGTTTTCATAGCATATGTTGATTGATGTGGAGGTGTGTCAGCAAATAAGTGTATTTTATTATTTATAACCACAAAAATAAGTGTGTTTAGCTGTATTTTGGGTGGTTTTTTTGAGTCAGGTTCTACACCTGCTGTTCATATGCAACCCTCATTAATCTCAGTAGGAGCCTCATGCTTTTGCATGAGATATACTGGGATTTGAAAATGTTCATAGCATATTCTGTTATGATGCTTGTTATGATTCATAGACTGAATACATAACAAAAGTCCTCCAGCAGTTCTTTTAAAAAGTAGCTACTTTTATAATCTCAGTAGAGCACATTTTATGTGTTTAAAAGATGCAAATATACCGAATGCAATTACTTCACTTCATAAGTTAACTGTAAAATATTATTTGAAGAAAGTTAGTAAGTGTCCAAGTGTAAGTGCCTAAAATGAGTTGTGGAGAAAGGGGTTATATGCAGTCAAAATTTGCTGATTTCTGAAATTGTAAATAGTTCCTTTTTTTCCTTAGAAAAGAAAGTTTTATGTCAAGTTTCATTTTGCACAAAGTGTTTAATATGAAATCTCCTCTTGGAAATGTCAAGTGGCATATAGAGGAGCATATAAACAAAAATAGTTTAAAGAATAGATGTTCAGCATCTTTAAAAAAAAAATCCTTCACAGTAAGCTAATTATTGAGATTTGTGTTCACGATGCTGGTGATTTATTCAGGTTCATCATGTAGTGAGCAAGTCTCATTCTCTTTGGTTTTTTTGTCCTTTATGTTTACAGTAGGGTAACCGGACCTTTAGACATCTTCTTAGTTGAGTTTCCAGACGCTGTTTTGTGCATGTCTGAAGTGCCTGTATGTACGAGATTGATTGATTATGATGGTCTACTGCTGTTACTAATTTGTTTCCCATTTCCAATTGGCTTTTACTTTTTACAGCTTTGAGCAGTAATTCAGTCCCCTACGCCTCCCTGATTGGCTCTGTGTCCTCCCTCTCTAGCCAAACTACCACTCAGTCCTTATATGATAATAACTCTCTCCCACGATTCGCTCGAAAAGGTCTAAACATCTTTGTCTCTATTATTTTCTCTGTTCAAGCACTGTTTTAGATGTACATCAGTCCACCTCCATTTCTGGATCAATCTAGAGTTCTCTTGTGCCTATTCACTTGCATATTTTCCATAGGGGTGCTTGATCTGGATCAATCAGTGTAATTATTAGATGACTGTCACCCACCCTCCTTTTGAGAATAGTCAAGTTCTAGTAAGTGAAATTTCTGAGAAAATGGAAGACAAGAACTAATTAAAATAAATTAGTACTTACAGACTAATTTGTTAATTGAAATTTATAAGAAACTCCCCATTATATCTGAATATTCTACTTTGTTAGTTGACTGACAGCTTGCCTTAATATTTACTTTAAATAATGTCTCACCATCACACATGTGCTATGAAGGTAATATATAAACATATATGTTTAGGGGCAGAAAAATTAGGGCCAGTGCTGCTGGACGTTATTTTGGACAGTAGTATGATGCCTGAAATGTCAAAGATTCAAAAAGAAAACAAGAATTTAAAAAAAAATAAAGAAGAAAAACATGCTATAGTGTGACTGTGTTGTAACTACATGGTCATTTTCAGCTGTGTTTACAGGAAGTGCAAGTTAACTGTCTTAGGCATGCTCTTGAAATTCACGGTGACAAAGCAAACTGCATTTTGCAACATGGCTTCCAGCTTGAGCCCCCTTGAGTCATCACTGTTTTCCCTTTGTAATTTCAAGAGATCCTGGGGTTCACTAGCTTAATTTTTCTAGCCAGCTTTGATTTCTTCCAACAAGCAATTGAAAAAGCACTTTCATTTTAGGTGTGATAGTATAAAGCATGAAGAGAAGAATGTAAGCATTTTGGAGAGAGTCGTGAAGACTAATAGTGTGAAACAAACATGTTCACAAACTTTTGCCTGGCAAATCTTTGGCTGGCAGATTGTTCTAGTTGACCCCACATCTTTTCTGTCTTTCTTTGGCCTTGTTGTTCCTACACTCCCTTCCACACACGTGTCTATCTCTGATTCCCACCTTTTCTTCTTCTACTTTTTCATTCAGTATCTTCATCAGTGGACAAAGATGTTTACACCTGAAGTAGATTGTAGGTACTTTTGGGGGTTGATAAATGGGGTTTCAGATTAAGCATATTTTAAGGTACTAGTGCAGGCAGTATGTGTGTCCAGCCAAACTGTACAACCCCTGCCTCTACAATCTGCTACTAGTGAAAACATTTTTGAAGTTCCAGTTGTCTGATGTCCAATGTTGTCTTCAGTGACTGTTGTCTAAAAGCAATGGTGCATGTTATTCTAGTCATTCATGGTTGCATGTGAATGTCAGTCACCTCAGAATCTCATAAAATATTTAAGTATTTCTAATTTAGCCAGAATATGTAGTCACTCTTCTAGACCTTGATGCATTCTAATTAATCTTCAAGCTATCCATTTCATTTTTTATAATTTATTTTATAAGTTAGTTTTATGTTGGTTTGATGTTTCTTTGGTTTTTACCATTTTGTTTGCAGGTTCAGGTGTCTTTGGTTACCTCGGTAACCTTCATTCTTCAAGTTTGTTTTTCTTGATTATGCATAAGTCACTTCGTTTTCTGTCAAAACACTATTCTTTCCCCTTTAGGGCTCTTTCAGTGTCTGTTTCTCAGCTCACCTTTCCTCATCTAATTCAATGGAGTTTCCATTTCATGCAGTGCAGGAGAAGGGAGTTTGAAATGACATTAAGAGTCATTATTCAAAGCAGAGGTCAACATCAGGTCTAACTGTCTCATTTTTCCATGCCTAGCTAACCTCATTGACTCATATCACAGTAACTCTTTCCTCTACACTAGGAATGTTAGCTTTGGGAATATGCTTGGTGACTTCTTTTCATTTGGCTTCAGAGCTCATCTATCCAGAGCATGTCCTGTTTTAAGTAACCAAACTATTTGCTTGCTTCTCTCACATATGACATCTTTACTACTTACACATTTCTAGCCATTCTAACTACTGCATTTTCTAAATTTTAGAGTGATGCCATCACTGTAGTTTACTTTAAATTATGTTCTTCTTTCTTGTTTAACAGGTATGGCCAGTCATCCCCCAATACCTATCTTGGAACTTGCAGATCACATTGAAAGATTGAAAGCAAATGACAATTTGAAGTTTTCACAGGAGTATGAGGTAGTTTTCCCCACTTTCTCATTATTCAAATTGTTTAAAATGTCATGCTTTCTGTTCCCCTAGACTTTTCTATGATATGTACCCACACTGATAG
Organism: Phaethon aethereus; assembly: GCF_964289735.1. Lineage (NCBI taxonomy): Eukaryota > Metazoa > Chordata > Aves > Phaethontiformes > Phaethontidae > Phaethon > Phaethon aethereus. Next base: position 34,202,805 of record NC_138577.1, on the reverse strand, counting down.
CACCAGTTTTGTATGATATTAAAACTATGATTAAAAAAAATCTTTATGTAAAATGACTACATTGGTAAGGTGCTTTGCTTGTAACAATCTGTTCTCTTTTTATAAGGATATGTGTCAGGCATATTCCACGGGCACATAACTTGAAATAGTGTGTGAATGATAGAGCACTTACTCTTTTTAGTATACACAAACATCTATCTACTCTGCAGTTAAAAGATCCTTAGATTATTTAAAAGTTCTCCTGTGTAATGTTGGCAGGACATATACAGCACAAGCTCCAGAGAAGTTAGTTGTCTATGGAGCGTACCCTCCCCAGATACGCATTGATACTGTGGAGAATAGCAGCCTCTCTTGTCAGTAATTTGTGGCTAAAGGGACTTAGATAGCCAGCCATTAAACACAGTAAATTATAGCTGTTCCTTCAATACCAGTATGGTCTATGTCAAAAATCTGTGCATAAAGTATGCACCAAACAATCAGAAAAATAATGCTTCTTTAGAGCAGCTATGGGCTGTTGTGTCAGTGATCCAAGGATTAACAGCTCCAAGAGGGATCACTAACAGAGTATTTTCATTATAGTCTGTCATGTCACTAATCCTTGCTTAAAATTCCCCAAGACTTTGTTAGCATGTTGGAGTTAAAAAACATGTTAGTTTCATTTTTTTAGGGATTGCACATTCATTGCATTTGAAGGTTCGTGTGAACACTAACAGTGCAATAAAAAACCCTGAAGAAGACTTTCACATGTTGGTTCCATAATTATATGTGACTCTGCATGGTACAGAGATCCTGTAAACACCCAATGTATTTAAAAAGTCTTGACAGAAAATGTTAAAAATTAATACTAACTACTATGATAGAGAACAACAATTGTTTATTATTTAATTGAACGTGCTGGTCAGAAAGACCTTAAGACCCCTCTAACAAATAATATCCTTAGATGACAAAAGGAAAACATAGGATCAACAATTCATGGAAATAAATTTGTTACAAGAGCACTTCAAGATTGCTGTTTGTGGTCGCAGTCACAAAAAATGTGAAAATATCTTCTCACATTTCTGTGTGTAAATCCCGTGTTCTCAAATACAAATGTTGTAGCATGTAAAGAATTGTACAAGGAAATTTATGTAACAGAATGTTCACTATGAAAAAGCTAACATTTGGTACAAATTTGACAATCATTTCCTGTTGTACTATGGGCAAATTCCTTGAAATATCTGTGTAGGAAATTCCATTTAATAAATAAAAAATGTCATTACAAGTAATCTAATGTAGTATAACTTCCATAAAAATAAACAATACACCTTTAGTACATCTTTAGCACATTATGGAGATGATATGGTTCTTCTTATGTTGTAATAAAACTTAAAAGTTTTGGTGTCCTATATTTCCTTTATTATTTAAATCATTAAAATCATAATGAGAGCATGAGAATGTAATTTTAACCATTTATAGCCAGCATTGTGAAAATACATTAAATTCTTAGTATCTGTCCCTCCACAACTTTTTATCTTTCACATTCGTTTTATTATTTTTTTTTATAACACATACCATCTGAGGCAGAGAGATCAGACATTCAAGATTAAAATGGGGGCAATGGTAGGTCAACATCAAGCTCCATTCACATTGCTATTCTCAGTGGGGTTCAACATTTATCTTTGAAATACCAGCTTTAGAGATACTACGTTGTTTCCATCTATCCATTTTGAAACAGAATTAGTGAAAAGCACTGCTGTTTGATTTCATGTTCTAGTCTAGGCAGTGGACTAAGGCTGCAGTTTGATGATGACTGTAAGTCATCTCCCTGTCTTGGCTGTGCATTCCTGTTGTCTCTCTTGTGCCAATCCTGGCACTAGCGCATGTGCAGCTGTTCAAGGATTATCTCAGGAAATAGATTCAGCTGAAAACTAATTGTTTTATTTTTCTTTGCTGTTTTCAGTTGGATCAATTCCCTGAACTAGCTCACCACATGGCTACATGAGCTGTAGTGCCAGCACAAGGGAGCTGGTGGGAACATTTGTGGTCGGGGATTGGGACCTTCTCTTTCAGCAGCAGTCCTCACTAATGTCCCTTAAAAGCAACTATCCAATTCTGAGACAGAAATGGGTACAGATGGTAACAGTTCAGTTATTATTACTTCAGATTGCGTTTGAACTGGTGACACAGAACGAAAAAGAAACTTTTTACCCTCAGGAGTTGAAAGTGTAACATGCAGCAGGAAACCACTTGCTTTATTGATAGTAATAAAGTCCTCCAGTTCACTCCAATTTGGGGAAAAAAACATCAGTTACCACTGATGAAATTATTTTTTCATAATGCCCTTTCCTCCTTTGCATTCCATTATTTTATTTTATTTTGTATGAAATTTCTCACATTGCATGGATGAAATTATTCAGAAATAGACTGATAGTATACAACTTTTATGACAATTTTGTCATACCATAAAATAAAATCTGTGTGTAGTTTCCCGATGATCACTGACTTCTCATCCAGCTTGTAGAATTTCTTTCAGAAGGTTAGCTCCATTTCAAAAGGATTTTTTAATTACTTTTTAGCACACACTAGTTGCCACTTCCAAAGACTTATTTGTTTCACAACTCAAACACATATTTTCATATTATGTGCACCATTTTCATGTCCTCAGAACTATTTGAATACTTGCTCCTGTTCCATCCTTGCTCTTGTTTCATGCACTTCCTTTTGATCAAAATTTCTGATCAAAATTGCATACAAGTTGTTTTTCTCTTTTTGGAAGACTGCCGCCTCCTTGCCTGTTCCTACTCTCCAGACAGACAGAAACCTCCCAGCTCTTCACTACTTCCAAAGAGGCAAAACAATTCTCTCACAGAAGATGCATATTTACATGCTGTCTCCTCTGCTGATTTATACCCTCTGGCATAATTTTCTAATGAAACTCCCTAACTTTCTTGCTTTCTTCAAATAATCCTGAACTCACCACGCTATTCTCAATTCATCTGGCACAGTTTCCCAAACAGGTATTTTTGGTGTTCGAATATGTTTCTTTTTGTGCTGTGTGAAATCTACTTGAGAAAGAATCTGAAATTGTCATGAAAGAAATATTAAGTCCAAACTGCACCCTTGTTCTGAAAGGAATGCCCAGGGTAATGTGGCAAGTTGGGAAACGAGGTTTTACAAAAAAGTAAATAGCAATATGCATAGTATAGACTACATATTCTCAGAAAGAAAAAAAAAAAAGTAGAACTCATCACTCCTTTGTTGTGGTAAAATGAGTGTACTCTCCAGTGTAGATCATCTTCCAGCTGTGTAATGTTTTCTAAGCTTCAATGTTGTGGTAAGAGGAATTCCTATTTTTACAAGTCTTCAGAAACTACTTCATAGTATCTTCTTCAGGGTTTCTCCTATCCAGGTCTTACAGGAGATGGAATCATAGAATCATAGAATCTTTGGGTTGGAAGGGACCTTTAAAGCTCATCTAGTCCAACACCCCTGCAGTGATCAGGGACACCATTAAGATCAGGTTGCTCAGAGCACCGTCCAACCTGACCTTCAGTGTTTCCAGGGATGGGGCATCTACCAACTCTCTGGGGAACCTGTGTCAGTGTTTCACCCTCAGTGTGAAAAATTTCTTCCTTACACCTAGTTGAAATCTGCCCTCTTTTAGTTTAAAACCATTACCCCTGGTCCTATTGCAACAGGCCCTGCTAAAAAGTCTGTGCCCGTCTTTCCTATAAGCCTCCTTTAAGTACTGGAAGGCTGCAGTAATGTCTCCCTGGATCCTTCTCTTCTCCAGGCTGAACAACCCCAACTCTCTCAGTCTGTCCTCATAGGAGAGGTGTTCCATCTGATCATTTTTGTGGCCCTTCAACAGGTCCATGTCTTTGCTGTGCTGAGGGCTCCAGAGCTGGATGCAATACTCCAGGTGGGGTCTCACCAGAGCAGAGTAGAGGGGCAGAGTGACCTCCCTCAACCTGCTGGCCATGCTTCTTTGGATGCAGCCCAGGATACAGTTGCCCTTCTGGGCTGTGAGCGCACATTGCCAGCTCATGTCCAGCTTTTCACCCACCAGTACCCGCAAGTCTTTCTCAGCAGGGCTGCTCTCAATCCCTTCATCCCCCAGCCTGTATTGATACTGGAGATTGCCCTGACTCAGGTGCAGAACCCTGCACTTGGCCTTGTTGAACCTCATGAGGTTCACACGCGCCCATTCCTCGAGCTCATGCAGGTCCCTCTGGATGGCATCCTGTCCCTTAGGCATATCCACCACACCACTCACCTTGGTATTGTCTGTAGACTTGCTGAGGGTGCACTCAATCCCACCGGCTATGTCATTGATGAGGATATTAAAGACTACTGGTCCCAAGACAGATCCATGAGGAATACCACTCATCACTGATCTCCATTTGGACATTGAGCTGTTGAACACCACTTTCTGGCTGTGACCATCCAACCGATTCCTTATCCACTGAACAGTCCAGCCATCAAATCCGTATCTCTCCAATTGAGAGAGAAGAATGTTGAAGAATGTCAAAGGCCTTACAGAAGTCCAGAGAGATGACATCAATAGCTCTTCCCTTGTCCACTGATGTGTTCACCCTGTCATAGAAGGCCACTAGGTTGATCAGGCACGACTTGCCCTTAGTGAAGCCATGTTGTCTATCTTGAATCATCTCTTTCTTCTCCATGTGCCTTAGCATAGCTTCCAGCAGGATCTGTTCCATGTTCTCTGCAGGCACAGAGGTGAGGCTGATGAGTCGGTAGTTCCTAGGGTCCTCCTTGCTACCTTTTTTAAAAATGGGTACAATGTTTCCAGTCATCACTGGGGACTTCACTTGACTTCCATGTCTTTTCCAGTATCATGGAGAGTTGCTTGGCAACTGCATCATCCGGTTCCTTCAGGACTCTTTTCAGGTCCCACAGACTTGTGTATGTTCAGTTTCTTCAGGTGGTCTCAAACCTGATCTTCTTTTACAGTGGGAGGAACTCTGCTCCTCCAGTCCTTGTCTTGCAGGCCAGGATGATCATGAGAACAGTGGAGGCTTCTATCATTATATTTCTCTCACAACTTTACCTTGAAGACCAGATTTCATGGGAGAGCGGGAGCCAAACCTTAAAGATTATGTCTAATGCAAGATTTAAATAAACTTATAATTCACCTGTTGGATAAAATTGTTTTGTAGTTTTAGCATAGATAGTGCTATGTCCCCTTCTCAATAAAGTTCATTTCCACTTCAAAGTATTTTTTTCCTAATCCTTCATTAATTATTATTAACTTGCAATCCCAAAACCTTAGCAAAGTGTTGGTTTACCTTGGTAACATGACACATCCTTTATGTCACATAGTTCTTCTGTATTCCCTAGTTTAAAGACAAGGTTCTTGACACCAATTGATTATTTTGAAGCTTTTTGCTGACTTTGGCAGTTTTAGTGTGATTTTTATGTAATGCAAGGCTCCGTATGGACTTGACAGCTGCTAAGCAGAAAGCCATATTCATAAGAAACTGACCTTTATAGCGTATCTCCTTCTTAACTCAGGCTTCAGAATTTAACAATAAAAAGTGGTTATGGAGATAGACTGAATCAGAACAGTAATGTTCTGCTCACTGTATGCAATACACTGGATGTATTTGTAAAGTCATTTCCTCTTGTAACATAGACCAGAAAATCTATTCCTCCAGAGCAGATTCCTGGGTTTGGTGTAAAATAGTTTCTCATTTATATCTGAGATCTGTATTCATAGATTTCAGATTCATACTATTTTTGTTTGAGAACCTGTCACTGCAACACAAAAATTACACTACCAGCCTCTCTGTGTTATTGTGTGATTTGCTCTTTGTGTGTGCACTCATTAACTAATGTTACAAGAAGTTGTATGTAATTTTAATGTTTTTCCTCATCAGGCTTCTTTCTGTAAATTACAGCCAGTCTTCTGTTTTAACACTGAGTATTGGAAAAAATGAAGATTTGACTCTGTGCCACACTGCTATACTAATACAACTTTTATTGTAGCTCTTCAGTATCAGTGGGCAGGATTTGCGATGATAAGACAATTTACTGAATATAGTACTTTTATCTTTTTATATCTCAAACTGCGACAAGATAAACACTAGACAGTAAAACACAATGAATTTTATATACTGGAAGCACATATAAAACTTACTATTAATATAAAACACTTTAAAAGTCCATGAAGAACAGATAACCTACTGAATGAATCTGTACCAAAGAAACAGCTGCACTTAACTGCCATGTCATTACAGATAATAGTGATTCATATTCCAAAATCAATTTCTGCTCAGCAAAAATTTGTTTTCTGTTCTTTATCTTTACAACAGTTTCCTCTTTCTAATATTACAGTCTTCATTTACTGGTATTCTGTAACTTTACTTTCATAGGATGTGCTCCATTTATTGAGAAACAATTAGTGTAGACGGTGAATGGTGAAAAGTTTTTTTGTCTTCCTATTAATAGCATATATGCCCTTGCTTTCACCTAGGTTGTTTGGTACTTCGTTCCACCCAGTGTAGTATCCAAGCCAACAGGATAGTTATGACAGAGAATTTTAAAGACATAAGGCAGGAATCTGAAGTGGCACTAGTCAAGATTTATAGTAGTGTATTATCTCCTTCCTTTGTGCTGTGAATGCTTCCTTGGGATAACATCATTTGTTTATGCTTATATAATTAAAAGAACAGTCAGATAAAAGGAAGCTGGTGTTATCATATTAGGATGCTAGGTTTTGGTCTGATACCTAATGCTATTTTGCCAAAGGATTGCACAGAGACAGTTTAAATAGTCAAATACTGTAATAAATGTCAGTTTTATTTTTCCCAGCTGAAAACAGTGATATGTCTAGGAATAGAAAAGTATTCCACTTTTTACAACAAGAAAAATTATTCAAGGACAGAATATGTAGGTATTACAGGTAAAACTGAGTTTTGGACGAGATTTTTAGAAAGTTTCATTTCCAATATTTTTAGTGGTTTTATGGAGGGAAATGGAGGAAGAATTTCACACCTTTACTCCTTTCTTAAAAAAATAAATGTTGACAGTGCTTTAAAAATATGTTGAAAATTTAAAGCAGCACCAGTGTCTCATATGACACAATGTAAAGTTTAGTGTTTAAGAGCTGCTGTATTTTGTGTACTATATAACACAAACCAACAGGACACTTTAGTCAAAAAAATATTTAAATTAACCAACGGTTTTCATGACTCAAGTATTCTTCTGCTGCTGATATTTATTTTCTACCTGAAGTTGAATGTAATTCTCTGTACCCAAGGAAAATTATTTCCACCACAACTGGTTGTGGTATCACGGACAAAGGATTTCAATTGCAGATGGGGAATAAACAGATTATGCTTAAGACTTGAGGCAAAGAAATACAAAACAGCAGGATTGGTTCTTAAAAAGTTAAGTTTTCTGAAGCTTTTTATGTAATAGAGACTCTCTTTCAAAGATGTTTTCATATAATGATTATTTTCCTCCTTAAGTATACTATAGTTATATGCATATACAGCTTGTTTGATTCTGTCGGAATCAGGTTTTACATGATCTCAATTGGTCCTGTGAACATTAGCTTGATATTGTAGAGGAAATATCTTTGTTCTTGAGAGGAGTTTAGCAAAAGACTTAGTTGTATTTCTAGCCACTTTCTTTGAGAGTCAACAGGAAGTGTTTCATCTATGTGTTTTTAACTGTTTTTAGGACGAGGATACAAACTTATACTTGAGTTCCAAAGAAGATTTAGGCATGCAAAAAGTGTAGGTTTGTTCCCCTATCTGTCTTGAAAATGGCAGACTTTACAGTGCGATGTGAAAAACTCTGCTTTAATAAGAAAACATAATTCCAGTCGGCAAGTTGCCATAATTATGTATTAATGCTCATGCATCTAGCAGCATTCATGTTTTGGTAATGCAGTATGTAAATCTCATTCTGTTAGCAAGCTTCCTGCATAATAGAACAGCATCCGATTATAGATTCCTCAGCTATGATATGAAATTCTCATTGCAATTGCTGACATTGGTAAGAGGGTGAAATTGTTCATTCTTCTGGGTAGCTGACTACTTTCTCCAGTTGTGCAGAGTCTATTTGCATTGACATCCTCTCAAATTTGTCGTTTCTGTGACCCAGTGCATTTGATGATTTAATTTGAGTCTCAAACACAGCACCTACAGTGTTGGGAAATTTTTTACAGGACATGCCTCCTTCCCTCTCTGGGCTTCTGAAACTCATGCAGTAACTCTCAATCCCCACAACACACAAAGGCTCAAACCTGCTAGCTCTTAATTTGCTGGTATGTGACCCTTAGTAGAGCACTGTTCCAGGGCCGGCAGGCATATGTCAGCTTGCACCAGGAGAGGTGGCATTTTGTCACATTCATTCCTTCCCCAGGACTGTACCAGGATGTACTCTTGGAATACTAACGGTCACAGTGAGGAGCATTTGCCTCTTGCTTAAGTAGTGTAAAAGAAAACTTCACAATGAGCAGGTACAGAGTTTATTGGAGAAGGGTGGTTTGAAATTCTTCTGGAAACACATTTTGGTTACCATGATTCATATTCAAAGAACTATTTTATGGATGCTGGATTGTACTAGTAAATATTGCTCAAATCTTTTCTTGATCACCGATCAGAATTTTTTTTCAGCAGCCAGCCATTTAGAACATAATAGCTGAAAGATTAGTCAAAGCATGGGAGGGTGATAACAGTATTACAGATATCTTTATTTCTTTTGCACAAAGCACCCATACTACACAGTTATGCTATGAAGAAATCCAGTTCTTTGTTAATGACAGCTTTATTGAAGGCAAGCATTCAGAATGAATACACTAGAAATCCTATTAAAGTGCCATCCATTAAACCATTAAAGCACTCATTAAAACTGTTACTACAGACTTGTTATTCATGAGTTATTGGTCTTTCACACTTCTGAAATGTGTCTGCCAATACCACTCTACTCTTTGTTCCAGTGTGGCTATTAAGTCTGAGGGAATATAGATTAACTTTCTTTTGCCAAAACAGTGCTTTGTGGGAGGATAGCAAGGCCACAAAGTGGTTCAGATTGGTGAGAAAAGCAGGAAAGATTAAAGTTCAGTCCTGGTTTTGACATAATTTATGTTAACTATGTCTGCATGCAGGCCTAAATATTAATTACTGAATTACACCATCTGGCCATACATCATACAAAGAAGTGAATGGGGAATATAGTACACCGCTATGATGAACATATCCTCATCTACTTCTACAAATAGCTGACAGAAAAACTGCTGTTAGATTTTTTTCTTGGTATGGAAAAGCACCTTTAGATCACTTAAACAGTAAGGAGTGAAAAGGGGAAGGACAATACTGAACATTTGAAGCTAAATTTTGAATATAAACTATTCTTAATAATCTATAAATTCACATTAATTATAGGTATAATATAGAGATGAAGCTCCTTCTCATAATTGATAAGAATCTACTTAGATTGTAATTTTCTAAGTGCAACTGTATATGCAAAAATGCACCTTAAACTTTGTGTTTGCAAATAGTGGTAATTATGAATAGATAATTTATGGGTTTTTTTTAATTTGTGTACACCATTTTCTTTTTTCTTCTTTTTTTTTTTTTAATAAGGTAAAGCCAAAGTCCTGCAGTGCAGAACCAAAACTAGCAGCATGTTAGTCAGCCAGTTTATTCACTTATTGTCTAGTTTCCTTCTCAAGTGTGAAGAGAAAGTATATGTGACATTTTATATTGTGAAGTAATTTCCAGAATATTTGGGCACTGTAGGTGAAAACATAAAGATCAGGCAGAGTGTCTCCTTTAGTTAAATATCTAGAACAACGTAGAGCAGTGTTGCCGCATTCTGGGGCAGTGGACTGCTCTTTAGCTAGCATTGTTTGCATATATGCCTCTCAAAAAATTCTGACTATGTAGTCACAGATAGTTAGATGTGCTTTATTCCTAGTAAAATAATTTATTTTATTTAAAATTTATTTAGACTGTAATGCACTAATATACTGAGATCATCTTCTGCTTATTCTGAAACTGCTATGTTTATGTTTTAAATTATTACTAGAATTCTGAGCTGAACCCATACTAATTGCTTTCTAAAATACTGAAAACTTGACCCACAAAGATCCTGCAAAAGTTACCGTATTCACGTCCATTCACTCAAAAGAGAAAAGTGGGGAGATTCTTGGTGAGAGAAGCCATTATGTAAATTTGATTGCTTTTCAAGTTATATGATGTGAAGAATTGCTGGTCAGATGATAAAGAGGTATATTACATGTCTTAAATATTATATATATATATAAAATATATATATGAGTCTCCTCTTCCCAGTGCTAAGGGAGATGTGTCCCAAATTCTTTCTCTTCACCTGAGTTGGAATGAATAGAAATTACTTGTAAAGGTAAAAATATTTGTGTTTTTAAATGAGGCAGTGCTTACCCGCTTTAAAATTCTATCAGCCATCCATCTCACAGGATGGGAAAACATTACTGTGATGAAACTAAATTGTAAGAAAACAGAATAAAAATTCTACCATTTCCTTATTGATAAATATGACTTTCACTGTGTAGTCAGAAAAAAGTTATCTTTTGGTCAGAGAAGGACCAAACCCTAACGTTGGAAGGATCAGGTTGCTATGTTTATACTTAGGAACAGAAGTGTTGTCTACGTTTGCAAGTGGCAGAATACCAATTGGGTGATGGTTTGTTGTTCTTATATATCAAAACAGAATACAATAAGGCTGAAAACCAGCCATGAACATTTTTGTAAAACTCTTAATAACTAGTATATTAAGATACTAGCTTAATAATAGTAAGAAATGAATACTATTAACATTTTAAGATATGTTAAGAACAGTGCTACAAATTGCTAAGATCGTAAACCCAAATATTGCTATTTGGGGGGAGAAAAATTGCGTGCAAATTAAAAGAAATCAGATCATTCAGAGCTGTAAATCATTTAAGAACACATTTTGAACTGCTAGTAACACACATAGCGATACAACTCAAGTGAATCTTATCCAAACCACAAGTAACATTTTTATGGCCTTCATCATGCTCCCAAGCAGTTAATTTCTTCCTCATTCCTCTAACAAGTCCCGTTTCATTTCCTCTTAAGGGAGGAGTTGCCACACACTCTGCCTCACCTACTGTAGCCAAAGCAGTATGCAAAGGGTGAGCCAGAACCTGAACCATGACACGCATCTGCTCAGTGGATCTCAGCTAGGTTATGCAGGGGAGCTCAGCCAGGCCCAGTTCTAGTAGACTGTAATGAAAGTTAGCAAAATTTAGGAAAAATAGCTGGTAACTGTTATAAAAGTTAATTGAGTCTAAGGTATTAGTACATAGGATAAGGTACAGGGACTCGGTTTCCTCAACAGAGATGCTGGGGTATTCTAAGACCTCTTTATCAGGCCACCAGGCAAAATGAATTTTTTTTAGAATAATCTCAAGAACGAACAAAAGTCATTCTCTGAATGTTACATAAATAAATTGTAGAACATATATAAAGACCACAGAATCATCAAGGTTCGAAAAAACCTTTAAAATCATCAAGTCCAACCGTCAACTCAGCACCACCATGCCCACTAAACCATGTCTTGAAGTGCCACGTCTACATGTTTTTTGAATATCTCCAGTGACGGTGACTCCACCACCTCCCTGGGCAGCCTGTTCTGATCTTTGAACACTCTCCCAGGAAAGAAATTTTTCCTAATAGATAGTCTAAACATCCTCTGGCACAACTTGAGGCCATTACTTTTAATTCTATTACAGTATGGAACTTCTGACTTTTGCTTTGTTGCTGGTCTACTCATGGAAAGTGAACAGTGTCGGTGAACTGCCCCATCTAAGGTTATCTGTGTCATTATTTTTTTACAATTTACAGCAACGTGGCGTGGGGGGCAGCTGATTGTTACTAGTATTAAGCAAAGGACATGAGCCACAAACCGTAGTTTCATGTTCATGTTGATGAAACAATTTTAAGGTCTCTAATGTTACAGAAAGGGAAAGTAAAACAATACGTGATTAATTGTGACTTCTCGGGATAAGATGACCTTTCATACAGCCACCACCGTGGTGCACATAAGCAGGTACCACCTGTTATGTATTTTGTATCTACCCAGCTGTAGGTATACCTCAACCATAGAGGTAAAAGTAAGTAGTAGAGCCTGGAGTCTTCCTTTTAGTGAAGGATGGAGTGTGGGACAAGCTTCAGTAACTCCATCCTGGAACATGAAGGAAGCAGGAAATAAACAGCATTCTAGCACCATATAGTTACGTGTATAAATAAGAGATCATTAAAATTTCAAATATGCCTGAATTGCTTTCTTATATATGACTCAGAGAAATAAAAATCAAGTTTCTTTATGTTGTCCCTGCATGATATGCAGTTGGTTCCCTGAGGAACACTGGTATCATGTGTTGGCCTGGCATCAAAATGAAAGAACAGAAACAACATTATTTTTCTTCTGGAAAACTTCTTCAGGAACATTTGGAGTTTATTTAGTAAACAGGACACTGAATTTTTTTAACGTGCACTTAGTAATAGAGAAAGGCAAAAACATTTATTCACCTTCATCCCAGTGTTTTTGAGATTTCTAATATTCTTTTTCATGCTCTGTTTTGCTAGAATGCCTCACTTGCCAAACTGAGTGAAAAGATAAAAAGATAGATAACATACTCTTGCCTTTCTAAGGAGAAAGCATTGGATTTGAAAAGCTTATTGTTTAAAGCTTATGCTCTATATAGTATGTCACAATGTGTCCTGAAGTCATAATTTTCTTTCAAAAGCAAAATATTTCCAAACTATGGGACCATATGGTTTGTAATCACTCTAAATACAGCAAGTCCTTAGCTAAAAGTTTCCCTTTCTTTTCTTATCTTTCTCTTTTGAAGTCTATTGATCCCGGTCAGCAGTTCACATGGGAACACTCTAACCTGGAAGTAAACAAACCAAAGAATAGATACGCGAATGTAATTGCATATGACCATTCTCGTGTTCTACTCTCAGCAATAGAAGGTAAGGAGACATTTAAACTTAAACTAATTAAATCTTAAAATCCAGTATAATTTTACCTCCTGATATCTTTGCATAGTAATACAAAGAAGTGTTAATTAAAGTACTTCCAGTAAATTCCTATAATGACAACCCTTTTCTGCTGTACATTCTGAGTAATTCATTGTGAAAATGCACTAAAACTGACAGTGGTCACAGGTAGCAGTGAATGCATCAGGTCCCTGTGTGTATGCCAACATGTTTTCTAAAGTAAATTATCATTGCTGTTTACTTGTACTAATTCTACAAAGCAAAAATAGCAGTAACCATGTATGAACTGAGGCTTTTGTCAAACGATGACTTTATCAATGTATCTGATTATTGAGTTTCAGTTGCCAAATCCTTAACATAGGGAAAAGAAAATCAGTTCAACTTTATGGGCTCAGGGAGAATTTTGAGAATTGTCAGGTAAAACTTCCCTTTTTTTCTTTTCAGTTTACAATCTGAATGTTAAACAAGAGTTTTTAAACAAATGCCCACATGCAGACATTGCTGGAACCTCAGTATTTCACTGCCAAAAGATTGGCAGAGGGATATAATGAGAGGTCTTCATTATATTTTCCTTTGTCAAAAATCTTTCAAAAAATTTTTGAGTTTTAACTTAAGGAAACTGTCCAAGGTGAACAGCTCTAGGTATTGTGTCCCTTCGACCAAGTGCTAAAGCTATGGGAAGAACTGGTTTTCAGAGGATTTCTTTTCTTACCGGTTCTGCCTTACCATTAACCTGCTTCCTGGGATGAAGACATATTTTCAGTTTATTTCATATTGTTGGCAGTCAAGTATTAGTGATGGCCAGAATATAATTGATTATATATTTAAGTGAAACAATTGAAAAGAAAATAAAATTTGCCTTTAGTGACACTGACAGGGCTTCCATATCATACATAATATGTAGGGAACTGTATTCAAGGTCATAATTATTTCAATCTTACCATGCAACAAGTTAAAAAGCGAAGTGTTTTAATTTACAGTTATAAACAGCTACATATCTTTTTCTACTCCAGACCTGAAGACACTGGATACAAGAGGGACAATGTTTATAGGTGTAATCCATTTTAGTATTAGCTACTTGAGGAAGAAAAAGGAAATCCCACTGGCTGAAGTTTAGATTTTCCCTTATTTATTGCAACTGCGTACTGTGGGCTTTGTTAACACAGATAAGAGCTTCGCAAATGTATTAGAAAATTTAAGTGATTGCTTTGAAGAATTTATATATGATAATGTGCTTATGTTTGTTGCACCTCTGAGGCTCATACAGCAGTTCTGACAAGATTTTTTGTAACATTTTTTACCATTTTTCATATTGGCTTGTAGAAGAATACAGCTGTATAGAAACCTGCTGCTACCTGGTAGAACTCCCTGTCTCAACACTGAAGAGAGGATATTTTAATTGGCATTATAGGTGACATAATTCAAGAAAAATACACCTTTCTGTGTCACTGGTCCAGACAAGAGAACTAAGTACATGGTCAGGAAAGGCCAGGAACAACAATTGGACCGCCATTCTGAATTGTTATGTAAAGTTCTTTGGAACAAAATGTGGCAGAAGACTCAAGATTTTAACGGGATTTTGTTTGGAAAAATAGTTGTGTAATGGAGGGAAGGAGAGGAAGAAATTTAATTGTAAATAAATTTATTTGTTGATGCATAAAAGTAAGACATCTGGACCTAAAAAGTTCTGTCAGATTTTCCTTCATGTAAATGACCCATAAAATTTGGTTCCCTTAAGGAAAATTAGCATATTCAGAGAATGGGAAGAAACCTTAAGAAGCAAAACAGAAAATGTTAGTCAAAGTAATTAAAAGTATCAAATTACACAGTACATTACACTACTTTTTAAAATAATAGATAGCAAAAATATGAAAAAAATGTACATTGTACCTGTAGGAAAGGACTAAGTGTTTTAAGGTGCAGGGACAACATACAGTTAAACTGTAATGTTTGATGCCCTTTTTTAAGCAAGAAATACCATGATGAGGTTAAAATTTCTAACCCTATAATAGTCAGTGACCCTAAACAAAGAAAAATACAGTAGCCTTTTGAAATATCAGTGTTAGCTGTTAAACCACAAATGGAATTTTGACCCATTTGATTTGTATAATTTTAAATATCTTCTCAGTCTTCAGTTTATGGTGAAAAGAGCAACATAAATCAAATATTAAATGGCTTTTTATGTTATGATAATTTGTCTTGAAAACAATAATAAATTAGTATTTAATTATCCTTTCAAATTTTTTCTCTCCTGGGATTTTACATGATTATGTTTCTGAAATTTTGTGTACCTTCCTAAGTTTAATACTTTGGACTTAGCATTTGGTAATAAGTGCTTCTCTTTCAAGTTTTAAGTAAATATTCCTACAATGAAAATATTCAGTCTGCCTAGCATTTTAATTAGTTGACAGCTGCGGTGTTTTTCGTGCTACCAGGGAAAAAGTTAAAATAAAAAGTTCTCCTTTACCTGTGCTACTATAGAAGTTGATCAGGACCTAAATTTGGACTACATTACATTTTGTTACAATTATATGGACAATAGTTGGCTGGCTTTTACACATAGGCCTTATCTGCAATTCTTTGGCAGCCATAAGAAGGCTAATATTGTCAGTAAGTTTTGAATAATAACTGTGGCTCTTTGTAAGAAGAGCTCCATTCCGCACTTAGATACTTGGTCCCTGTTTAAGAGCAAATGTATATAAACAAGAAACTAAGCATTTGCCAAACTGTAATCCTCCTCTGAAGGTCACTTTGCCTCTTGATGGTGTTTCACAAACGTGGAATGCTGTAATTGCTACTGAGAATGGGGCGCGAGGCCAGTTTTATGCAGTGGCCCATCTCTGACTGTAGTCAATATGAAGTGATTCTAGAAAGTCTTAAGAAGCACGTAGTAGAGATTTGAAATTTCTTTTTCCACCCATTGATAATATCAAGTTGTTAAAAATTTGATTAGCCCTGAAACACACGGCTTAGTAACACTTTCAAAGTGTTTATTTAGTACCTTTTATAACTCTTGTTACACATTTTCAAACCTGATTTTGAATCCCCACTACATTCTTGGCCTCAGTAATTGCATATAGCATGAAGTTCCACAACATAATTACTCACTTCGCAATAAATATTTTTTATATTATTAAACTCGCTACTGTTTAAATTTTATTACATTAGATGTCCCTTTGGAAGGAAAATGCAGATTAGTTGCGGTAATTTGAATTTCCACTTGAACGAAAATATTACTTTGCAAAATTTTGTTCCCATGTTCTTGAAATCTGATCACTCATTTTGTGCTGTCTTTGGATGTGTCTGAGAGGGACACTTGGAATTTTACCATATAATGAAAGTGTGTTATAATGTAATGAAGTTTATCATATGCATCTGAATGGATTTGAGGGCAGAATTTACTCATTAAAAGATAAATAGATCAAGTTAAAACAGCTAAGTCTGTGATCTTAAGTCTCTAAGAAGTAAATAAAATAGTGGAGGAAAAAAAATGATTAAACATTCTGCATTTAAAAAAAGTCTTGACAGTTCTTTAGGAGACAGCCGAGACTAAAAGTCTGACATGTGGCATGGATTTGCACAACGCTAGTGATTAAAAAAAAAAAAAAATCTACCATGTTTCAGCAGTGTAATTTTTGTTTGATGGGAAGTTTAGTGGCTTTAAAATGCTGCTAAAGCTAGAAGTCTCTGACTGTAATATAAGTGGCCAAGAAAGAAAAAGGCAAGAAACTGCTAATATTCTTATTTGTCTGCCAGTTATCAGTAAATTATCATTGAGTGTGTAGGCCATCATCCTTAGATTTAGAAAGTATTCTGGTCAATATAAATACTTGAACATCTACTGAACAGTCATGGACTATACAAATTATTTGCGCTCTCTCACATTGCATTTATGTTGCATTCTACTAACAATACATAATTATGCACTTAGAGTAATTGCATGCCCCTTCCCCCTGCAAGCCCAGAGTTCCTTAAAAACAACAAAAGTATTTCAGCGATTAGGTAATGGGCTACAGAAAGATCAGTGAATTAGACTTCATGGTGGCTGTCTCAACAACAATACCAAGAGAAGCTGTAGGGGTGTAATAATTTTGGCCTATGGATCTACTTATGCTGTCATAATTGTAACTTACAACAAAACTGGTGTCATTCTTGATACCCGTGAAATCAGCTGAGAATAATTCTGACTTTTTCCTGTATACATACCCACACTGTCCATTGGAGAAAGCTTCAGCAAAATACCCAGTGTCTTTGTTATTGAATGGATAATGAAGATTTGGCACCTCACAATTTACTGTGCACACTAATATTGAAACTGTTTTTTGCAGGAATTACCAAACCAGAAATCATTAGTAGAGGCACTCATCAGCCCTTTTAGTGCATCATTTAGAGGTATAAATGAATATTTCTACCCCAAAAAAGACTCCTTTAATAGATAATTTTGGTGTTAATCAGTCTTAAAGAGTTGGTGAATTACTAAATCAGGTTTTATCCAGCTGTAAAGTAATCACAGTATGTGGACTTCACGTTAGATTTTGATATCTGCTTTGCATTATCGTGGAACATACTGCTATCTCAATGTGTTGTGGCCAGTGTGCTGGCACAATGCTGTTATCTGTGTCTCCGAGGAACTGCACTGAACAATCTGTTTACTTTCATTCTGTACCCTTTCTTAATACTAGCCAACTTTTAAAACAAATCCAACCTTCCTTTGTTTTCCTTACAAAGCTCCTCCTGTTTCCCCGCCTGTTTTTCTGCTACTGACCTTCCAAGTTTCTCATCTTGCCTGGAGGTCTCCTACAGCTCCTAGTTATTAGTTTCCATCCCTACATTCATTTTTTTTTATTATTTTTCTCACCTGTTTCTTTTCCTTTCAAATATTTGTCTTCTATTCTCTACACAATCTCTTTATTTTCCCTGCTTAATTCTGTATCTTCTGCCCACCCCTTTTTGACATTGCCTTCTTTCCATAATTCTCTATAATTCAACATTTCACTTTGAGACTCTGTATCTTTCATTCCTTCCTCCTTCACCAGACTCTCCTAGTCACTGAATTTTCCTCAGTCTTTGTAAAAAGCTTTCATTTTACCGATATTCACTACTACAGTATCTTCATTGATCTTGTGCTGCTTCATTTTTCAGTGAGTTCTTACAGTACAGGTTTGTACTTAGACCATTTGAATTTGATAATCTCCTTAACCATATATATTTTATGTTACAAAAACTTCCACATAAACAGTTGTTACTGGCACCTAGTAGCTGCCTTAGTTCATTTTTGCTCTGATGTAGCTTAAAACATGCCATTGATTTAAACCAATAGTGCAGCTTCATCAGTATTTTGAGTTCATCATTGCATTTTTCCAACTTGTTTACAAGCATGGCAGAATTTAATCGTATTACTTCACACTTTTTATGACTAACAGCTCATCTCGGAGGGAAGCAGCACAGAAACAAAGGTTTATGGTTTAATTTGTTTTAAATAGGAAGGCTGTTCAGTACTTAGCCTTTGTAAAAGCTTGAAGTAATTTCATTATTTTATTTCAGTTTGTGAATAAAACGTGAAGTTTAATTAAAGCTATGTAAGATTATAACTGTCTTCAGCAAATCAAGTGAATAATTCTGAGGTCTGTGTTATTAGCCTTGTGAATCTAACTCTATGTTGCAGTAAGCTGTACTGTCATCTCAGTTCTTGAGTACAGTCTCAGCATAAATCAGGAGCTATAGAGTTCATTTTTTTAATCTTTTGCACTTTAATTGTGGCATTGGCTAATTTTGTTTCATTGCTCCTTCATTCTTAATCTGTGAAATCTGAATGGCTTTGTTCTCTTGAGATATTTGAAAATGGGATGTCTTTTATGCTCAACTACTCATCTGATTCTTCCCGCATTGTGCTCAATTCCTGTCTGGCAGAATAAGGAGATTGCAGACTCTGTTCATTCATCACCATAGTTGAAAAGGCTACTAGAAAATAGTTATGGTAGAATTATGATCTGGAAGCTTAGTCTTTAGCTGACTTTTTGTGCAGAAATCGTGTCTGCGTTCATGAAACTTGTGAAATTCCAGTTATACTGTGTGGATTACCCTAAATTTACACTTCAGATGTGCCATCCTAAATCTGCAGTAAACTTCACTGATGCCAGTAGACTTTGTTAAGATTCATATCAATATTACTGAAGGCAGAATTTGGTTGCTGTCTTCTCCTCTTGACCCATGTTTATGCAGAACAACTGACCTTTTAACCATTAAACCCAATTTAAGTAATGATGGCAATTGCTGCTGTGCTTGTGGGTATGTTGCCTTCAAGCTATGGCTGCTAAAAAAACTTTGCAGGATTTCATTGTATTGCAGTGAAACTAGTTGTCGTTTGATTGTTTTTGCACTGTTAGACTTGACAGAGAATTGTTCAACTTTCTCAGCTCAGAGTTCTGTTATGGCCAGAAAAGTCATTGCAGAAAGTGACATTTTAATACTTAGATTTATTTGCCTCTGATAATTATTTCTGCTCAGTCAGTGTAGATATTTACAGATGTTCAGATTTTGCATATGTTATTTTTAAACTACACACTTCATTAGGCCTCATGATAAGGCACCTTCTCTAGAGGGCTTTAAGTTTATATGTTGTGGGGACATAGCTGATGAAGCAAAACTGGTGTGGCAAAGTGTGAGATAGAAAGTGAGAGTGGGAAAATGGTGTTACAGAACACAAAAGGATTTTGGAACAGGATGTGAAACTGAGGTTGTGCATGAAAATAGTGATGAAAAGAGACTCAGTGTGAGAAATGGGTATGATACTTGAAGGGACTATGAGAATGGATGGAGAACAAAGAAAACACCTAATGGATACTGTGAGTGAGAGAGCAATGGAGCTGAGCATTGTCAATCCTATTGTTGTCTTGATCTCAATAGAGGTATAACCCTACATAGTACTGTATTCTGCTAGACATAAACCCTTGATGAAAATCTTGCAGTGCAAAGAGTTGGAGCAGCACCTAGTTTTTCCTGAAACTGCATAGTTAGGTCACTAACAGTTGCTTGAGTCCTGTGGTAAATGGACTTCCCTGTCCATGTCCCAGCCACATCCTTTTCCTGTGCCATGAGGCTGAGTTGCCTTGTAAAAGGATTTTTCTGGCTAAAGAGCACACAGGATTTTTTGTGTCCTCTTGATAAAAGGCACGTGGAGAAATAGAGTGGAAATTTCCACTTTTACATAGCTGGGAAGAAATCCTCTTTGCAAGTATCAGTAATTGTTAATCTCAGTTCTTTCTAACTTGCATCAGGAATCAAGGAAGGTATAAACTGGAAGATTTTCTTCATTCTAATTTAAAGGATTTTAATTTAGTTAATTTAGAAGTTATTTGTTTTAATATGATTTATGAATAAATATAATACAAGTTAGTAAGTAGAAAGAATATTTACAATTTTAGATGTTCTGAATTTTTTTACATTAGGTACTAGGATTGTCTGCTAAGACTTGCAAAGATCATTCTTTAGTGCACAGTTTGCAATGCTTCTCATGCTTAATTTTCACACAGAGTTCATGCAGTATCAGCTCCAAATGACAGCTATCCCAGAAGAGCATTTAACCACTTTACAAAGTGTTGTTTTTCTTTTTCATTTTTTCCTCGGGCTTTTATTTATAACATATGCTTCAGCATATGATACTCGGCATCATAATATAATTCTAATTTATGCAGAAAACATTTCTTACCAGCTTTCTCAGTTCCTTTGGTAATAATACCCGGTTGGTGTAGATTTGTCCTGTTGGTTTCATTTTTCTTTCTCATCTGTTCTGCGCAAAATTGTTTTATTATCTTGATAAAGGAAGAAAATACAGCATTGTGCCTAGCAGTCGTATTTTCTAAGTCATTAATTCCAATATCCACGATAAGAAGTGTCATGTAAAAAAGTTTCAAGTCTACAAGAGTGAGTCTTTTGAACTCCCAATTTCTGCCTTTCATGGAGGGAAATCATGCTTTTCAGCTAGAAACTATGCAGGGTTTAAAGGTTTTTTATTTTATTTTTCTCCCAGAAGAGATTTTCAATCTGTGCTAATCATAATCAACCAGTCTTCCTGTGTCCATCCATGCATCTTGCCTGAGGAGTGTCATTTGCTGACTCTCTTCTGTCCCTGAAGTTACAAACTCCTTCCTTCCCTGAAATATTTTGTCAGATTTTTCGTTAGTTGTACAGAAAGTCAAATCAAATTAAAATTTGTGTTTAAATGCAATATGAACATATAAACCAAGAAAATCTATTAAGCTTTTTTGGACATACAGGCAAAATTTTATGCCAGACTACCACTGCAGTAACCCACAATCTGAATCATTTAAAGATTATATTGGGTTTTAATTAGAATCACAGTTAATCAGTGGACTTGTTCATTACTAAGTAAGGGTGGAATAAAAGGCTAAGCTTACCCAGAATGACTGGAGAAACTCTTCAAATTCTAGCTAAAAAAAAACACAACAAAACAAAAGTGTTAAAGAGGTAACTCTAATTTCCATTCAAATTCAAATTATTTTGGAAGACATTTTCAGATGTATGCCACTAGTTGTCAGGAAAGACATGAATGTGCAGCCCAAATAATACCTAGCTTGTGATCACCAGCAGGACATAATACATCAGAATAGATTTGGAGGTTCGTTCAGTTTCTGACAGAAAGCTTGGGAAATATTTCTTCAAAAATATTCAGAAAATTATCGTGTTTCATAGCCAAAGAAATTAAACTCTGTTGCTTTATGGAGTGAAAATAGTCACAGCTTTAGAAAAAACCAAGGAGTTTGTATCACATTGACTCTTTTTTGAAACAGTTTGTGGAACATGCATCGTATCCTGGGATTGCTGATTGACTTGGGTATGGCAGATTGGCTATGTAAACATAAATATTTCACTTCTGCTCAGAGAAGTAATTTCTGTTAATTACTTTAACAAACCTTTTATATCATTTGATTATGATGCACTGTTCTGTATTTCAGCTAACTCTTCTGTGGAACACTTCCACGTTCAACACTGCAGTAATGTGGGAAATACTGCTTTGCCATCCCACCAGCACTGAGATCTCACATGAGTATCTTTTTTTCTCAAGTCATCGATTAAAAAACCAGCAGTGACATCAAAACATGGTGCCTGCCGTGCTTTGTCTTCCAACATGCACATAGTCTGAGTTTAAAGATGGACAATGCAATGCTGAATCCAGGAGGGACAGGACTGAGGCTTGTATGTCTATATTTACGCCTTTCTGTAAACATGGCTGCCTTATTAGTCCTGACTAATAACATGATCTTCACTACAGTCAATACTCCTCCTTGACCTTGGCAGGCAACATGTTATGGTCCAGCTCTCAGTATAGGCATGGTACTTCATCCCCTCAGTTAAATAGATTCGCTTCCATGTGGCTCAAAGCATGGACATGTGTCTGGTAGACACACCCGAAGTCCCTGTGTAAGTTTTCTTCAAAATACCTGAGCATCGAGCAATTGACAGTGTAGGTCCAGTGTTTCCCTGGAAACATTCAAGGTCAGGCTGGATAGGGCTCTGAGCAACTTCATCTAGTGGAAGATGTTCCTGCTTATTGCAAGGGGGTTGAACTACATGACCTTTAAAGGTCTCTTCCAACCCAAACTATTCTATGGATGTGCCCACCAGTCTTGGATTCCACCTTCTTTTCATGTATTTAATTTTTATTCAAACTTGCAGAGATCCTTATTTCATGCACACATGGTATAGCAGTTTCCACTGTTTCTTAAACCTGACTTACATAATGTGTTTTGCTATAATAAAGCTCATAGTTAGCTTCTCATTTAACAGAAAAAATGAATGTAGCAGTAATATTAATAGTCGGACAACATTAACCCTTTTTCTATATTTAAAAGAAATGCAGTGAGCTCAACAAGAGTGTCATATGGAGCCAACTCAGGGCATATGATGGAAAGATTTCCCTGTCTGTCCCAGGCAGAGGCTGCCATACTGGTGGGTGACTGCAGGCAGCTTTTAAATGCTGCTGCTTTCACTCCCAGGTCTCTCCATCTGCTACACATTTTCAAGCTTCTTTTATAATTCCTTATCATACTGAGTGCTTCGTTTCAAAACAATGGTTATTCCCAGAGGCCATCATACTCCTCAGCTCCACAAATGGCATACTTGCAGGTACTCATATACTACTTGGCTTGCAGCAAGCTAAGATTCACTGATCCAGCTGTGTCACAGGATTTTTTAGCCCGTGTACAAAAGGACAGCATAGAAATGCTGCCCTGTGTTTTCATTCTTCTCTCTTTTCAGGCATACCAGGCAGTGACTATATCAATGCCAACTACATAGATGGATACAGAAAGCAGAATGCTTATATAGCAACGCAAGGGGCATTGCCAGAAACCTTTGGTGACTTCTGGAGAATGATGTGGGAGCAACGGGGTGCAACTGTCGTCATGATGACAAAACTAGAGGAGAGGTCCAGGGTAAGGAAAGCATATACAATATTAATAATATTGTACCTGAGTAATCACTTCTATAAGATTTTTCTTTCTTTCATGTATGTTTATCTGCCTCCTGTATATTCGCTAGAACTGATTTCTTTTAGGTTGCCACCAGTTAAAAGTGTCCATACTATGAAGATCACTTACATAGGAAAAGTTAGTTCCATTGTGAAATTGGAAGTCACTTCAAGTCACGCCATTTATTTTGTAGGCCTTTTTATACTCTGAAAAAGTAGAAATCTCTTGATCCATGGTGATTTTTTTTTCTGTGTCAATCATACTGGAAACCCTTCTCAGTGGCCAATCAGAAAGATAAGTTAGTATGCAGCCCTCAGCACCCTCTCCAATAGAGCAGGTGGTTCCCCCATCATACTTTTTCCACAACAAAATTTTATGTCAAGATGTACTCAAACTCCTCATGGATTGTTCTTGCTTATGATGCTGTCATTGTTGCTGGGAGCATGCATTGACTGGGGAAGGTGCTACATAGCTGGTTCATTGCTGAGTTTTCTGCAAATGTATTGAGTCCTGTAGTGTAACCCACAGCTACAACCAAGTGTAGAAATCAGAAAAGGGAGAAAGAAGGGGTGATTCTAACATCAGTGGCAATTGCTTCCTTTGGGAACCTGCCATAAAAACAGTATCAGGGTTTGCAAGTGTAAGTCCAGGAGATTAAGAACAAAAAAGAGTGTCATGGGAAAAATACTGCCACAGTCATTCTGGTGTATGCTGTCCTGGCAGCTTGTGTGAAGGGGTAGGGAACTCCAGGTGGGAGGCAGGCAGCAGGATTGCAGGTGGAAGACCCTTAGCAATACAAAAAGCTAAGGTACCGAAGCCGTTGTGCAACGTGTGTTAAAAAAAGTCCATAAACACAGAGGATCAAGAGCAGTTCAGAAAGAGAGAAAGAGACTAAGGAGGAGGAGAGGCGATTTATCCAAAAAAGCTTTTAAATCAGTAAAAAATATCTTATGGAGATAACTGGATAATAGTTGATATTTCAGTAACTCATGGATGAGCTCCATTTCAAAATGAAAATGGTTTTGCATATGTACGCTTGGAACAGGGGGGGGTGCACCAAGAAGCCTAATGCTGTCCTGTGTTGGCATTGATGGTTTTTTTTCACATGCTTGGGTACATATAATTGCAATGATTACATAACTCAGTGAACCTCTTTTCAACAGTCATTCCTTTCTGGAGACTTATCAAAGTACATATATGTATTTATTCTTTTACCATTTCATCACTTTTTAAAAATAGAGTAGGTTTTTTGCAGTTCAAGCAATGTGTATCATTCTAATTATAGGATCACTTTCCACATGTAAATTCAACCTACATTAATACCACTGCTTGTACATACCTGATAGCAATTAGTACATAGCACAGGGTACTTTTATCAGAAATTTTCATTTTATCTTGAGTCTACAGGCCTTGTCTAGCCTAGGCACTGATGATTGTGCGGAATTAAGCAAATGAAATTTTGCCCATTTCTTCACTAATTACTTCTTATATCATAAAGTTGCTTCTAAATAGCATCAGTGGTAAGAAAAAATCTGATCCTAATAAGCAGCCCATTGCAGAAAGTGTACTTAAATACTTGAGAGTTTATCTTAATACTGCAGGCCACAGACAGCCCCTGTCTAGAAAGATGTTTTGATGTAACTAAATGAAATTCTGCTCATTTAGTCCAGTACTTGCTTAGCAGAGTTTTAAGCTAACTGTAGCCTTTGCTGACTGCACCCTAAAAAAACACTGCTCAGAATAGTAATCACCTCCAGAAGCGATTAGCATTCAGCAGCAATACATTCCCTGAGTGTAATGAGAGACCAGACAATCTAGTCAATGGATTGTGCATTCAGTGCTTATGTTTGCGTATATTTTGTGCATAATTTAGCTCATTCTGTGTTCATAGGTCAAGTGAGTTTGACACACTCAATGCAGAGCATTAGAGACCAGATATCCAGTACATAATTCAGCTCCAGTCTTAGAGTCTGCAACACTGTGAATATGGCATACCAGTTACCTCTTCTCCTAATACAGTAGCTACATGTAATGTAATTAATGGTATTAATGGGGAGGCAACAGTGGGAATCCCTGTGTGAGAAAAGAATATGATGACAACATTTCATTGTTATTTTTTCTCATGCTATCATTTTTATATAGCATATCTTTATAGCAGGAGAGCAAGTGAAGTTTCAAACATGAAATACAAACACTGTTGCATACCATTAGAGATCTTTGCTAATTTTGTTTCTCTTTTTCCTTTGATTTCTTTTTGATTGCTTTTGTGTCTTGGCAGCCTGATCATTATTCCTGCTGAAAGGCAAGATCATTTCTCTCTGGGACTTCATCTGCTTTCCATCTCCATGTCGTCATTTCTGTTTAGCTTGCTTTTTTCGTTATGTAGTCCTGCAGCTTCGTATCAGTCTTTTTAAACTGGACTGCATAGATAAAGATAGGGATTTTAATTATATCTGCAGAAACAAAGTTGGTTCATTAGCATGTGTTAGATGTCTGAATAACTTCAGCTTTGAGAATGTACGTATTTTACAGATGAGTACATCAAATGAAGATGTTACAGTGAATTCATTATTCATTTGTTTCTCTAAAAGGAAGTTGCAGGAAAAGAGAAGCTCTTTCACTTATAACCTTTCACACTTTGTTGGTTTTGAATGAAATGTCATCACCTGAATCTCACTTGACCTAAACTAGACTAGAAAGAGAAAGTCAGTCCTATCATTCAGCTACCATGCACATAATGTATATCAAAATGGATTATGCACACTGGCAGTGCATTGAACAGTGTTTGCAGCATATTTGTCACATATACTAGTTTTATCTAAATTAAATAAAAGAATGATATTGAAGGTTGCAAATTAGAGATTAAAAAAAGCAGTTGCGTGTTGTACTAAGGGAAGCTGTAAAGCATGGAAAGCATTAATGTGTGAAACCTCTCTTCCTCACTCCTCTGTCTTCCCCTCCACCCCCAGCAGTGCAGATTTTTTTTAGTTCCTCTGAATTAATTGAATATTCTGAGAACTCGTGTGCTCTAGTGACTGATGTGAATGATCAGATGAAAATAGAGAATCTCACTTTAGAGCAAAATATAAGACTGTTCAAACAGGGAACCTACCTGGAAACTGCCTACAGGAAACTACCTGGACTCTTGTTTCAGGGTAGGATACTGTTGTGGATCATCCACTTGAGAGAGAATTCAATCCTTTCCTTCTTTGCTATGTAAATCTTTATTTTGAATATTCTTACTATGTTGTTTTGGAACGGATAGAAAATAATTACCTCCCTCCTTAACCTCATTGGCAATATTGTCTATCTGGGGGCAATAGTGCCTAGGATTAGAATCTTCTGTCAAAAAACAACAATCAGGTCGAATCTAAATGACAGTATAACGACCCTAGCAGTTATACAAATATGAACTAGAGTCTGAACTTCTATACTGATAAGGAAGGCTTTAGGTTTCTGCATTGGATTTACATGGCAAGGTTTTGGTGGGGAGGGGCGGGCTACAGGAGTGACTTGTGTGAGAAGCTGCTAGAAGCCTGCCCGGTGTCTGATAGAGCCAATGCCAGCCGGCTCCAATACAGACCCGCTGCTGGCCAAGGCTGAGCCCATCAGTGATGGCAGTAGCAGCTCTGGGATAACAGATTTAAGAAGTGGAAAAAGAAAACTTTGTAACTGCAGCCAGAAAAAAAGGAGCGAGAATGTGTGAGAGAAACAACTCTGCAGACACCCAGGTCAGTGCAGAAGGAGGGGCAGGAGGGGCTCCAGGTGCCAGAGAAGAGATTCCCCTTCAGCCTCTGGTGAATACGATGGTGAGGCCGGCTGTGCCCCTGCAGCCCATGGAACTCCACACTGGAGCAGATCTCCACCTGCAGCCCACGGAGGACCCCATGCCGGAGCAGGTGGATGCCTCAAAGGAGGCTGTGACCCCATGGGAAGCCTGTGCTGGAGCAAGCTCCTGGCAGGACCTCTGGCTCCATGGAGAGAGGAGCCCAGGCTGCAGCAGGTTTGCTGGCAGGACTTGTGACCTAGTGGGGGACCCACATTGGAGCAGTCTGTTCCTGCAGGACTGCACCCCACAGAAGGGACCCAGGCTGGAGCAGTTCATGAAGGGCTGCAGCCTGTGAGAAGGACTCATGTTGGAGAAGTTTGTGGAGGACTGTCTCCCATGGGAGGGACCCTACTCTGGAGCAGGGGAAGTGTGTGAGGAGTCCTCCCCCTGAGGAGGAAGGAGTAGAGAAACAATGTGTGATGAACTGACCACAGCCCCCATTCCCTATTCCCCTACCCTGTTGGAGGAGAGGAGGTTGAGAAATCAGGAGTGAAGCTGAGCCTGGTAAGAAGGGGTGGGGGAAGGTGTTTTAAGATTTAGATTTTATTTGTTCATTATCTCCACTCTGATTTGATTGCTAATAAACTAATTCCCCAAGTTGAGTATGTTTTACTGATGACAGTAATTACTGTCCTTATCTGAACCAACGAGCCTTTCGTTGTATTTTTCTCTCCCCTGTCCAGCTGAGGAGGGGAGTGATATAGCAGCTTTGGTGGGCACCTGGCATCCAGCCAGGGTCAACTCACCATATTTTCATATTCATACTATCAGCTTCATTCAAATTTGCTATTGACTAATTGAATACATGAGGAAACTACATCTGGGGCATTCTGCTAGTGATCCAGACACTCATTTGACTGTCAGGAAGTGGATATCATCATCAATATTGTAAGCAAAGAATATATTAAAATACAAGCATAGAATAATCATCTTGGTTTGTCAAAGTTTAACAGCTTGAATCCTGAGTTTTCACTGGAAGGGGGAGGTAGAAACAAACCCAGTAGAAAAGATTTTGTTTCCAGTATTAAAATAGGTGGGACTATTTGCATGGGTCCTGTATCAGTTCCAAAAGAACATCTAAGGCTAGTTAAAAGTCCCTGAACTTAGCTTTTCTCAACTCATCATTGATACCCAAGAGAGTCAGGAGAACAGGCACTGTCCCAAGAAAATCCAGGTGGACTTTTGCTGAGGCTGCAACGCTAAATAGGTACTTCGATTATTCCAAGTGTCATGCAACAGGTCTGAATCTCCCCAAATCAAAACACTCCATCTGAGTCTTTCAACTCATTTTTTGTAGACTATCCCATGAGTTATGAAAATGGAGGTTGAATGACAGTAGAAATATCACGTAGATGAAGATGTGTGTCTTGAATGTGGAAATTGGAGTAAAATAATTTTGGGGCTTTTGTTCGGTGTGGTGCGTTTGGGTTCGTTTTTATTTTGAACAACTGGGACATATTAAATTAAATCAGGGAAGCTTTTTTCAGATTCAGGTAGTACAAAAACCAAAAATATTTGAATAAGTGCAGCGGAAAGTGTAATTCTACCTTGGGACTCATTAGTAACAATAGCTTTGAAACAAACTTCTGACCACCAAAGATTTCTAAGTCTTGCTATAGGCACAGAAAACATAAAGGCAGGCCTGGGAAAAGCCCTAAATTCTTCTACTCCAAATGCACAGATTTCTAACATTTTTAATGAATCTTTATTTGTTGATGGCAGAGCAGGGACTGGTATCTAATGTAGCTGACCTCATAGCTAAGGCAGAGCAATAGTACGTGCATAACAGTAAGTAATAAGAAAAGAAAACTAAGAATGTTGTTTTCATGTCTGTATGAAATGCATTAATATCTTTCAGACAAATACAGGCTCTGCAGCAGAGTTTTATGTGATTGTGGTTAAGGTAGTTTTCCATTTGTCGTGCAGGGCTTCAGCAGCAAATTTCAGATCTTTCCTCCTAGGTATGTTTTGACAGGTAATACTGGAGCTATTACCTGTCAAAATACTGGGTTGAAAATAAGTGACAATAGGACATCTTCACTAATATGAGTAGAAAAGTCATCAATATGTACACTTAACAATTCATTACAGATTATATCAATATGCTCCCAAATGCACCTGTATTCTGCTATATTTAGACAAAATGTAATTAATTGATTTGTTCATAAGAGCTGCACTGGTGTTTTGTTTTAGGCAGCACA
This sequence comes from Phaethon aethereus, assembly GCF_964289735.1. Lineage (NCBI taxonomy): Eukaryota > Metazoa > Chordata > Aves > Phaethontiformes > Phaethontidae > Phaethon > Phaethon aethereus. The sequence goes on along the minus strand of NC_138577.1, from coordinate 34,173,263 downwards.
AAACATGTAAAAATGTTGGGGTTTTTTATGTTGTTAAATATGTATTTAAACATAGGAAAATATAAATTAAAATTTTAGCTACATTTTGCAGCAACTAGAAATATATGCATGTCTTTATCTGATTAGAGGTAAGTTAATATCTCTCCCAGCAGCCATATTAGCAGATAGGACATGTGTTGTAGATGGTATTCTTTTATACTAATTTGTATTGTTTTACTAAATAAGAATTAAAGGTGCAGTTTCATCATTGTTCATTCCTTAATTTTAATGGCAAACCAGTAATTTCTGTATCAATAATATATTATCAGAATTTTATTTCACTTCTTTAATGCCCTTAGCATGCTAAGATACAAGTCAGAAGAAGAATGAATGAGAGAGCTGGCAAAAAAAAAAAAAAAGAAAAATCCAAAGTCAAGTAGACCATGTGTTCACCAGATCTACAAAAATAAAAATAAAAATGTGTAGGTTTGTACTGTTTTTTTTCACTGTAGCAGAATGTGATGGACACAGTCCAAGAATTCCTACACCATTGTAGGAGCTGAAGTTACCAATTACCATGTCAGAATTGTAAAACTCAACCATATGGGAAGGATTCTTAGAGGCACAAGGGCGGGCATGTGCTCAACTCTCACTGGAATGCAGACAGTCATAGATGCTTAATTAATGTAAGAATCTAATCCTAGATGTGTACTAACATAGACTGCACTCGGCAATAAAGCCTAAAGTTTCTTTTTCTAGGCACATTACAGGTGGAAGTGCTGTGCCAAGGTGCCTCATCTAAAACTCAGACTATTATGTCACCCAGCAAAACAGTTATGGAAATCCCATACTATAATCAGGGTTAATTTTGTGTGAAAAGAAATGCTGTAATGCCACTACATAGGCTGAAAGTAGTTTTGGCATGCCATGTCTGGTTATTTCAGCTTATACACATTTGGAGTTGAGGACATACAGAATGAACAAGCCATGTGAAAAGGTATTGGTAAATTACAGAGAATCTAGAAGAGAACAATAATGATCAGGGTTGGAGAAATGATATATAGGAAAAGTCAGAAAGAACTGTTTTTTGTTTATGTATAAAAGAGTGAAGGAAAACATAATAGTCTTCCAGCATGTGAAAGGCTGTTAAAAATTTCATGGCAATCAACCATTTTCCCTGCCTGTGGGGCTGTAGGAGGAAGAAATAAACTTTGCAGCAGAGGTGATTTATGTTAAACTGTTCAAGAAATTCCAAAATACAGTGTCATGAATGGAGCAAACTCTATAGGATATTTTGTGCAGTCTCTTACACAGTAAGATTTCAAGAACTGTTTACACCAGAGTCTTATCTGAAATGACATGGCAACACCTGGCCATACCAGGTTTTTGCAATTTTGCAAATGATATGGCAATATCACAAGTATTTTTCAAGGCAACCGTCCATTTTTTTGTGTTACGATTCTGTGTCCATGAATGAAGTGCTTTCTCTTAGCTGTTAGGGTAAATGGATAGTTTTCTCAAAACTACCATTTCCCTGAGGCAAGTGTACAGCAAGTGGTTTAGTCAAAACTGTGTTGTAACTCTGTAATTTGACTTTATTTGCTTAGTTCATTTGCTTTGTGCTTGAGGTAAGACATACATTACTACCTCATATAATTTGTCTCTTAATACAGGCAGAGGGACTATGCCGCATGTAGAGAATGGCCATTGACATTTTGGGTTAAAAGTTTTCTTTCCAAAATAAAAAAATTCTGCATATTTGTTTTCAAAATACAATTATTAGTTCATGTTTGGTTTAGCACTGCAACGTATTATTTCAGTGCAGTGAGTTCTTTCCAGGAATTTCAGGCTTGAAAAGGTCACTGAATGAATTTAGTATTGTTTAGGGAAAATAACTCCTCATTTCATTATTTAGCAGATGCTGATGAAACATTCAAGACCAGTTCACCTTTATGGTGAGAAATAAGTCTGGAAAACTTAAGTTCTTCAGACAGGTGTCTCTTAAAGAGATTTACAGTTTCCATCATTTACAAAACTTTTCCTATTTTCTAAGGAAATTAGTGAATACAGCTGGCTACTGAAAGGCACATGTTGGTAATAGATGTTTTTTCTAGGTGGTCTTTCTGGTTAATATCACAGGAACTTGATGAAATTCATTTATGAGATTAGGAATTTTATCCATGTATTAAACTAGCAATAGAAAGAGTTCCATTCAAAAATCCAAACTGAAACCTCTTAAGGTCCCCAAAATATTCTCCAATGTACTGTTTCTCATTTTCGTGCTGTCTCATCCATTCACTTCTGTCTTTCAGATGAGCCACAGACAAGAATAGTAGAATTTGTTGCTCTGATTTTTCACTCTTTTGATTGTTTTGTTTCACTGATTTCTTACATAATATTCATATCAGCTAAAAGAGATAGCTGTCTTGTATGGAGAATAGAAAATCTTCATTAGAGCACTTGAATAGTAAGCTGAATTGTTCAATATGTTCTTCATACGATAATGAATTTCTCGTTCAGTGAAAGGATTATTTAGGCTGCACACAGTGATGAGCCCTGAGCATAGGAAGAGGATGAAGCAAAAAGTAGTCAGCCCATTCACTTTTCCTCTTGGCTCCATTCATATAAACCTTTTCAAGACCTTTTTTGAAAACCTTCCTGTACTTAACTGTTTGACAAACTCATCCTTCAAAAGTAATTCACTAAGACTCTGCCTTCCCTGCTGTTAGGAAGAGTTCAAAAAGGGCATCTCACGTTGGTGCCATCAGTATAGTTTTGAACTGTTCCGGGCTTGTATAGGTGAAGATTAAAGAAGAGATAGGGACTACATTTCAAATATGGCCAAGATTCCTTTTAATATCTGTTTCCTTTTGTTCTAATAACTGTACCACACTCTGTCTTAAGGATCAGAATGAAAACAGTTTGGGGGTTTTCTTTTTAATTATCAGTTATCTTTCAGTATTAACTGGTAGACTACTAATCATACCTCAGAAATTTCTAAAAGTAAGGGTGTAATGAGGGTTGATTTGCAGACTTACTAGAGGACTGAAGTTTGTTATGAATCGATTAGCCTAAAATTCATTTATGTTGTCTCCAAACTTTGTTTTTCAAGGCTACTGTAATTTAAGACCTTAGACAGAATTATATTGCACTGAAGAAGTGCTTCTTTTATACCTCAATTCCAATGAGCTTCAACGATCGTAGTAGCATAGAATCATAGAATCATTTAGGTTGGAAAAGACCCTTAAGATCATCAAGTTCAACCGTTAACCTAACACTGCCAAGTCCACCACTAAACCACATCCCTAAGCGCCATATCTACATGTCTGTTAAATACCTCCAGGGCCGGTGACTCAACCACTTGCCTGGGCAGCCTGTTCCAATGCTTGATCACCCTTTTGATGAAGAATTTTTTTCCTAATATCCTCCCCAGCACAGTTTGAGGCCATTTCCTCTTGTCCTCTCACTTGTCACTTGGGAGAAGAGACCAACACCCACCTTGCTACCACCTCCTTTCAGGTAGTTGTAGAGAGCAATGAGGTCTCCCCTCAGCCTCCTCTTCTCCAGACTGAACATCAACATCTTTGTCTTTATGTACTCACGGGTATGTATCTACTATAAATCATTATTAGAGATGAGTGTGTACAAATATTCTTTTTTCTGTAGTAAAAAGTGGATTCAAAGAACCAAAATTTCCAGAAGTGATTAATTGTTTTGGGAATACATTTGGTGAGACTTAGAAAGACCTGTCTACCTGGGGCTCAGTGCTCGGTTCTTTCAGAATTTAGGATCCTATTAAAAAAAGTGTGTCTCTGAAAGTAAAATGTAAAACTATAAACTATTTTGTTTTCAGCCTTGTTCTGAACAGAGTTTATATTTTTAATCTGTCATTTAGAGTTAGACCAAAGTGAATGACTGACACTTGACCGAACCTTGTTCAAATAAGGCCTACAAAATCTGTTTCTGTACTGTGATTTTTTTTTTCATCTTTGCATTACAGTCTCATGTACTACTGTCAGTGTTTACGATCTTTAGACTCAAATCAGCCTAATCTTTAGGTGGCAGGGCATTGTTGCAAAAAGGAAAATTACTTCAGAGTAACGACCACTTGGAGACAGAACATTAGCTGGAATGTTTGAGACACTAAGCTAGCCTGATAGAGTTGGAGGCAGTTTCCATTGCCAACTGGCACTGCCTTTTTTATTGCATAATTATTATCATTGAACATCATTGTAGAGATACAATTATTTTTGAAGGAAGACCACCTGAAAATGTTGCTAGCACATTTTATCTGCAAAAGACTATTAATAAGAAAACCAGAGCAAGAAGTTTGTAACATACTGCTGTTATTTCCTATTCTAGATTCCACAAAATTCATATGCTGTTCTTACAGCAAAGAATGTACTATATGAATCTGCCTATTACTAGTTTTGCTCTTTCCTGGTCTGCGTTTTGTCTGTATAATCTCAGATGGCCTGTAACAGTTGGCTCATGTGTTAAGAATCACCTAAAGGGGCTTTTCAGCCTGAATGATGGAACTTTATACTGGAAAATTATTTCTCTACTCTTGAATGTCAGGAATCTTTGTATTCATATGTTCATATGGAAATACACTTCCTTCAGCTCTGTTGGTGCATGGCAGTGCCTTCTCTAGTATCTGTAACTTGTTGAAGTGTGAACACCCGTAAATATTCTTCAGAACTCTGTAGCTACTTAAACCCTTCAAGTCTGAAATGGTCTCAAGCTTCTCATTTTTAATGGAAAAGAAAGCATTTACATTTTCCTATGGCTTTGCTTTCAGGGAATGCTCATAATTCCATGAAGAGCAAGGATTCTTATGGTCTGAGTGGAAGAAATTTAGAGAAGAAAAACGTGTGTATGTTTGAGGGGCAAGTTAAGAGAATGTGCCAATCATTAGCTCTGTCTTCTAGCTATGTCTACTACTATGGTACTTAAAAGATTTCATAATATATTTACTAGTCTTCCGAGAGCTGCTCTGATCTCAGATGTAGGGGTTTTGGCAGTGTGCAACCTGTGATCATGAGACAGTGAAAATAGTAGTAAAAGTTACGCTTGTCATTACCTGTAATTGAATTTCTCTTTAAAAAACACTCTTTGAAATCACTAGTGAGTTCTTTCATGCTCATGTGTCGGTTTCATGCAATGCCATCATTAGTGACAGGCAAGAGAACATTACAGAATTATTAGTGAAAGCTGTTTTCTGTAACCATTTATAGTTAGCGGCACAGAAAAGCTCTCATTCAGTGCAGGTGAATATAGTCTGCAGAGCAGAAGATCAACCCTTGCAACTGGGAGCTAGGTGGATAAGAAGAAGGTGAGTACTATGAAATTCACCAAATGTATATTAAGGACTAACTGTGAAAATAAATAAACCCTGTAATTGTATTTCTGAAGGAGGACACGTTATCATTGGCATACCTTACCACATTAAATTTGTCTGTTTTCTGAACAACATACACAAGTGAGGAAGAAATTGCCCTTACTAAAGGTAAATTAAACACAGACCAAAGAGCTAAGCCAAAAAAACACTTGGCAAATAATTTAGAAAATTACTTGTTGCCATTTCTTATTTTGAATGACTCAAGGGATCTGAGAATTTTTTTCTAAAAAAAAACATTAATACGTAACCTCTGAAAAATGAACTTAGTTTAAGTGCTGAAGGTTGGGATCTTAACATAGGATGAAACACTTAACAAGACCTCTGTCTCAGAAAATAGTGTCTTAACAATTAACTTCCATTATTTGATTTTCTGCTGCTGGTGAAGGCCAATAGATAACATTGTTCTGATCTCTCATAAAGATAAATTTGACCCTAAATTCTTAGTACTATTGGGGTTTATGATCACAGAGGAAAAGAGTGTAGGAGGCAGGTAAGGGCACATCTCTGAAAAAGACCTTTTGTTCTGAGAAAAATCAAGAGGCAAAAGGAGTAAAAGATGTAGTTCCATTAACTTATGCTTCATGTGCTCTTCCAGAAGGTGAAATCCACATCAATCTGAAATTAGGTTTTCTTTCTAAAGATTTGATACTTATTTTCATCAGTTTCCACTTTCAAATAATATATATGCTGGTCTATAAATGGTATTTGTTTTTGGACAGTTAGTGTGCTTCCAGCAGCAGTCCTCTGCATTAGCTAGCTCTCACAGAAAGTATTTTAGAAAAATTATAAAATTATTAATTTTAGATAAACTAATAAATGAAAAAAAATCTGCACCTGAAAGAGCAGGCACATTTATTTTCTCCCAGCCTTACTGAAAGTCAGTAATGTTGTACAGGCTTCTAAAACTGAGTATATGCTTAAAAATATATTACTATAAAAAATAAAAAGTATTTTCTGTTGTTTGCAAAGATGCTGGTAACCTACTATGTTCTGAATTTCCATTTTATTTTTGTGTTGAACATTTATTTATTACATTTGGAATTGTTTTTATAAAGTTTTCTAGTGAGAAGGCTGATTAATTTTTCAGGCATGCTGTCTGGAAGCTGGCACTGCTTCTATGAGCATACAATTTATATGTGGGAACTGCAGAATAAAGAGAAGAACTACATGCTTAGCTATTCAAAGGCTTAGCCAGACATTTATTTCTTGTGTTCATTTTATTAAAAGTACATAAAGTATGGTACCATTTTTATTCTTTATTTTTAAACAATTCCAAACCAAACAGTTTTAGCCAGAGGTTTAAACTACACCTATAGGTGCTAAAATTACAAAAAACAACTATTCTGTATACATGAAAGAATGTATGTCATTCTACGGGAATTAATAAGTAATAAAATAATAAACCAAAACTTGTTTGTCTAAAATGCAGCTAACCAGTATAGACAGAAGTTACACTGTGTCCTTATTAATGATAAAGTGAAACTAGATTTATTATAATTATATTGAAGTTACTCAGTTGAAAATATACCTTTTTGTTTGATTTACAGAAGACCATAGTGGCTTCTTTATTATTAGGAATCTTCCAAATAAATCACCGATATGCATAAAGTACCTGCAATACTTACTCTTTCAGTATTTTGGTAAATGGCACAAGGAAATAATTACTTAATTCCTCTTAGAAAGAGGATTTTATACACTATTAATGCCATTTTTAAGACTTTAACATCAATAAACATTTTTACTTACTTTCTTCCAATTCCTTATCTATAAATTAAGCTATCAATTCCTGTAAAAATTGTTTCAGGTTTTTTTGCTTCTGATGAATGTTCATCACCTGCTTCAGTGGTTAGAATTTTTTCTCCTCTTTATCTAGATTACTTGTTCTCAGAGTGTGATTTGTGAATGATTAGTGATCTGTGCCCTGTGAGCGTCAAAATAAAATAAGCTGCAAGCAAAAGCTATTCACGACTGGGGAGTTTGAAAGTGTACTAAGTCTTTCCCAATAAGTACTGTGCAGAGTGAAAAAGCTTGAGAACACATGCATTTCAAAGATAATTTTCCATTTTGTGGGAGTCATCAGGTTTTCTCTTTGATTAGCATGATAATTCACATTTCTTTCAGAAATACTGTGCAATATTCTGTTTTTGTCATTTCTTACAGTTTGTGTATTCTCACTGAATTTGATATAAGTCTGTCTTAGAGTGATTAATGAAGATATTTATTAAACAAATGCAATGTATTATTACTGGACTTAGAATACACTTCCGTACTGTATACAAGGCTAATTGATAAGAATGTATTGCTATAAGTAGAATGGAGACTGACTTTCTCACCTATCAGTAACTGAAAGCAAAATATTTTCAATTATTTAATCCCCATACTACTTCGTACTATGTTTTCTGATTGTTTTAGAGGTTCAGCATTTCTGTTTTCATAATAACTTTCATCATAAATACCATTTTTAAATGAAACATTATTGAGCCTTAGCAATTACGATAAACATATGGTTCTTTTATGCATCATCTTATACAGTATCTTCAGCTTGTTAATACTCTAAACTATGGTGTTTTAAATAGAGATTTATCTGAACGAAATGTTTGTGTCTTTTAAAATTTGATGGATGAACTCTATGAAACCATGTTTTTTAAAAGCCTGTGAACACACTTTTGTTACATGCTTCATAACACTGATCTGAGAAGGGAATTGTACTTTTTCACAGTCCAGTTAATAGTTGTTGGTGCTCTTTCATTTATCCATGTACAAAAATTATTTCTAAAAAAAATCAGTTTTTTACTGAGATATTTCTATACATCCTAAATATTAATATCCAAGCAACAGTTCATATGTTTGGGGACTAATGTGAAATAGGTGAAATATGGCAAATATTGAAAAAATTGTCCGTCTACCTTTATTGGATTAGTACTGTTATTAAATTCTGGACTCTGAAAGGTGAGTTACTGAAGATATAGTTCGTATTTTCAGCTGCTATAAGTAGTTTTTTCTGTAATGTATCTATACTTATTAGTATTTCTTAATCATCTGCCCCACTGAATTTACAAATATCCATTACGGAAGAAGATCTTGTAAGAGCTACTACCAGAAGAGCAATTCTTGGAGATGATAAAATAAATTTCTTGCATTGGATCCTTAGCAGTTTTTGAACATTCTAACTCCCCATACTTTAAAAACCTACAGTGATATAGACTCAGGTATGTAATGAATGTTAGCTTTAAATGTATTAAATAATTACATATTTTTCACTACAGGTGAAATGTGATCAATACTGGCCAAGTAGAGGCACAGAAACTTATGGACTAATCCAAGTGACCCTTTTAGACACTGTAGAATTGGCAACATACTGTGTTCGTACATTTGCACTTTACAAGGTATATATACTTATATATAATTACAATATAGTTTAAAATTTAAATTAAGGCAATGGTCTTTTCCATTTCTTCCCTTTAGTTCCCTCTTCCTCCTTCCCCCTTCCCTTTCGTCACTCTGTCCCTTCTGCCACCCTACCATCCTTCTTTTGCTTCCTGCCTTCCCTGTCTGTCCTTCTCCCTTATTTCCTCACTCCCTTTCTTCCTTTTCCTTCCTTCCACTTTTCTCCTTTGTTTCCTCCTAGCAGCATTGAACAATGAAACCTTTTCTACAGACAGAGTGTATTTTTCTTACAGCATGAAGTTTTGTAAGTTAATGCAGAGCTCTCGATATGAAAAAACATTTAACTGATTAAAATACTAGATAAAGCTCTGGCACTTGTTGTGATGCATTACTGTGCAGTGTACTTACAACTCTTATATTGTTTGAATCCTGCAGTTTAGAATATAAGAAACATTTCCCTCTATAGCCTGAGTTCCATTTCTCCCTGGCCTCAAATGTGATTTAAATACATTTCATTGGTCTATATATGTATCTGCAGTTCTTCCACTGAAAAGTGGCAATATCACATCGTGTCGGTTTTGTCATCAAGTTTTTTAATTTCATAGAATGGTTCAAGTGAGAAAAGAGAAGTGAGGCAATTCCAGTTCACTGCCTGGCCTGACCATGGTGTCCCAGAACACCCGACACCATTCTTAGCTTTCCTGCGACGAGTCAAGACCTGCAACCCACCTGATGCTGGACCTATGGTTGTACATTGCAGGTAAGCCCAGAATTTCTTTCAAAGCATCTTATGGCAAGATTAGTGCTTTCTGTTTTGTTGCAGACAAAACCATTATCTTCTTTCAAAGAAACTTCTGAGACTGTGAAGGAAAAAGATGATTGCATTGCAAATTGGGCATCTGAGTATGGCACTGCCAACTCGGATGGGCCAGAATTATTTTCTTTAGCCTGTGCGAGAGGCATTAATTTTAGAATATCTAAAGGTCTACAGTGAGAATGCATGCAGGGAGAATATCAATGTATCTATGGCATTCAGAATGTGGCATGAACCTGAATATTGAAGAAAGTGTGTTTTGAGCAATGAAACAGCTTTTGAAATTATTACTTATAATGTGCATGAAAGTAAAGAACATGAAAATTAAGAATGATAAATGGCAACTTTTATTGAAAATAGGTAGAAATCTTAATCTGTATTCACGGTTAGACCCTCAGTTTAAGACTGTGGGGAGCTGGAACTGCAAAGGATGTACCTGGGGAACAGGCTGAGCTCAGTGCCAGGGAAATGAGTGCTCCGTGCTGTTTGCAAGGTAGCAAACCTCTTTAGGCATTATAAGGTATGAATTAATAAACTCTCAAGAGAAAAACATCAGTTCCTCTTAAAGTTCTGGGAGTAAGGAAAATGAAGAGGAAAAGATGGGCATTGTTTGGAAATCTGACAAGAGCAGATCTTTTAGAAAGCCTTAAAGTCACACTAGGTAAGAACATTGTCAGAACATATGTGCCAATTCTGATAGAAGTAAGCTGTAAGATGGGTCTCCCTCATTCCAGGGCTATGTTGTTATAGCTTGCATAGCTTACTGTGCTCCCCCTTACTCCTAAAATCACTGATTTTTGTGAACTTCATTTTGAGATACCTTTGGTTAGTAAGGCTGAGAGCTACTACACCCTGTTCACTGAAGCTACAAATGCTTAGCATATTTGAAAACCAGTCTTGCTTTTGCCATCCAAAAACTGAGGAATAGGAATTACATGAGTTACAGCATACCACCCCCTCTAGTTCTGGCTTCTTACATAGTGGTAAGCCAGCCATGGAAGCTGGTTATTTGAATATTTTTAAAGTGATTAAAAGAGGCTCTTGTAAATGAGACAGGAAAATAAAGTCAACAGGAAAACAAAATAAGCAGTACTTCAACATTGAAAGGAACAGACTGTTTAGTAATGATCAGAGAACATGGAAGATAGACATTTAATGTTTATTGGAACACCAGGTTTAGTGATGTGGAATAATTATAAATAATAATACAAATCTATTTATATCATTTGCTGAGTATTTTCTGAATGGAAACATCTTTCTGTATCTGTATTTACAAGATCTTAAAACATTTTGAATATTACCTAGAATTATAGATTGCCTCAGCTATAATTTCATCAGCTTGATCCATATAAAGCATACCTCCAAAGGTGCTAAGCAGTGAAGATGTTATGCTCTAAATCAAAACAAAATTAATAGAAGAAATGAATCCTCCCACTCTGGGAAGGCTGTTAAGTTAGTATAATTAGCTAAATTAAAGAAATTAAATTTAAATTAATTTAATTTCTTTTAATGCTGATCTTTTATTCAGCAACATGAAAAACTTTCACATTTAGTTTGAAATTAAAGTACTGGACATGCCTAAATACTTCATTTCAAGCTCAGAAAAAATACCATTTTATGTTGAAACAGAAAAAGTAAGCAAGTTTTGCATGTTATCTATTTTTTCTTAGAATCTGCTTTCAGAGTTTTCTTTCCTCTTTTGTCTGTTGATCTCTTTGTAAATTTCTCCATTCCACTCTTTTCTTTGCTTCTCATCCTGTCATTTAACTTTTTATAATTTTTTTTCTCTCCAGTGCCTCTACTGCTCTTTATTCTGTGGACTTCTCTATTTCTGTCCTTCACTTCCACTGTTTTTGCAAACTCATTTCACTCTTTCTTACCATATTGCTGAACCATTTCAATATGAAATATGTTCCTACATGTCTTAGTAATTTCTCTGAAGACAGATTGTCATTCTAATGGTAAAATTATCCTGCCAATTTTTGTCATGCATCACCTTTCGCTGCCTTCTAGTAGTTACCCTTTTCCATGGAGGTATTTTATCTGTTCTTGACAAACTTCTTGCTTTTCATTTCTTCCTTTGCTGGTCCCTAGTCTTCCGCTGCAGCCTTTTAAAAAAGTCATCTGTTCTTTGTTCTGTATCTTACCTGTCACTGTCTCACATTTTGTGTTCAGGACTCCCTAAGTCGCTTTTCGTTAAAGCTCATGTGCTACCATCATTCAGATATTAAAAGTATTCCAAACTTTTTCCACTAGAACAAAAGAAGATAACACAAGACCATATCTTTCCCTATGGTAGGCTGTGCTTTTCCAAAATATCCCGCTGAAGGAATAATCTGAGTTTACTCTCCAGCGGGAACATGGGGTTCATAGTGCAGAATCTAAGACATCTGAGACAGCACTGATACCTTGTTTTATGTTTCTTCCAGTACCTGACAAACTATCAGGAAATTATAATAATGACATGTTATAGAAATATAAATACAATGGGGTTTACCTTTCAAAATTTGTGTGATAAAAAGAAAGAGTGGGTATGAAGAAGCTTTGAAGCATTTTTCTGCAAAGCTTTTCACGCGTAAAAACTGAAAATAAAAGCTAGCAGACAGCTAAGTAGAGGGAAAAGCTATTTGTCTGTATTATTTCGTGAATTTAGCTCAGAGTTTCTTACTGCTGAAAAGCGCAGATTCTTTTCACTTTTGATTTAGGTCAACATCTAGTAAAAGCAACAGGTGCCTGCCTGGATGAGGAATAAATAAAAGAGCTGGCTATCTGCATTTTGATCCTTGGAGAGTAACTCAGTATTTATTCTGTACTTATAAGTAGGTATCGTAAGTGAAAGATTTAGCCCAAGCTTTTCCTTACTGCATTCTCCACATCTACCTTAATATTGACCAAGAGTTGTCTTTCAGTCCACTTCATGTTAAGAGTTTAAGAGATTTTTTCAGTTTACTTTGTGATTTTGGGATATCGCTGTATATCCTATAGAGAATCAAGGTAGTTGGAGATCTGCTTCATGAGTGTGGCCCCAGAGCAGTTTGTATCAAAGTCTCAGTAGCTGATAAGCTAGTTTAATATCCTGTTCCTAGGAAATGGTTGTTGAGTGTATGAGGAATTTATTTAATAACTTAGTGTGCTTAGTAGGAAAAAGTCAGAGGTGAAAACAAGTGACAACTGAAGAACCCACCCTGAAAATGTTTGAATGCATTCTATTCACATAGCAGTGACCAGGAAAAGAATGCATAGTCTTAACTAGTGAAATTTAACAGCGAATAAAATGTCAGTATTATAATTCAAAATTACTGGACTTTATAAGACATGTTCTTATAAATGCATGTCAAACAAATGCAAGTGGAAGTCTTCATGAAAAATTTTGTGTGATGAAAGCAAAGAAAAATACAGAATTATATGATCAGAATTTATGATAACATTAGTAATTATTTGTTACTAATGTCCATGCAACAGGCATCTTTGCATGTCATTTACACACCTACTTTGGAGAATCGTTTGGTTGCCTGTGCAGTATTGAATTTGAATCTAATATAGAAGCCAAAAACATGTTGAGAAATGTCATATGTACATTCTACGAGCTAAAGCTCTTACAGATCTGTGCAGAGAAGTTGGCAGATTTTTTAAGCTGAAAATATAATTAAAATATAATTAAAGCTATGTTATTTTTAAGGATAAAATATAGATCATTGCTGAAAGTGTTGTGAAGCACCAAAGGTAACATCCACACCTAAATGCATATTTTTTTATTCATGTAATAGGACATTCTGGTAGGACTACCTCTGTGAAAAAGGTATAGTGGTAATATAAATGCATAATGCCATTGCACTCTTTTTCCAGGGAAAAAATCTATACTTTTCTGTATATATCCTCCAAGAAATATAGCAAAACCCAAATCAAGGTAAAGTTAAATTTAGAAATATATTTGTTATAAACTGCCATGTTCCCTGATTTTTGCTTGAGTTACCTTCTCCCAAAGAAAGCAGTATCATGAGATTTGGTAGAGGAAAGCAGCTAAATCAAAGGTAAAGCTGGATGTGGAAAAAAAAATCAACATAGAAGAATTGAGCCGTCCCATACTTTTCATAATGTGTGTTCAAATTTTGACTTGGCTTAATTAGAATAACTTGTCTGAAGATTTTTCTATGGTGATTGAAATAATTGATGCAGGTAGATGCTTTTTGTTTACAGACTGGTATATTTTAAGACTATAACCTTTAAGTCCCTTTGCAGAGAAGCTGAGTAATATCACAATCCAACTGGTGTCTCTGCATGACTTGCCCTAATTTGCAGAGCTATCTAGAGAAAAAGGGTTTCTTTAATGAAAAAATGCGGACTTAAACCCTAGGATTCTGCATTGCTGAGGCTGTAATGTGTGGTCTAATGATAGTAGGGAAAGCATACATTTTTGTTTGAAGTTGGATTAGTGCAGGCAAACAGGTGCTAATCAGATCACAGTAAAATAGCACCAGAGGGTGGTTGCAGCTTTGTGCCGCTATGTTTTCAAAACATCACAGAAACTTTAGTAGTTGGTTCAGTAACACTACATAAAAGCTTAACATGTAAGTGCAATCCTGTATGTTTGAATCTCTCTTTTTAATATCAGCATCAAGGGGCATATTTTTAAGATACTTTGTGAAGTTTTGGCAGGTACTATTAATGCTGCTATTGCAAACAGAAAAAACTTAGATGTTCGGAAGAATGTGACTGTTTTAAGTAAATCGGCATCTCAGTATACCAACATAACTAGGTAGCATAGTAAAAACAAGTTAATTTTTAAAAAATAACAGAACACAATGTAATCTTGTATTCCTTAAAGTAGAATACCTACCTAATTTTTGTTCAATGTTTCAGAGTAAAAAATATTTGTGTAAAAAATACATATATCTAAGGCAATGATTTTCCAGTGGATTGTTTTACTTCACCTCTATATCTTTTGAACCTCCTTACCGCTTTTGCCACATGCCTCACAAATGCCCATTTTCTAATCCTGGCAGTGAGTAGGTTGCAGATGATTGCCTATCCTTTTTCATGGTGGAGGAAAAAAATCCCCCCAGTATATATTCAGAAATCTTTCAAAGGAGATTGAAAAATATTAAAAGCTTCTTCATCCCTTCCTTTGCCCTACCCTAAGAACAACTCAGGGTCTTTCCTAACTTCCCTGCACAGTCAAAAGCTCTGGAGAGGAAAAGTTAGAAAAGGCATTTTGGTGTGACTAGTATTTTAATATCACAAATATTCTAAACTTTCTCTGCCTTTCCCACATGTCTTTATCGAGCAGCTATTGAGTTGCTCCTGTATTTTACAGTGCTGGGTAGAATCCATATATTAAAACATTGTAACACTATTTCCTCTCCAGTTGTTAGCCACAGGTCACCAAATACCTCATTAAGACAACTTATTTCTCAAAGTCTTCGTTCACAAATAAAAAGCAAAGGCAGAGGGATAAGGCTGTTGTTAGATTATCTTCTTAAAACAATGCATCGTTGGTAACGCTGCTTAGGGTATTTAGTTCTTCCTAATATAAAACCACAGCAATGAGAAAATGTCTGTGTTTTTCATTGTATTCCATTTGTATTGACAGTCTCAGTTACTCTGACCATGCAGTCAGAATAACTGACTTGTGGTCATTTTATTTCTACACATACCTTTCCTTTTGGGAGTTATTTCATTTCTACATGTACCTTATACAAAATAGACAAAGGCTTGCAGAGTTTGGTACCTTGGGAGCTTGATCTCTGTTTAAGGACTGGAACTGGATTATCTTAATTTAGAAATTTTTGGATGTTTTTTCTGTCTTCATTTCATTGTGGGAATTGTGGAATCTACTGGAAAATGAGAAAGACTGTAGAAGAAAGGTTGATAAATGCTAGCTGGCAGAAACAAAGACTAATGTCCCACCAGCACACTCATTGGGGGGTCATTGGTATAGCAAGAGACTACTTGATAATCACTTGTGTAATGAGTGGCATCACAGAGGGACGGGAGTTTGAACTTGCTTCATATTCTCAGCATAAAAACTTTCAAGGTTGTGAAAATTTAGATTCCAAAAGCTTCACAGTTGAAGACCCTGGCTCTTTTATGCTGAACATACAAGAGTTTTCACCTAATTACTGTGCTATGCTCATGCAATTATACAGACAAAAAGCAGAGTCTCCATCCGTATGCTGATAAAGTCAGTGATGGATGGGTAATGCTGCAGTGTTTTTTTTTCTCTGTTTCAAATTTGAGTGTCATTAGTTACAATCGTCTTGATTGCAAAGATGCCAGTTACCTTTCCCAGCTGATCACTTTTCAACTTAAGGCCAGTCTGGGTCTTATTAGCTTAGGTCTTTAATTTGTTTCCTTAAATTTAGGTGCTTACATACGAAAACATGGAAGTATGAACATGGCAAGGATTACCATACAGTAGTTAATGTGACAGTGTGCAGCGTCCTTAAAGATTGGCTAGGGTACCTTGATATTTTTAGTTTGAATAGGAAAATACTATGCTACATTATCTAGAAATCCTCCATGAGGTGTCAAACACCAGCAAACTGATGCTGATACACTTTCAAGTTTTGTCCTAAGTTAGAAACCAGTTCTGCACAGCAAACCACCCTTTCCTAAAACCTGAACTGAAGCTGCTCTATGTACAGTATGTGCTTCCATTGCTTACAAGCGTAAAAACTCAGTAAGTATCGGAACCATTATTAAAATTCAAAAGCATACAAATAACAAGTAATAGGAGTATTTCTTCATGCAGGTTCAAATAATGGAAAATACCTACTTGTGGGCTTTTTGATTAAGTAAGTCCTATGTGTATAAAGCCATCTTTGGTTGGCGCTTAGCCTGTGGTTCAGGAGATTATACCCCCACTGCTGTGACTCAGGGCTGGATTATCTTTTGAAATCCTAAAAAGCTGCTATGAGTGCATAAAGCAAGATTTTGTTTCTGGTAAAAGTCATTAATCTGTAAAGGGACATAGTGAATGCTATTACTAGATAGAATCAGTGGTCTATATAGGCCAGTATCCTGTCTCTTGACAGTGATAAATGTCAGAACTTTCAGGGGAAAATACAAAACTCCAATGTCAACAATATTTCAGTAAAGTTTCCTCCCCAGTAGCAAGCAGTTAGTGACTAGTTTAGCCCTACTTCATGAGGATTTCAATTCTTTCCCTCTGTTATTCCTTTAGCAACCTAGAGAATCTGGTGGATACTGTATTGTTCATATTCATGACAGTACACACATTTTAAAGAACAAAATGAGATAGTCTTACCTTTGACTCTTTTCCTTGTCTAAGGATTATTCTCTGACAAGTAATTTCACATATCATGTTATAAGATACCTATTTACTGTTATTTTAAACGTGTCTCTTCAGTTCACTAAATGTCTTTCGATGAAGGGAAAAAAATAACATTCTTTAATGCTGTTTCTTGTTTTAACATATCTACAATTTTCTCTTGTATTCATCCATCGTAGCAAACTAGGAGAGCCAAACATCCTAACCTGCTTCAGTACTTGTCATATGGAGGGAGAGGCAGGGAATCTTCACATCACTACTCTTTTTGCTGGCTGTCTCTGCTCCCTCATTTGTAATGTACCCTTTTTCTGTAGCTTTAGTAACTATTCCTCAGTCTTTTTATTTTTTTTTTTTCAATAAGAGGTAAAGCAGCAAAAAGTAGTTCCAGAATTATGCCACGTTTTCTTGAGAAGTTGTCCATTGGAGGTACTGAGGCCTGACTTGAATTCGGCCAACAAATGGTTTTGGTTGAGCAGGTCTCCAGGAGACTGATGACTTTTCACTCAGTGAAATAACTTGTCCCTTATTAAAATGTAATAATTTTCTGTAAGATTTTTTTAACAGAAGCAATGCCTTTTCCATGTGTTATCTCAAATTACAGATATGTTGGTGCTGATAATTATTTCCATATATATATTATCATGTCCTACAAGGCCTGTAATTTCCTTTGACCTAAGCTGTAGTTTGATACATTATTTGATCAGCACTCTTAGTGAGTCATTTTATCCATATGTATTTAGTTAATTGGTTATTTTTCTCCCCGCCCATGTTTATATATAATATACTCTACAAAGGAAAAGGAAATCTGACTGCTTGCAGCTGAGTCTAGTAAAAGAGCAATTAGGTTCTATCAGAGCCAGCAGCTGTCCATAATGAATTCTGAATTAAAATTATGAGTGAAGAAAAGAATCCAGCCATCTGCAGGAAATGTGGAAATATTTTTATAACCCAATAGCTGAATTCTGGAAAGGGGTAACTTTGAGATTTCTCAGCTGGACGTACAGTAAATTCCGGAATATCCATGGACACACGGTGTACTGGAACACACTGCATCAACTTGGCTACCCGGCATGTTTGGCTAACTTCAAACAGGCTGTATTTTTATCTAAAGTAATCAGCATGAAAGCCTCTTTAAATCATCTCCCTGTGTCTCTAGAAGTAAAATGCAGCTTTAAAAATAGTCCTGTTATCTTTTTGTGGAGCCTTTCCAATCAATATTGTGCCCTGAATATTAATCTTCCTTCATTTTTCTTACTTCTATAGACTTACTTCAGGATCTCATCACTTATTATCAGGTTTGTCAATGACTGCTGTTCCAAGTGAATCCTGCATTGTGGTGCCTATTTTTTTTGTCACCTGAATTTTAAAAATAGTCTCTAATTATTCAAAAAATATCATAAAACTACAAAGCTCATTTAAACAGCTACTTTGAAATTTCTACATCAAAACCCCCATGATTTTCATTATAACTTGTCCAAAGTATTTGGTCATAAAGTTCAGAATCCTGCAAAAAGAAGAGTGATGAGCGTCCAACCTCTAAATGACAAATTGTGATTAAGAAATGTGAAATGCTCGGTGGTATTAACCTCTCACAACCTGATTTTCTACTATATTACAGAGAATTCATGCTGGTATAAAGACCGCTGAGGTTAAAGAAAAGTACCATCACAAGTAGTACCAGTAAGCAAGCTTTTCAGCCGTCAGTGGAGTTTTGTCAGAGATATTGACAAGAGTGTTTATTCTTTTCACCACTTAGTCTAAGAAAACAGAGGCCTGGCAAGAACCTTGGTAGGAGCTGATCAGAGAAGCCTCATAGTTTTTTCTTCTGTTTTCTTCTGTGTAATATCTCACTGCAGTATTGCTGTATTGCAAACATTTCCGTTTAAACCAAATCTAAAGTGGTCAGATCACGTTTGTCTCATCCTCTGAATGTATCTTCTAGATAATCAGTTCTCCTCGGGAAAGGAAAAGACATCTTGAGGTGGTTTGTTACTGAAGTCACATCAGCTTCAAGCTTAAGGACTAATTTCTGGTTATTTCGAAGTTTTCAAAGTAGGAAAATTAAAAAAGGGCTCATAGGCAGGTAGAGCCCAGTTCACTTAGGGTTTTGATCTGTGGTTGGTACTGGAAAAAAAGCCAATGTGGACTGTACTATGTCTTCTTTTTTGCTTTACCAGATGAAATACTGTGTCTGGATGACAGTCTGGGACCTCATCACTGCTCTGTCAGTGTAAAACCCAAGCATAATAAATGGCAAATGGTAGTGTTCCGCCTTTAAAAACCGGGATTCTGAGGGCAGCTGGTCTAAAAAAAGAAACAATTGTTGACTGCAATAGGTATACAAACATGCTAGAATCAGGGAGAGGTCCAGAAGGACTCTGAAACTAGGAAGCACCTTGCAGTGTTCAGCAAGTACTTTCAAGGTCATACTGTTATCCAATACTGCAGAACACATTTCTTCCCACCTTCTTTAATTCACTTTCAGATAGCATCAGTTCACCTTCCTATTTCCCACACAGATAGGGTAATAGCTCTTCTACATGTTCCACATGAAAATGTAATCAAAGCACAGAAATATGCAAAAGTAGAAAACAACTCAAAATATTCCACTCTGAGAACGCAAAACAGGTTGAAATGGAAAGAAAGCAAGTAGTTGTTAGCAGCAAGCAGCATAATTTCTGCTCATTGACTTCATTACTGTGCTGTAATCTTCACTTTTATTTATTGATGATAGGATCACAGTGTACTTCCTCTCATAAATTACTGAGAAGTATCATTTTCTGCATTTACTACAGCTGTTCATGCATAGATCTGTCTTTAATTGAAGGTGACGAGTCACAGTAAGTTCTGTTTTTAAAATAAACCTCAAAATACATTCTTTTTCTAAACTATTTCACTAAACTATTTCAGTAAATTTTAGATCTTTCTTTAGTGGAATGCACAATGACAAGAATGCTTTGTGAATGCATTGTACACTAAAAAGAATGTAAAATATACACTGAAATTCAATAAATTTCACAGAGAAGATATATTTAGGATAGTTAATCTTTGTTGCTAAATTCAGAATGCAGTACAATGAATATATAAGATTGTAGTTAGGAAAATAAGAAGGATGATATCTGAGAACTGGATTAATTTTGAAATAAAAAATCACAGTAAATCCTTGTGCACAGATATAACAGTACAAAGAAATGCAGTTTATTCTAATTTCTTTTCTTTATATATCAGAGTAATTGAAGAAAGCAGGTAATAGAGTTATTTACAGTAAGGTGTGTATATAAAAATGAAAAAGTTGATTGTTGATTTTATATATCAATACATGCCATAATCCTGCTTTTCCTCTATGAAAAGCAGGATTATGGCATGTATTGATATATAAAATCAACAATCAACTCTGAAGGGAAACCAGGATAAGAAAAAGAAGTAGTATGAAATAGGGTTGACAAACTTTTCAGTTGTCTTATTGTGTAATTTCTGCTATATTCCATCTCACAAGCAGAACAATGATTTTTTTTCACCAACAGTTCATGATTTCAGGAAAGAAGCAGACAGAAGTACTCTGTAATATTCTGTCCCTTTTAAGAATGAAAAAGCAAGGATCAGAGATAGTGTTGTCCCTTTTCAATGGCATAATTCCTAAAAATGTCAGTTACACAAAGGCAGAAGTGTTGATTGAAAGGAAGATGATGATCTGATTAGCAGGTGGGGGTGGAATGCTTGTGCTTTCTTTACGTATGTGGGACCATGAGACTAAATTTAGACAGCACGTTTAAGCTTCTCTCCCAAGACATGTCCAGAATGTTATTTTCTTAAAAGGCCTAGCCAAATTACAGCAAAGTCTAATAAAAAAGATTTCTGTAGGAGAAGTTGTGTCTGTAAAGTGTTGGTTACTAACCTGTAATGGATCCTTTCCTCCATGAATCTCTTTTTGGCATCCATGGTATTCTGCAACAATGAGTTTCACAATGTAATTATGTACTACATGAAAAACTGCTTCCGGTTTGTTTTAAATTCTCTGTCTCATCATTTCATTCCATGATCCTGTTTCTTGTGTTACATACAAAAAACTAATAGTCATTTCCATTTCACTTCCTCCGCATAATGCACAGTTTTAAGCTCTTCTTTCATATCTCCCTTTCTCTTGAGTCTTCTCTGCTCCAGGCTGACTTACCTGGTTTGATTAAACTCCCCTTCTTACATTGTCATCCTCTTTGATATGTTTCTTCAACCTTATGATTTCTCTACCATTCCTGAGATGGGCCACACTGCTTGTCATGGAGGTGAAGGCAAGTGCAGCCCTTTGGCATGCAAAATGGCCTTAGAATGGCATTCATGGGAAAATTTACAGAATCCTTCAGTAAACAGTGGATTCACAGGGCGGTGAGTGAATTAATGAGTGTGAGAGTGAATAAAGATATTACACAAAATTCTTCCAATTAGTTCTAGAGAAACCTAAACCTAATTGCAGTGCAAAAATGTAACTTCAGGTAAATGACTGTCACGTTTTAGTGTGCTCAGAAGTTACCTGTGGCTGTAATATTTCTGGTTTCAGATGTTATTTTCCTTCACTCCGTTACTTTAATGAACTACCTAGATGTCTTTTACTTTCATAGTGCAACATGGTTCTTCTTCCAGAACTGCTAACACATAAATAATTTCTAATACTTGTGAGCTATCAGTTAGTGGAGTTGCTCTTTACATTATGCACTTCCACAGCTACATTCCTGTATTGCTTTGAAGCTATATAGGAGTCCTGCATTTCTGTAAAATTCTGGCTCATGACAGACCTTAATTTAAAGTCTGGTGAGAGAATCTGAACTCCTGTCATGGAATGTCCTTGTTAGAAGTGTCTCTTAAAACATTTTTGGTTTATTTTGTTAAACATTACTAATGCTACATTTTTATCCTGCATGGAAAACTCAGCTTTTAATTTTATTTTAATAAAAAACTATTCCATGTACATGGGATTTGTTAGAGAAATTTCTTAGAGTTCTGATTCTGTATGTTTTAATATTTGAGATTTTGTTTGTTTCTGTTCATGATACAATCTGGTAAGACAACTCATTGTGCTTCATATCTCCAGAGCTGAGCTCAGGATTAGATGAAGAACAGATTTACTTCTTGAACATTATTACACTTCTGCAGTTGCATATTACAAAAAAAAAGGCTTAAGTCTGGGGCAGTTGTATTTGAAGACTTTATGGTAAAGGTAGAATTCTGAGAATCTACAGACTGAAAGGAAAATCTTCATAAAGCTCAGTAAAGGAAGAAAGATCTAAGACTGGCTTTTGATTTGTGAGCCTCCTATGCTTTTGCCAGCTACCTAAAAGAACTCTGGAGACTGAGCTTTACCTACTTGTAATGAAATCTTTTCCTGTTTTCTGATTTTTTTCTTCTGTTGTTCATTTTAAGAAACTTTATACTACTTCAGTGGCAAATATGGTTGCCTCCATGCATAGCATAAAGATGAAGAAAACACAATGGCTAAAGTCTTTTGTTTGGTGAAGCATTACACCTAGAAATGTGTTGCATACCATACTTGATTGCTGGTATCTGACCATAACCACAGTGAGAAAAAAGAAGTCATTGTGCAATTGCAGATGAATTCTCAAAGGTGTCTTGTAAGCTGGTACCGGAATTCTTGAATCAGTCTGGTACCTCTTCTAAAATTAAATTTAAATTTACCTCTTTGCACAGAGGTTATGCTATTTCAGTTACATGTGTCCTTTCAAAAGGGTGTTCAATGGTTTCACAAGGGACTTTTTTGCTGCATCCTGGACAGAGGGGTGATTTTCAACTGTGTTCCAATTTCTTAACAGGAAAAGGAGAAAATAATCTAAATATTGCACTTCTCAGAAATACTACAGAATTTCTGTGGGATTGGAATCTAATTAATCGAATGAAGTTCCTCAATAAAATCCAGACATTTTTATGTTTCCCATATCACAAGCAGTTTTATGTACTTTCAGTTCATAAATGCAAGCTTCATTCAATCTGAAACTGTAATATTCAATAAAATTTTCCTGATATGAGTCAAAAATGTCCTAAATTATTTTTGGTCCATATTTTACTGTCTTTGCTTCCAATTAAATGATCTGTGAATACTGGCAATTACACTGCCTTCCTTTGCCAAATCACTGAATTATCAGTAAAGGGTCATCATTTAAGCAGCTACAAATTAATCACAAAAGCCAACCTTTAACACATCCATACAGTGATTTTAATGTGGAATGGCCCCCTTATGCCTCTTAATTTTTCTTTTTGTGAATTGCAGCTGTATTGCATCACAGGACATTAAACATGTTTCAGTTCATGGGACTGAGTCAGTCATACTTTTAGAAATGGAAAACAAATGTTTTAATGGGATAAATTATAATATTTGAAGCAATAACAGTTTCCTAGTAGGCATGCCTATTTAATAGATTGCTTAGGTTTTCAGCCTGTAAAAGTAACTTAGCTAGCTGAAATGATAGAATCTTTTTTTTAAATTCTAAGTTTGATAGTAACACCAAAAGATGCAAATCAAAGAGTCAAAGTCAATAACAACTGTAGAATTAATTTGTTAAATTATTTTCATTAGCTGAATTATCATCATTAGCAGAAAGTAGATAGGAATTTTTTTTTTTTTTATGTTCCAGTGGCATAGTAGTGAGCATTCGAACTGCACAGCTTCCCAGCAGTGCTTGGGTACTGTATTAAGAAGTGTGTATGATAGCAGAAGAGAAGGAGAAATGGGATAAAGATAGGATAGTTTTTTTCTCTTGTATAGGAAGGTATTAGAGTTTGAAGTTAAAAGGCTTGTGGGGGGCAAAGAGGAAGTTAAGATATTCAAGCCATCGGTTCCATTTTTACCTGGAAACCACAAAAGGTAGTCTGGTAGACACACAGCTTATTTATAATTGGCAGAGTTGGAATGTCCTGAACACCTTAAAGTAGTAAAATATCTTGCTGGATAAAATGATCCGGAGAGTAGTGTATCACGATCCCAGTAGAGCCAAATGCCTCAATAAATGTAGGGTGTCAGCTCCTTCATCCTTGTCATGAAAACATTGGTGCATAGTAATGTGTTTTGATCTGGTGTCACTATCTTCACAACCTCTTCATAAACCTGTAAACTAGCAAGTATGTTCTGTGGTATGCTAATAACTGTTCCTCTTTGAGGTTGCTCATGGGAAGAATAAACGTATAAATGATAGTACAAGACATGAAGAGAAGAAATGAAAACTGCTCATGCCACCTGAAAGTGCAAGCTTTTAACTGGGTTGGAATTTTGCAGTTGTGATCTGTAGATACCACTGAACCTTTTAATGTTTGATCTGAAAAATGGCATATCCAGTTATAAACACAGTGCTGGAACATGAATTCATTAATATATGATAGGAAAGAAAACCATATTCTAAACTACCAAGAACATCTGCACTGTCAAACCTTATTTATCACTTGGCCAGCAGTTATTAGGCTGATAAAAACTGAAAGCGAAGAGGTATCATCTAAAGAATAGTTTAAAACTTTATATAAACCAAACTGACATACAAATTTGTGCTACTTGTGGAAATTCCTTTGGAAAAAAAAAAAACAAAACAACAGAGTAGTGAGACAATTTTTTGAGGTTTTCTCCATGATTATTATTAACATTAAGGTCACTAACATTTCCTGGAATGCAGATCTTTTATTACACAAGGTAAATGAACTCCCAATTAGCTTGGATAGCAATCATTTAATTTGTCTGTATATTTTCTTTCTCTACAACTCCCATTGATCAATATCATTGATTGGTAAGTTTTCTTAAGCTCAGACTATTGATTAAATCTTGTCAGACTGGTATGTAAGAAGGTGAATATTGATGAAGAATTTGGTCTGTAGCAGAAGTCCTCAGCTGTTTGAAGGGGATTTCTTTCTGGGAAGAGTAGCTGGTGGCAAAAATACATGACTAACAATATATAAATATATAAATCTTAGAAACGAAACTTACCTCATGTGAGACTAAAACATCTTTCTGTTCTATACATCTTACTGATTTGGTTGTAAGTAAATGCAGTTTGCTGGTAACTGGCAGATTATTAAAGCATCATGCAAGAATTAAAGATTTACGCTTAATTATCAATTTCAGGACTTACAATATTTCATATCTCATGAAAATATAGGAACTGTGAGAAGATCTTAATTTTTATATAATTATTCTCTAGCAGCTGGGTTGTAATTATTTTTATTTCTTTGTATCTTTTTTCAAAAAAAGGCCATTCATGGAATTCTTAAATACCCTTAACTTAGATAATGTCAAAGTCTTGAGGATTTGTAAACTGTTCCTTACTATACTATGTACTGCATAATGAAACTAACGGAAAACGGTTAAGCATTTAGAAGGCCAGAAATTATCATTCATTGTCACAGACATTATGTGATCCCAGATATAAAAATGATACACAAAACCCATTATATTTTACACTTGTGTTTTATATAGCTACATGTATGCAAATAGATGAAAGAAAACTTCATAAAGGTCAGTCATATACAGGGCTGTAAAAAGACAGTCATCCATCTGAAGATTTGATTCAGTACAGCTGATATCCAAGTACCTTCATAAAAGAATTCCTGTAGAGATGTCAGGAAATTTACCACACAAGTTGCAGATTCAGTATATTTTTTGGTCTTGTATATTCTGTCGTCTTTTTTCATATTTGTTCTACATCATTCCTGTTCAGTTGTGCCAAATGCATAATCATAGAACCATAGTTTGGGTTGGCAAGGACTTGTAAACGTCTTCTAGTCCAACCCCCTTGCAATGAGCAGGGACATCTTCAACTAGATCAGGTTGCTCAGAGCTCCATCCAGCCTGACCTTGAATGTTTCCAGGTAATAAAGGATCATGTATGACTAAGAGTAATCACTCAGGGTGGGAACTGTAAGCCTCTCCTGATTGCATAACATTGTCCTCGGGAGCTGTTAAAGGTAGCCAATGCATGTAACAGACAACATCTTTAAGACAGGGAGGGAATAACCAAAAATCCTTGAAAGTCTGGCACATTTTGACAACAGGTATCATAAAAACAAACTGCTGTTAAGTAGGTCTATTACTGAGACAGGTTTAATTCTCTTAGATACAGCTAAATATTTCATGGTCAAAGTTTAGTCCTGTGCCAAGCTTACAGTAGCTGACCCATGTCATCTTCTACCCTCATGTCCCACCAAAGAGGGGAAAGCAACTTTCTAGCTCAGAGTTGTTCCTGAGGAATCCCCTACTGTGCCAACAACTAAGAAGTAGTAGTTTCTTTGGCCTCAACAGGATTGATGTGACTTCACTTGAGCTCCTGCCTAAAACCAACAACTGACTTAACTCAGAACCTGTGAGGAAGCACTGACTTTGCCTGTGCCTGAAAAATATTACTCACCCACTCTGGACATTAATTCAATGCTGTGATTTCAAGCTTTGTCTTTAAGCATATTTTAGCCCTTTTATAATCTGTCCTTTGAAATAATGTGGTGACTGAGCATCCTGGTCCAGGTTCTGGCCATTCCAGATCTTTCTTACATTTTCCTAGAGATGCAAGACAGACATTGAAGTGGCCAGCTGGGGATTTCCCCAGCCTACAGCTAGCACATCTAACTAGCTGTGGCTCTGCATTTCAAAGAATAAACAGTATGGACTGGCTAAGTGAAAGAGCAGATGACAGAACAAACTGTGTTAATAGGAACCCCATTGACAGAGTTGGGAGAGGGATAGAAAGTTTACCTCCAAAGTACAACAGAAATATGCAAGACTCATTTTCTGTAACGTTATTGTTTGCCAATAAATTCACCTCTCTAAACAGAATAGAAACAACAATGTGTTTAATGAGTTAGAAATCGTGCTACAAATAAAGCTTGAATTCTTAGAGGATTCATCATCTCCAGTAATTTCCATTTTTAAGAACATATATTTCTAGAACATGTTGCAATGTGTTTTATTTCTATTATAGTCAAGCCTGAAACTGCAAGATGCAAAGATCTCATATAAAAGCCTTGCACATTCTCAACTGCTTGTAATGGGTGTTAAAGGAGTTTACCTATTTCAGGACACCAACCTCTTTCATAAAAGCTGATGTTCATATTCAGAAAAATGTGTTGTTCAAATCAGTGTTATGAAACTTTAAAACTTGAATGCCATAAAAGTAAGCACAATGGATGAAATAGTCCCTCATGTTTTCTCTCCTGTGTTCATTTCTTTTAGTGCTGGAGTCGGCAGGACTGGCTGTTTCATTGTGATAGATGCCATGTTAGAGAGAATAAAGCATGAAAAGACAGTAGATATTTATGGCCACGTAACTCTAATGAGAGCGCAGAGGAATTACATG
This sequence comes from Phaethon aethereus, assembly GCF_964289735.1. Taxonomy (NCBI): domain Eukaryota; kingdom Metazoa; phylum Chordata; class Aves; order Phaethontiformes; family Phaethontidae; genus Phaethon; species Phaethon aethereus. The sequence continues at coordinate 34,146,060 of NC_138577.1, read as the reverse complement.
GTTCAAACTGAGGATCAATACATCTTTATCCACGATGCGCTGCTGGAAGCAGTGACGTGTGGAAATACCGAAGTGCCAGCCAGAAATCTGTATGCGTATATCCAGAAGCTGACACAGATAGAAACAGGCGAGAATGTCACAGGAATGGAACTGGAATTTAAGGTACTGGGACTTTACATTGCAGGGATCCAAAAAAAATAGTGTAACACTTAATGCTGCTCTGTCCTCCACTAGTTGTTTCCAGTAATCAAAAGATTAGACATCATCTGGTTAAAGTTTTAAATTAGGAAGACAATCCCTTGTAAAATGTACAATTCTGAATTGGTGTCCAGGCAAGAACCTTCCAGTGAGGGTGGTTTAACCCTGCTTTTCCTTTATTGTTACAATAGCTTGAAATGTGTGTTTGTGTAATAGTTTAATACTCAAACTTGTCCATATGCATTAATGGAGCAGACGTTAAACTCTCATAAGGTGTTAAAAGAAGCTTTACGAATATTTAGGTAATGCAATAGAATATGGAAAAGTAAGCATCTGAAATTAAAATTATTCATTAATGCATAATGAGCAGAGATCATAAAATCTGATAATATAATCTGTTCTGGTTATACCTGGCCTTAATTCTTTTAATTTATTTTCCACAGCGTCTTGCTAGCTCTAAGGCTCACACTTCAAGATTCATCAGTGCCAATCTTCCATGTAATAAATTCAAAAATCGCCTTGTCAATATTATGCCATATGAGTCTACAAGGGTATGCTTGCAGCCAATCCGAGGAGTAGAAGGCTCTGATTATATTAATGCCAGTTTCATTGATGGATACAGGTACTACTGTTGATGTGTTTTCATGTGGACTGTTTTAAAAGTTTACAAAATTATTTATGTAATTATATTGAAAAGAACAAAATTTAGTATTGAAATTTAGTGTTGTTTTTAACTGTGCATGCCATGTTTGATTGGGTGTTTTTAAAAATATTAATAAAAAGTTTACATTTTCACCCGTGCAATACAGGAAAATTCTGTAAATGACGTAGAGTCTAGAACATTCTATTTTTACCTACCTTTAAACCATTGAGAACTCCCAGTATGTTTTCATGCTGAAAGATACTGAGATTTTAAGCACATTCTTTATTTGGAACCTCTATTTCTTCACAACTATTCTGCTTAAAAAGGTACATAGAAATAACATATAGGAGTTACACTCTCTGGGTCAAGGTGGTAGCCAATGATCTTGGAAGACTGATTGAGACTAGACCTAGCTGCCAAAAGCATTTTATACATAAACGGTTGTGTAGCCCACCAGCATCTTCATGACAACACGGAACAATATGCCCTCAGCTGACTTAAGCAGCTGGTAGAAAAAAGCATGATGGAGCAGCAGTATACTTTCTCTAAGGCATTTTAGGTGTACCATATCCACAGAGATCATTTTCTGAGCCTCTGCTCATAATTGGAAACAACTTTCATCTCCACTGTCAGCCACAAAGGTGTTTCTGCTGACTGAAAGAAGCAAGAACAACATGAATGAGTCATCATCTTATAAAGCTGCTAATCCAGAAGCTTTTAACAGCTTGGTGGTAGCTTCCACTGGTAGGATATGAAGGTCTGAAAATGCAGTGCATTCCATTCCTGAATTTTCTTCCTGCCTTACTTTTGCTGGAGGCATCATACTGTTGAAAAGGAGTTAATAAAGAAAGTGCTTGATGCTATAATTCCTAAACTTAATAGATTGTTAGACAGTTATTTCTACAAAATGAACCAGTACAACTAAGTGTTTCTTAAGTGTTTTTTACAGCACATAAAATTGAGCTATTAGAGTTGCATTAAAATATAAGTAATAATGATGAAGACATACATCATAATATTAACAGAGTAATTTCCCTCTAAAAGTTCTAAAAATAAAAAGCCATAGTTTGATTAAACAATAACAGTAAGGTTTTAATGTGCTTATTATTAATATTATATAATTTTTTCCTCTAGATAATGTTTACATATAAACAGGGAACATGTGCATCAATTCACTTTTTTGATTAAAATATTTTTCTTAATTTACTTTTTTTTCAACATAGACAACAAAAAGCTTACATAGCTACACAGGGTCCTTTAGCAGAAACAACTGAAGACTTCTGGAGAATGCTCTGGGAGCATAATTCTACAATTGTGGTCATGCTCACTAAACTACGAGAAATGGGCAGAGTAAGTACTGCTGTAATATTCCTTTACTAAAATATTTGTTATAGTGATTTTTTATTAAAATATTTCATTGTTATGGGAATGTGTCAACATAAAGGTGAGAATTTTGGTTCCTTCTCCTTTTGAAATATCTGTGGCATTTTTAATCGCCAGGTGTAAGGTTTTCCAATCTGTAGATGTGTTGCAGTAGACAAACTAGACATGGCATTTTGCTGTGGGACACACTGAGATTCAGCAGCTTAGTTTGTGTGTTGATATTCTGAAGTATGCAGAGAGAGCATTTTTGTCTATTGAAAAATTAAGATTTCTTTGGAAACTTTGCTTTTGCAGCACGTGTTTTTAACAATGTTAAAAGAAAGTGTGGTATTTTTGAGATCTGAAAGTCTTCTGTGTGTTTATAGCACTGAACTTTAAAGTTTCAGCACCCAGTTTACAGTCCGAAACTAGTTCAAGTGCTGCACTGTGTAATGGAAAGAATAAAGCAGTTTACTATCTGGAGAGGAGTACATCAAGATAAAGCCAATGTGTGATAAGTGAAGTCTCGGTCAGGCCATGTATCTGGGGAATAGAGTTCAGGACATGGCTAGTGGGTGCAGAGATAGTCCTGACTGAAGGCAGGGGGACTTGCTTCAACGGGGAAGAAAGAAAACCAAAGGTGGCCCCGAGATTTAAATTTCATTCTGTATTGAAAATTAGGCTAGGGGTAGCTCTTGTCACTGACAAATAACAGAACAGAGCAGAAGTATAAACAAGTTCAGATGTACAGTGACCAGAGAGAACCCCGTTGCAATGCAATATTGAAGATCATTTTTATTCTAGGTATGGAACTTCATGTTCGCAGCAAGACAAACAGTTCATGTTTGTGTCACTAACGGCACATTCCATGAGTATTACACTTACCTGAGTGAAAAAGGTTTTATACCAGTTTATGGTAGTCATCTCGAGTAACAGAAAGTGTATTTTACTTCTTCATTTTGTAGGAAAAATGCCACCAGTACTGGCCTGCAGAGCGCTCAGCCAGGTATCAGTATTTTGTGGTAGATCCAATGGCAGAGTACAACATGCCACAGTATATTCTGAGGGAATTCAAGGTCACTGATGCAAGGGTAAGTTAACATAGCATTACAGTTGTTCATGTAAGTTTAAAAGAAAATGTAAATTTCTTTATTTTCCTCCCTTTTTTTTTTTTTAGTTCTTTTAGGTTTTATTATTATTAGAAAAACCCTAGAGGTGTCGTTTCTACAAGCAATAATCAAAAAGCAGATAAAGTTATTATTAAATGAATGGGATCTTTGTGTAAGAACAATTGACTACATTCAGATCTAACACCTGGGCAGCACAACTTTGTAAAGTTCTGAATAACTATTTGTGATGAAATACACTAGATGATATGAGGACTATTTTCCCTTTTTTCCTCATTTCACCCTTGATTATCTTGGGGGACAATTTTTGTCACTTACAGCTGTAAATGTGTTACTTTGCACCACTCCCTAGGCTGAGTGAGTATGAAGGTTGATACACTGAGATTTAAAAACTGCAGAGCACATAGCATTCATAAGAAAAGCTTGACAAGCTTTGCGCATTATAATTTAATTTTTGGCGTAGCATATTTTCAGCACTCTTGTATATCTGCAGAGTAGATACATGCAGCTGTGACCCTAGCATCCTCATTTTCATACGGCATTTCTTATCTGAATTCATGAGTCCAAAACACTGAGCACTGATATAAGATTAAATGTACATAAACTTTAAATATATATTGGGCATTTATCAGACTTTTGATTTCTATTACTTTGGTCTGCATGGCAGGAAAAATTACTGACAGCTGCCATTTCTGTAAGTGCTGTAGAATACTATTTGTTCAAGCAACATAGTGGGATGTACTGTCCAGGAGTAACAGGAATGATTACTCAGAGTTGCCAGTCAGCTTCCAAAATACTAGACTTTCTCATAGTTAGCTAGACTGCTGCTTTTAATGTTAACTTCAAGTAAAATTAGGTACTACTGATAATTAGCTAGACAATATTGTCACTAACGAAGTCAGCATATGAATATTTTAATTTTGCAAATGAAACTTAGATGTGTGCTTTTAAAAAGAAACTGTAGACACACTGAATCTGATTTTCATTCTGTTTGAAATGTAGCAGGGATCACATGACTCATAGCTTCTCTAACCTATTTGTGCTTAACAAAAGCGGAGAAGAACAGGCTTCTAACATCAGTCTTCAACCACACTTGTAGGCATAGATAGTCAAAGCCAATTTCACTATAACTGTGCTGATAGTTTTTCATCTATTAAAAATCTGTTCCATCTCAAGCTGGGAGAGGTCTTACATGACAGTTCACCAAGCTTAAATCACAAAGTAACAATGAAAAAAAAAGCCACAGATGTAGTTGAAGTTGTGGGCAAACAGTATATATTTCTAAAAAGTTCTTTCAAGAGTTTATAATTAACTAAGATATTTATGAAAACCTGTTTACTTACAACTAGCAAACCAGTAAAAAGTCTGAAAGGGTTGAATAACTTAATTTGTCAGAAATCGTTTTATTGGACCTGATATTAATACACCTTTTTGAAAAAGTGCCAAGCATACATGCACCTTGGCAGTCCTGTTTTGACGTCTTACAATCCCATATAATTGCTTCTCAAATTTTAAAAATCTCTTTACCTTGATGGTACAAATTTTGTAAAACAGCGCACTGGCAAGCTCACAGTGCCCTCTTAAATTTTCTAGATATCCTGGGATAATACAGCTCCTTCCAAATTTACTGGAAGCAGTGGGAACTACTTACCGAAATATACATTATAGTGTTCCTGTAGTTAGACTTCTATGGCTGTCACACCCAGTAATTGAGACCATCTAACTAAATTGTTGTATTCAAAGAAGAGTAAATGCTGCAGCAGTTGTAACCAGCCTCTCCCCCTCTTATCTCCAAACCCATCCATAATGTTAGAATACTGTTCCTGCTCTGGCAGAGCCAAGCCAGACAATTGTTCCAGGGACAAGAAAAGAAGCACGCTGCCTTTGTAGGTGTCAGCAGCAAGTGTCTAGTGTGGAACTCCCTGTTATTTCTGAAACTGAGCTGTGAATTGTTGTAACATGAAATTGACCTCGGTAACTCTTTCAATGTACTGCTTCTGTCTGCTTTATACTCACTTTCTCTGTAAACTCCAGAGGTCAATATGTTGGGGCAGTCTCATTTAAGGCTAAACTATTAGTGATGGCTGTAAGAGAGTATTATAAATTCTACGGTCTCATCAAAAGACAATTGAATATCTCCTGCAAAGACCAAGAAGAAATCATAATAGTCAGCCAATTAAAAGGACAATACATTGAAAACCTCTGCTCCATGTAGGGATCTGAAAGTTTATATTTTGATAACTAACTGTGCAAACTGTCACAATATTTGAAAGTAAAGATTTTAATAAAATCTGGCATTTGTATTTGGACTGCTATTGGCAAGCATCTCATTAAAGGAAAGCAGCACTGTTTATAATGTCAGTAGCAAAGGGAACTGTGTAAGAAATTGCAGATCCATTCTCAATATGCTTTAACGATAGTCAAACATCAGACTAACTGACTTCACTTCTGTGTTCATTAAGTAGCATTAAATAACAGAAGTTATTGCCATTAAAACTAAATCAGAACAGTTTTCTCAGAGTTGCACTGGATTAATGAGTTACTATGATCATGAAATATACCAGTACAGTTTATTTAGACACACTTGAAAAACAAATACTTAACATCAAATATATTTTGCATGTAGAAATCTGTGGTCTTTCCAATGATAGCCTAGACTTAAATAAAGCAGTGTCTTTCTTATCTTTTCTACCCCTGAAAAGTTACTGTTATTCTAGCATAATTCCTATCAGGGTCAGAAATTGCTGAAGAGCTTCCATCTCCTTAACCAACATGTTGTAAGTGAATCAGACTTACGGTTTTCTTTCTTTAGGTTATTTTGGTGTGAGGTTATTTTGGAGGGAATCAACATGTTGTTTTGTCTTCTTGATTAATTAATGTCATGTGCCTAAAGCTATCTGATGGATGCAATTTCATTATGTCTTCTTTAAGGAAAATGCGATCACAGAGGCCATTATGAGAGAAGTCTACATTAACAAAATGCCATATTGCTAGGAAATATTTAGTTCTTTGTGTTGAGGCCCATGAGAAATAAAATTGGGTAAATGTTCTCAAACAGATTTTTTTTTTTTTTAAGTGGGCAAAAACATTCCACAGAAATAGGCTACTAAATTGTCACAGTGGACTAGTAGGAATATAAAAGATAGTAAGTCAAAGATGTGTATGTATGTCCTCTCATGGAGCACTGGCTGGCGCACACACCCATTTTCTGTTTTCCTTACTTATCTGAGGCATGGGAGGCAAAACCCCACAGTACCAAAGGAAACATAAAAGCAAAGTATTTTTTTTTCCTTTGGGTTTTTTTTTTAAATCACTTCTATTTCATTTCAAAGGTCTGTAATAGCTGAATGCTTGAGGTAGAATAAAAAAAAAAAAAAAAGAGATTGTTCTTGCCTCCAGCATAACTTGTTGCTTTTTGGGGGTATCTCCTATAATCATTTAAATTTTTCATGAGTTTGACTTAGTAGAAGACCATTTTGAAGACATGGCAGAGTGGGTGCTTAGAAAACAACATGTCCAGAGGCACTAGTGCAGCAGCCCATGTGCCCATGCTTTTAAATATTTCAGCTGTGCAGACTGACGGTGTCAAAACCATCAAGAACAATGTTTGAAAATTCAGAACAAATTTATTTCATCCATTTGTATTATATTTTTTCTATTTACGTTTTCTGACAATTTGCACATTACATAGGCATACAGCAGAAGTTGGCATTTAATACTTCCAGTGGCTTCATTATAAAAATAACCATGCCGCAGTATTCTGCAGTTTTAAAAAATCCTGTTAGTATTCCTAACCAAAGGGAATGAACAGCTTCAGCTGACCTGAAAAGGAAGCCCTTCTTCTGGATTTTTGACTGAATCCAAGCTGTTAGCAAATGGCATTACAATGACTGAAGGGAAGTTTATGGTCTGTTAAACAACTGGCTTCCTCTTCTTCCAGGCAAATGTCCACCTCATAGAAAGCGCCATCCTATTAAATATATCGTCTGCAAAAGAGGGCAATGGCTAAATAAGTCAGTGAAGATCACTATCAGTCACTATCAGTGAAGATACTCCTGCCATACAGTAGATAAGCATGTCTAGGAAATGGAGAGTCAGACTGGGTGGCCTTAACCAAATTCCTTAAAGGAATTTGCAGTCCACAGGATTCAAAACATAACTTACCAAAAAAATTGTATAACCTGGTGAGACTGTTATGTCTTTAGCCTCAGACATGCTTTTTTACACATGCATAATGTCAGACAACTGTCCTATCCAGTGCAGAAGGGAATCTATGCAATGTTGTTAATGAAACTCTATTTCTGGGTCAATGTGTCCAAAAGCACCAGCCAATACTGCAATTGAGAGTCTTCACAAATATGATTTTAGCTGTTCCCCACCTCGTCTCAATGTCCTTGTTCTGTGATTGTCTTTCTGTTTGTTGGCTGACTGACTTCCAGCCTCTGGAACATGCTTTTGGGGTACATTATTTGTGTCTTTTCTTAAAGGATGGCCAGTCCCGAACAGTGAGGCAGTTCCAGTTCACTGACTGGCCTGAACAAGGAGTGCCAAAGTCTGGAGAAGGATTTATTGACTTCATAGGCCAAGTGCACAAAACAAAAGAGCAGTTTGGTCAGGATGGACCAATTTCTGTTCATTGCAGGTAAGTAAACAAAGCCTCAAAAAACTCATATGCAGATTTGTTTTTTTCTAAAGTTGATTGCTGATTGCAGTGAAGATGTATATGTAAATGAAATTTCATAGGTGAACTATCAGAAAATATAATCAGACAGAAGATCTAAAAAGGAACACATAGGACTGCCTTATGAAAACAGGAACTGTTCTGTGATATCCCATTTACACAGAAAAGGTTCTTCTGAAATACGTGGAAGCATGTGATTTTTTCTTCACTTAAAAATATCTCTAATGCAGGGTAAAAACAATCTGGTCTGCTACACACAGAAAGTGGTAGGAAGAGCCTTATTACAGGCTGGTTTATGTAATATTTTTTTTCCCACTGGTAATTGAAATTGTGTCTGTTACATTGGTGAGAATTATTAGCTGTAAACAAACAAGTTACACCTCAGTAGCACATTAGTGGCAATCAAGATGAGACAAATTACAATGGTAGCTATCTTAAGAAAGGGAATGGAATGGAAAGAGGTGTTTAGAAACTTTGCCCGTCAAAAAATCATTAAGGTTTGGATTGGTGAGTTCTAAACTTCAGAATGTAATGCCCATTTTTTGATGCAATGAATTCCTTCAATTCCTTTACAATTGATGTGCAGATGAAAGCAGCTTGCAGGGTGTGTGGGAATAATCCAGGATAGGCTTTTTTAATATTCCTACATTTTTTGTTTGTGTTCTCTACTATATTCTAGAGTCCATAGCAGATGGCCAAAAATAATATCTTTATATTTTATCTCTTATTTAATAAATTGTTTTTTTTAGATTCCATTAGGATTTTAGATAATATTTTTTGTGACATTAAATTATATTTGGTAGATGAAATGTTTTTATATAATAGAGATGCAAAATACTGATACGGGTTCCAAGTCCTTACTGCAAGCAAAGTAATGCCCCAATACTAGCATGAAGACAAAATGAAGTTTACTAGATCATATGAATATACAGAGGAAGAGATACCCTTTTCCTTCCAAAGCCAGGAGCAACCAGAAGTTGTTAAAACACCAATGTGTTTTAACAAGAGTTCCTTATGGTCCCCTAATCTGAAAGAGTGACAAAGTAGATGTATTGGACTACTTGAATCCTACTTTTTTTGTGTGGTTAAAAAATTTTATGGCCTGCTAAGGAGAACAGTATTGCAGAGCAGTGTTTGGGATTCATTTGGCAAGGGGAAATGAAGGACAACCGTGATAAAAGCAAGCCTTATTCTTCCTGACATTAATGAGTTTTGAGAGCAGAAGAGTAATAAGCCGTACTTATGCCTTTTTGCAGACATACATAAGAAAACAAGGTAATGGTATTCTTCTAGGTTCTTTGTACCATGCAAACTTGTCCACTTGTGACTGCAATGAAATGCTGCTTGCAGTAGATTATGCATTCCTTCCAAATGGGTGTGATATTTCATGCTGAAATTATGGAGATTTCTACCATTGACTTTGGTAGAAACAAAGTCAAATCCAGTATAATTTTTTATATTCAATGATGATAAGATGTTCTTTAAATGTCTTATCATCATTATCATTGTAACAACAATTTAGAGATGAGTAATGCTAATCACCATTATCAGTGTTAGTGTACTTACATGAACAGGAAATGTCCCTAGGAAATTAGTAAGTTTTTCTGTTTCTTTCAGGAAGCACAAGATCCTGGGTAGCTGCACGTTCCTAGTCATTGTAGAATTCTTGTAATAATGCCTCCAGTTTGTACCATGATGAGTTTTTAAGGATTTCTCTTATACAGAGAAATTCTTCAAATAACAAACTCCCCTAGTGCCACTTCCCCGTGATTTCCTTCCCACTCTGCACATTTTTCACAAGTTTGCTTTGTCTGTGACGCAGTAAACCCCTGCCACCCACAATTTTAAAATGTTGTCCTTCTCTGGCATTTTTACAAATAGATTGGTGTGTTACAGTTTAAAAAATTCTAACTTCATCAGGCAGTTAATTAAAAAATAGTTAAAAGAGCAAAAGGCAGTTCACCTTGAAGCAAAATTTTCACTTCAACCAATTTTAGATATTTATAGTCTTACTATTCCAGCTTTTAACTGGAGAGTAAGGAAGACCACCGTTTCCCAGCATACATTCATGATGTATTTCTAACAGCAAACTCTTCTCTCTTACAAAATCATCAATATTTCCTCATGGCTCATTACAGCATCCTAACTTTGGTTTGTAACTATTTAAACTTTGGTGAATCACACTATATCATGAAGCAGTGCCTTTACCATTTTCTGAATTCAGGATTCTTTAAAACCTATGTAGCATTGCTGCATTAAGTGTCATGGTAGAACTCAGTTTGCTCTTTGCCTTGCACTGAAAGAAATCAGCTGATCATTAAAAAGCTGCTAGTACTGGTGTGGACTTCCATCACTCATTATAAATCCTAAGCATCTTCTAGTAAGAATTGATAAATTATAAAATATGCTTGCTACTTTCAGGGGAACAGGGTCAGTTTCATATAGACTTCACCAAAATATTACACATGATGCCTAGTTAGGATTTGCAAGTATTGAGATCTTTCCATATTAGTCTGTCTTCCTCATTAAGTAGCTTCTCCAGATACTTTCTCATTTCTTAAGAACACAAGAGACAAATTAAGTCCCCTCTTTTGCTGAATTAGAGAGTTCTGAGTAGTTTGTTTTAAAGTAATAAAGATTTGACTAATGTGTGAGGCTGGAAGTCCTCACGCATATTTAGAAAATCATACTTTTTGTTGGATATCTTTAAACAGTTGAACAGGAGCAACGAGAATGGAAAATGGTAATGTGTCTTCACTCTCCTGGTCACTTTCTGGACTACTTGGTTTAGATCACACTGTTGTCAGTTCTGTAAAGCCCAAGCAGGTTCCAACACTATTTTTCCAGGATTTTTTCAGCATGTTTCTTGAACATTAGGTTTCTAATTTACTTCATCAGGGAAAGGAGACCTTGCACTCCAGTTGCTCTAGATGTCCAGGGCTGTTGTCATCACATATAAGTAAACTAGCACTCACATATAGGTAAACTAACACTGAGAGCATGGTATTTTGGTGAAGTTGTGTCTCACTTATCCTTTGGCTTCAGCTCTCCGAAGGCACACAGGTTATGCAAAATTGCCAAATCCAATCACATATATTTAATAGCCCTAGAAGTGCATTGATCTAGACCAAACACTAAAATATCCTCATACAATTTGGACATTTGTTTTCTCCACTAGTCTCGTGAATTCACTGGATTTCTGTCATAGTCCATATCAATGTTCAGAGTCTTCAGTCTTTCCCTGCTGTTCATGTTCTTTCACTCTCCTGTCTGGTGAATAGGTCTCCTAAATCTCCAGCTTCCCCAGTCTATCTGACTGGAGAAAAAGCTTGTGAAGTTATTAGCATGAACAGTAGGTAATGGGGTGCTTTATTTTCACCCATACAACTTCAGACTTGGAAAATCTTTTTTTGTGTGTAGTTACCTGTCTCTTTGTCCAACAGTCATCTTCCTGAGCAAGTGATTGTTTAATTTCAATAACTGGCAACTATCGGCTCTATTGATTACAGGCATTTCTGTCATTTCGTGGGAGTTTTAGCTAATAACAGAAACCCAAGATAGAACAGAGAACAAAGAAGCCATATATTCAAAGAAGGCATTTCAAACTAATGTAGACAGACATGGTGTATGTATATCAGCATTGGAACTCTAAATATCCAGACTGCAAAACTTCAAAAGCTTTTATTGAAATCTTAGTGTGTATGAACAATTTCAGTATTAATTGAAGATCCACCTGCTATCTCTAACTCAAAGTAGAAGGTAATCTAACACACTGAAGATGTGCAAAACAGGGCATATACGTGAACAAGCTAAAGTAAAGCCGAAAAATACATTTTGGCATCTTTTTCTCTTGTCATTTCCGGTGTAGATCATTGGCAACTAACTTTCTCATTTTCTTTCACCATACACTGATTACTGTATATCTGGATGAACAAACCAAGTCACTTTGTAATGAAGACTGGAGGGTCAGGAAGTATAGTAGCATGTGAAGTTTGCTGGAGCGCAATTATTCTTCTGAATGCAACATGGTAGTTTGCTGTGGAATTTTGCTTAGTGAGTCTTTCCTCATATAGAAATCTGTACACATATGGTGTCTTGTAACCACAGGTAATTTGTCAGCCAATTCTTTTGGCATTAACTGTTAATTAACATTCCTTTTTTCCTTTTTTTTTTTTTTTTTTCCCCCCCGACAGTGCTGGTGTTGGAAGGACTGGAGTATTCATAACCCTGAGCATTGTGTTAGAAAGAATGAGATACGAAGGTGTTGTAGATATCTTCCAGACTGTCAAAATGTTAAGGACACAGCGGCCAGCCATGGTACAGACAGAGGTGAGGAAAACAATACCCATATACAATGGTGATGGAAAAGAAGGGATATTTCCACAGCCAAAAAATGAAAAGATAGAGACTGTATAAAATGTGCTTACATTTGTATCTTAAGTCATAGTAACTATAGGACTACAGTCTAAAACCTGCCATATAGGTCCTGCAAAGACTATTTCCTGTTAGAGCAGTAGATGCTGCAGGCTGAGGAAGAAAAAGTCATTTCAATAGTGGATCCTAAATTATGGTAGTTGAGGAAAACCATTTCCCAAGAAGCATTACCTGGTTTTATTTGTAATTTATTTCCTGGCAGAAACATGTGGTAATAAAGAAGGAGGTAAATTGTTTCTGCAGGTGGATCCACTGATTTTTTTATTCCAGGAGCAGTGTTGTTCATGGCTTCAGATTAACACTGTATTATTTTCATGGTTTTCTTGACTTTGTGTCACCAAGCAAGTGGCTGTTTGGCCTGAAAATTGTAACTGTAAATTCAGCGTTCAGGAAAACTATAGTGTGAATAATTTCTGTGCTAGCAAGAGTGCCATAGAGAAATAAGGAAATGAATAAACAGTATCAGCTGATTTCCTGGGTCTGGATGCTTGGAACTGTGTCATGTTATAAAGAATACTTAAACATTTTCAGTTGTACTTAATTTCTACTTAAATTTCTGAGTGAGGAATTGGAACTAAGCTGGAGCCAATAGGTTGGGAGAACCAAGCAAAGGGGCAAGAGAAGAGAAACATTTTAGGTCATACATTTATCTAGTATAATTTGATTGACACTGGCCTTTAAATTACAGTCTGTGAAATTTAATATGGTTCCCCAGAGTTTGCCATTCTCCACAAGAAAATTAAACTTGTTCAATAAAAGCTGGGTAGTTTTATTTTTAAGAAGGTAAATTCATAAAAACTTGAAAAACTTGAAAAATAAAGATACTTATTTTTGATCTTGTCAGTTAACCAAGTAAATCACTGTGACCAAACTGAAGAGTTAATTCCATTTCTTTTTCATTACCATCATTCTTCTGGATAAGCAAAATGAAAAATGACTGCTTTCTGTCATTTTGGTTCCAAGAAATAACTACAGTATACAGAAAAACTGTGCTTCTTGGAGCCTACCTGACAAATACAGAGTTCAGCTATGCAATATGTTCTCCCTTCTCCTACTTTGACTTATTTCTGTATGTTCCCCTTCATCCCCCCTGCTGAAAGTAGAAGTGTTGTGTACTCATTGCTTTCAGGATTCTGTGGAAAACAAATATCTCATTCAGTAGTGTAAACTGCCAGGAAATCTAATCCTTATTCAACAAAGCACTTGAACTCCATGTGGACCACACATACACTTAAAATTTGTGCATATGTCTAATGCATTCTGTGTTCCAACAGGAAGCAGAAAAAAACTATTAGTGATCACACCACTACATTGAAGCAAGTATCTATCTGTCTGATGAGTTTCCTGGTCTCCAAAAGAATTTTAATTGTGATCTTAACAAGTATAACCCATGTGGTTACCACATAGCACTACCAAATAAATAAGAAGACCTTCTTGATATTTTGGGTGGCTTTCAGAAGCAATTTCTTTTCTTTTTCTTTTTTAACATTTAAAACCTGAGTGGCAGTTGCAAATGAATACACAGGTATGCCATTTTAGTATATGTGTGCAATATTACATAAATGTGCAAAAAGACTGCTGTGTGGGGGTAAGAATAACATGAAATGCCAAATGTTGTATTCACGAGAGGCATAAGCGAATCTCTCACCACACGGAACTTCTCTCCTCTTCTAGGCATAGGTTGAAATGCAATCTGTTTCATGTTAATAAGGTGCTTTAGTTGCATATTGCTCTCTTTTTTTGCCACAGGTTATGAGATCTTCACATCTTCATCAAAGCCTATATTACTGAAAGCTTGGGATTCCCTTTGCTTCCTTAACATGATTTTTAACCTGGTGGTTTTCCATACAGCATCCCATATTAAGGCTGTGATGGCTTTTGTCACTTAATGTGTTGCATTTGCTATAGAGTTAATTGGATATTTTGCTACTTATTTTCAAATACATGGGGGAAAAGCATCTTGGCATGGTCCCATGAGAAGGAGGCTTTATGTTGATGTTATATTAATCCAGAACAACAAACAGGCAGTAGATGGGTATATAGTCTCTGTACAAAAAGAAGCTGCATTCTGTGGAAAATGTTACTGCATTAAATGAGCGTCTGTCTTCATCTGTTGCAACTCAGACTGGTTTTCTGTTTATGTCAGCAAGAGAATATTGCTGAACTGCAGATGCCTCTGTGGTATATTTGTCTGTAGCCACAAAGTATTCACTCTTAGTTGAAAGAAAACAGAAACCAACCAACAAGCTGGCTTTTTGATGCTTTTGTTTTCTATCTTTCTCCAGGATCAATACCAGTTCTGCTATCGAGCCGCACTGGAATATCTGGGCAGCTTTGATCACTATGCAACATAAAAACCATCGTGGATTTTTATTGCAGGCCCTTTAAGATCCAGAGAGCCGCTTCTGAGCCATATGATGTGCTTTAGAAGTACTTCTTAACTCTTAGCTAAGGAGCGATTATTGGGGATATATAAAATAAAAAACAGACAAAACTAATGGGGATATATAGAACAAAAACAACAACAACAACAAAACAACCCTATTCCATGTGGACCAAGAATTCACAGTTTAATAACCTAACCATAATAAAAGAATCCTGACCACTGAGGCTTCTGAAGGATCTCGTTTACAGATACCTCAAGGGTTCGACATTGGTTGAAGTTAAAGGGAAGAGGAAATTAATCAGAAAGAATGATCATCTTGTGCAGGATTGCATGCTTTTGCAAAGAGGAATTTTGAGAGAACTGCAGTTCAGTGCAAGATGTTTGTTAAAAGGTTGGGTCATGGCTTCTCAAACAAAGCGGACTCTTTACTTCAACATTACCCCTTCCCATCTTACTGCTCATGATAACACTTTAGGGAAAATGTGGGAATGTTTAAAAAGAAAGTCCTTGATTTAGTTTTTTAGTATTGTAAAGATACTGCTGACCTGTGCTTCATTTTTAACTGTGTAACTTTTTCCTTTTTTTAACAAGAGTTTATCATTCGATGAAGTGAATTAAAGGTTGCATAACTGTTAAACTTTTTGTTTAAAAACTATAGATTTTTTTTAAGCTGTAGAACTGTTATCTGTAATATCGTGCTGTAGAAATGTTAAATAATTTGAAAATTTGCACATTTTTGTGCAGTCCTATATTTATCTACAGTACCACAGTCTTGTTAGATATTACTTTTACAGCTTGCTTTGGTTTATTTTTCTTTAAGAAAATATTCATTGTAATCAGTTAAATCAAAATGGGGCTTTTTGGTTTCTTTTGGAATCAACAGGGAGGCGCAAAGTATAAAGATGCTGCTAACACACATACACACATGCACACATATGCACATGCACACCCACACCCTCTCTCTTTCTATATATATGAGTATCTGTATGTATTACTGTCTACCCTCGTCTAACTCTGTATATTTACAGAGATACAGATAGGTAGATATTCACACAGACACATAAACATACCAATCTTCCATGCCTGCATTTATCAAAGCATTGGGAAAGTTTTTCAGCATACTACCTTTATATTAAACTACTATTTGATCATCTCTGCATTTCCAAGGTCCACAAACTTCTGTTTCAAAGGGAAGTGAGGAATGCACATCATTGATATTTGAACGTCATCTCTATCCCAAATAATATTTCTGTCCACATTGCCACTTGAACACACACACACATGCACACATATGCACACACGCACACAGAGTATGTGATTTAGGCTTCCAGTGAGTTCAATATTTGTAACACTATAGTGCAATAAGAAATCATATTATTAAATGTAGGAGGTGTGCATGTGGGAAAGGTCAGTGCATATCCCTTTAGGAGGGGAGGATGTTGTAATATACTAGGTATTAAGATGTTTTAAAGTTGTATTCAATAGTATACTGTCTATAGTATGCGCTATATGATTTACATTTATCGTATGTAACAGAGCAAAGCCAAACACACATTGCTCTGTGAAATCAAACGTTTTGTGGTGTACAGCATTGTTTGGGGATGCTGGGTTTTATTTTAATTTTACATTTAGAGTGCCTTATATTTGATGCCTATTTTAAATAGCATTTCTTTAAGTTAGCCTTCATTTGTATTTAGTTCAGTTTGTTCATATGTCTGTTATTCTTTCCAAACATTTTAATACATGTATCAGCCAATTTTGAAAAAGATGCATTTCCAGTTTCTAATCAAATATGGATGGTAATAAATGATAACCCAAAACACGTAGGTAGTCAAGGCCCTTTATCTTTCCATATTTCCAGTAACAAACCAGCCCACAAATTAAAAATCTATTTCTCGTCTTTTCAAACCCACTGGTGTGTCACTGGTTATAGTGTTACCATTGCAGAGATGTAGCAGTATACTAACAGTAGTTAACATTAGCAGTGCGCATGCTTTTTTTTTTTTTTTTTTTCGGTCCAACTAAGTCCTGCTCATTCACTTGTGTCAACAGATTGCTAAAGTCAAACCATTGCTTTCAGTAGGAGGGTTCCTGTAAGGCTACCAAGACTGACCCACAGGATATATTTGAAAATGACACTAGATTTTTTTCCAGGGAACAAAGAAAATTCTGTAAACAGCACAAAGTACTTTTTGAGACTCTTAATAGGATGCCATTTACATTGACCCTGGTTTCCATCATGACTTCTACCATTGTCAGTACATGAGTATCAAAGGAATTCTTTCTTTCGGATTTCATATAGGAGCATTGGTATGGCTTGTCAATGTGACCTCAACTTTTTTTCTTCTTCTACTTTTCCCATTACTAGCAGAAAGAAAAAAATGAAAGACCAAACTCTAGCAAGCATTGTATTTGAGCACTTTTGTAAAGAAAAAAAAAAAAAAACACACACAAAAAAAAATATATGGAATAGAAGTATTATAGAAGGCTACCTCAGAATGAGATTCTGTAACTTACATTTAAAACAGAGAAGAATGTGCACTATGTTTCTTTTTCTTCTTTATTTGTATTTTAAAGTAATTATTGAGGTGACAGGTTATGTGGTATGGTCATGTTCTTCAATTCAAATGCAGGGAATCAGAAAAACACAACAATCAAAAAAGGAACAGAGCATTCTCCCTAGCAGACTGTCTTGCAAGCTCCAAAAAAAATTAAGGCGGGGGATGCAGAAGCAGAGACAATTTGTGAGGAAAATTGTTGTATAACTAAATCTTCCTTTTAGTTTTTATATTTCATAAGATAACTTTTAGCATCATTGATGTGCATTCCACTTTCTGTATTCTTATATATAGTCATTCTACAATTAATTTAAATTGTGAGCATCTTTGTCCACATACATCATACATTTCAAAGCTTAAAATTGGTTTCATGGGCATAACCAGTATGGTGCTATTATTTACATTTATATGTGTAGTTATGTCTAATTTTGTAATTAGTTGCAGTGGGGGAAGAAAACCCACAAAATATATAAAAATGATTTATACAGAAGTTTAATTTAGCTCTTTTAACAATTATTTGAGTGGTTAGATAGTGGAGAGAATGGCTGGGGGAAGGCGTGGCCCTCTAGGGAGATTTGCACTTTCTATATGTACCTTTGTACTATGCACTGCCCTATTGATTCTACACCCAATAATGTTATAACTTGAACCCATATGTAAGAAACTGCTTATAAAATCCACTTGTGTGTATTTAAATGACACAGAACATGTAAAAAGGAAAAAAAAGATGTTTGTAATGTTTTTTTTCCTTTTATTCTCTCCTATTTTTCTTTGTTTTTCCTATTTTCTTATTTTCTTTTCCTTTTTTTTCTTTTTTCTTTTTTTTTTTTTCTTCTTTGTGCCCTGATACTCCACAGATATCAGAAGGCTGCAGGTCTCATCATAACCATCCATTATGTGGCTTTGCCATTCAAGCTTGGAGTGTCTTTACAAAGATAATAAAAAATTGTGTTATATGCTCTTGTTTTGGATGCATAGACTGAAAAATTTAAAAAATTACCTTGTAAAATGGCTTGTTAAAAAAGATACAATTACCTCTAATTAGTAGTACGCGTAAATGTTTTACAGAATGAAAGGCGTGCTTTTTATTTTCTTACTTCGTTACATTGGTGGCGAAAGAAAGTCTGTATGAAAATCAGTTCTTTGCTGACACAAGTTCCATTTGTTACAAATGAATTCTAATAAAATGTCAGTGTTATGCAGCCCTGGTCTTCTTTCTTAAGCAATACTTCTGAAATCAAAACTTACTTGGTCCCTCTTGGTGAGAAAGGAGTTTAATTGGAACTACAAAGCAGTCATTAATCTTCTTAACTAGTAGCTGGACAGTGGAAAATATATTCTTAGATTAGCAAATATATATCATCTTCAGCAGCAAATTCTGAGCCAGCATAGGCAAACTCTTTGGCATGAATTCCCATAGCTTCATGAATTTAGTTGAAATTTTCACACTTTACATGCTTCAGGAGTTCCCTTTTGTGCTTTAATGTATCATCACACTGAGGAAATAGACTTCTGTCCATTCGAAGGTGCAACCCAAAGAGAGCAAGAGATCCACATACTTTGGGCGAATTGTGAATTTTTCAGTGCTGTGGATTTGGCAAGTTCTGGAATAAATGCAAAGTCACTGGTCAGAAGTCAGTTACTGAAATTGTGGCAAGTAGTCATGACAGATTTTTTACTCATTTCCGTGCTGCACTGCATGTGCAGTGCATGCAAACGTGGATCTGTGAAGCTGCCATCCAAATACTGTGCAAGTGGTTTCAAACACTTTGCAAAAGTTTTAGATGAACATGCTAAGTGTATCGAGGCAAGCTACAAGGGGCATAGCATGGCAATCTAGCTAGGGAAAACAAAATTAGTCTTGCTCTGTTTGCTTGTTTTGAAAGAGGACAGGTCCTGTCTCCAAGATTGCTTTCTTATTAAGGGAACACAGTCTATTAGTGATTAGTATTGAGTACATGTTAATAAAGAATTCTCTCTGCTGGAAGGGTGTGCAAAGACATTAACGTTAGCCTGATTTCTAAGAACTTGTATTGTTCTTAGCCTAATTTCCATGTTAAGATGGTGATAATAGTGTAAATGTGAAGCCTTGGTATTCTTACAGAGTCTTATTAATGTTTTTCCACTGACTTCTGTGGATTTTACAATTACTGCTTTACACGCTGCCTTTGGCTTGAACCTTTTTTGCATAGTCTGTGCAAGGTGGTTTAAAGCTGTGTTATGTAAGGGTTTCTTTAATTATCTGAGTGGTTTACATCGTGCCCTTTAATGTCAGCATTGACTTCTTTGGATATTCCTGTTCTGTGTGTCTAGCATGGGCCAAAATAAAGTGTGAAAATGAATATTGACAAAAAGATTTGACTATGTATGGGTTAATACATTTTTTAGTTAATTGGTTTTAACAAGACTAATCCTAATTCGTGCTTCCTTCACAAAGAAAAAAAAAGTTATGACATGTACTGTGAGATCATTAAAGTTAAGAAATGCTGTTGAGATGTGAAATTAACCCATCTCAAAGCAAAACAATAGCTACAGACTTTCAAGTACAATAACATTTGCATCTTTTCAATATTATAGAAACACTTGGACCAGATTCACAGAATCTTTGGTGTTCTTCCACGCTGGTATCTCTCAAAATGAGACAGTCAGTCCCAATTTGAGAGCAAGAGAGGATTTCCATCTGTGGTTTGTATTTCTTTTCCCACTGCCCACTTCTCTCAGTCTGTGTGAGCTTAGGACAAAAGTGAGCTACTGGTAAAGCTATATATAAAGTATCAAAAAAATACTGATAAGGAATATATATAAAGAAATTGTTCATTAACCAGAGTGTCCAGAACAGGTCAGCACCCAACAGATCAGTACCCAATGACACCTAAAGAACATTATAGCCATCACTGGTCAAGAAAAGGGACAGAAAAATGTTCATAGAAATTGCTGAGTCCTTTTTACTTCAGATGTGAATAAGACCTTTTTTTTTCCTCTTAACCAGAAATAGTTAGTGAACTAGTGGTATTTTTTTCATTCTGTCACTGTTCATGAGGAAATGAAACACTGATGGGGTATCAGGCTACGTACCTGTAGCAAATTTTTATTTTAAGACCTGCAGCAAATTTTTATTTTATTTTGGTTTTGTTTGGTTATTGTTTATTCTATGTTTATTTGTTGATTTTATTTTATTCTATTTTATTTTGTTTTATTTTTAAGGAGGGAATATTAATGCTGAGCTACTGACTACAGCTCTTTGGAAAGTTACTTAATTCAAAAACTGAAGCATTTGAATAATGTAGTTGTACTGATATTCAAGAGAGTATTTTCTCTTTACACTGTCCTGTGTGTTTTAAACAAGCTGGTTCTGTCCTCCAATTCTGCTTATGAAGGGTACCATAGTAGGATGCAGAATATTTTTCTATCATTAATGCCATGAATCAAGATAGGAGGAAGCATCTGCTGACTAGTTTTCAGAGGAAAGCAGAATGATAACCTGCAAATGAGACATTGTAGTGAATAGAGATCATTTTGCATCTAGACTATAAATAGGATGCTTTTGAACCCAAAATGCATTCAGTTGCTTCTGTCAGCAGAAGCCTTTATTATTGTAGCATGAATAAGCAAACAACCTTTGCCAATAAAAGCAGTTCATTATATATTCAACAGCCTAATTGGCTCTAGAATGTATATCTTTAAAGTCAAAACTGCCTTTCCTTCTCTCATACATAAAAGCAAGAGCAGAATGTGAGATTTTCTTCATTGAAAGAAATTATTTGAAAATACATGAGGTTTACTATACTTGTGGTCTTCAAAAATCCAGTTTGCTCTTGAAATATGGTAGGGTCTAAAGAACTTGAATGAGCCCGGTGTTCTACTGTCATAGGCACTTTACAAACACACAGTAAGTTCTCATCCATACAGCAAAAGAAAACAACACATCGTCTAGAGGCTGTAATTCATGAGGCAAATCAGTGTCATCGCCGACTCCGAAGCCAAGCCAACTAACTAGCACAACCACTACAAGGCATCCTGTTCAGACACAGTGGTAATTCAAAGCAAGCACGTCAAAACCTGCAAAACTGGTGACTACTGTTGAGTACACAGTAACCCATTGAACATGGATTGGGCAAAACAGACATCTTTCACTGACAACAGTAAAACCATGTAGTTCTGTTCCATACACATGTTTATCAAGTTAATACAACAGCCTCTCAATAGTCCACACATCCAGAAAATGTTTTGCAAATATTTCACACATTCACGCCTTCTGTTTCATCCCTTTTTATATCATTTCCTCTGTGGAATTTCGCTATTCCCTTTTCATCAAATGCTTATACTTGTTCTTTGGGTGTTTCCTTTAGAGCTTTGTCCCTGACAGTTTACAGAATTGGTACCCAATTTACAGCACCATGCAGAGAACTGGAATGACAGAGTAAGACCCAAACCTATGTATGCAGCTTAGAGAGACCAATATATTCAGCTACAGAGTCATTCTTAACCATTATAGAATGTGGCTGCTGAATAGCTAACATAATGAGCAGGCAAAAAGAGCAGCCTTTCAACATGGTGAAGTAGAGCTGTCTCTTGGATAAAGAAGAGGAACAATGTGGACAGCTATTTAGGTCTAATATAGCTATGGCAAATAACATAATATTTCAAGTGGTATTTTGGAGTGTTTTGAGTTTGGTTGGTTGTGCTCTGGTGTTTTGTTTTGTTTTGGTTTTTTTAAAGGGCAATATTAGTCTTTACTGAAAATCAATATCAATAAGTGTTTATTTTTAGTGTACTGGTTTTGTCTGGGGTGGAGCTTATTTTCTTCATAGCAGCCCTTACAGTGCTATCTTTTAGATATGTGATCCAAATAGTATTGATAACACATCAATGTTTTAGTTATGGCTGAGCAGTGCTTACATGGTGTCAAGGCCATTTCTGTTTCTCACTCTGCCCCACCAACACAAGAAGCACACAAGAAGCTGGGAGAGCACACAGCTGGGACAGCTGACCGAAGAGAAATCCCATGCCATATGACATCATGCTCAGCAATAAAAGCTGAGGGAAAGAAGGAGGAAGGGGGGGATATTTGGAGATATGGCATTGGTCTTTGAAGTAACCTTTACACATGATGCTCTTCTTTCCTGGAAAGAGCAAAACATCCACCTGCTGATGCAAAGCAGTGAATTAATTCCTTATTTCACTTTGCTTGCACATGCAGCTTCCAATTTACCTATTAAACTGTGTTTATGTAGACCCATTTTTCTCTCTTACCCGTCTGATTCTCTCCCCATTCCACTAGGGGGTTGAATGAACAAATGATTGTGTGGAGCTTAACTGCTGGCTGGGGTTAACTCACAACATTTGGTTACTGATTTTTATTATCTGTTGTTACTTCCAAGGCTGATATTGACCAGAAATTGTAACTAATGCTCCTGGGGTGCCAATTGCAGAGAAGCTTTTTCTGCACACTCTGTGAAGGAGAAGGAAGAAGAATGCAATGGTCAAGCCCACGAGTTACAAATTCGGAACAGAATGTTACTGTTTAGAAACCGTAGATAATAAGGTGTGAGGGATAAACAGTGCAACAAATACATAAACACTATCAACATTTATTGACCCGAAGCCAGTTTCTACAAATTCCATAGAAAATGTACAAGTCTGCAAACAAACCTCACAGATGAGGCCATTGGAGCTTCAGTTAAAACCTTGCTCTTACATACTCTGTTTACATGAAAGCACCATCAGCACTGGTCTGTCTGGCTAATTGAATAAATAATCCAAAGTCAAAGATCTCTAGGAAGAAGTGAAAGAGCTACCATCCTTCCTGCATGCTAATCCTTAGGTCAAATGTGTGTACAAATACATTTAAGATAAGAGATTGCTTTTCCATGTGCTTTTTAGTAATTTTAAAATTATTAATATTTATTTCTTAAATATCAGATATACATGAATCCTCTTGAAGTAAACAGAATTCTGACTTCAATAGAAAAGATTTTTTTTTCTATTTTTATCTCCATATTCATAACATTTTAGCTAAGTACTATCAAATAAGGAATATACCCAACAAAAGTTATTTGGTAAATATCTGATGTTTGGTAATTTTTAAAGGATCTATGAAAATAATCTGTGTAGCTTTGTTATGTCTGAACCACTTAATACATGTACTCTTTAGAAGTATCGGAAAATGAACAGAGATGCTCCCTGCGCAGACAGGATTTTTCCTCTCCAAAAATTAACGGTACTGAAACTGAAATCATGGAGATTGACTGGAATTAGAAATACAGTTAATTTATTCCTTAGAAGTGTTTTTGTTGCATTAATATTCCCTTACAATGTCTTCTGAGGACCCAGCTGGACATATTCCTTCTCCTGATTACAAAATTAATGTTTTTAAACAAGTAAAGAATGTTTTGTGTGATTGTGTTGATTTCTTAATTGCTAGGAGTAAATTCTGAAAGGGCTAAAAGGCTAATTACATGCTGAGAGTTGCGTTCCTTTATATATATATTGTCTGTTCTTCTATACAAGACATTACAGAAAAAAAAGTTATATGTGCTTTTGCGTTTCATGTTTTTGGACGTGTTTTATCAAATGAAATGTTAAATGTTCAGTCATGTTATAAGGAAACTTCTGCTTATCAGTAAATTTCCTCATAGAAGCATCATATAGTTTAAACACATACTAGGATTTTTTTGTTTGTTTTTTCCAAAGGAATAGAGAGACATGTATGAAATAAACTCTTTTGATAGCATCTGCTCTAAGTAGTTGCTGACATCATTCTAGTATGGTTTATATTTTGACCTTGCTTCCCTTTTCTTAGCTATAAGAGGGAGATTAATATCAATGTGTTTTGCGTATTTTGACATAGATTTCCTTTGGGCAAGGATTTTACTTGCCTGTAATGATCACTATAAAATAGCACAAAATTATTATTTCAAGGGATGCTAGAGAATCAAACAATATAAATTCAGGGTAAATAAGCTTAGACAAATCCTTACAAAATGGAAGGTCAGTGAAATGTAATGTAGGCACAAGCTTTGCAAACAAAAGTTCCTCCCTTCCTCCTTCATCAATGTAATAGGATATTAAAACTATTCTTGAGCCAAGTTATTTTATTGAAGGGAGGAGACAAGAGACAAAAGGCAGCCTTAGCATAACCACACTAGACAGACTGGCGGGGGGGGGGGAAAGAAGATAGTGACTTTGTTTAAGCTTGGCATTAGTTAATTAGCAGCTTACCGTATCTGGGAGAAAAGCAAGGTGAGAAGGAAGGTTTGAACCAGATGACTTGACCACATGAAGTGCTTTCAAAAAGTTGATGAAAGCTTTTTACTTTGACCTGCATGAACATACAACAACATAGATAGCTTTTTCTGATGCTGTATGTCAAATACAGTGGCTGCTGAAACACTTAAAGATTCCCTTGAGTCATGAAGGTTTGAAGAGGCTACTTCTGAACTAAAAATCTGACCTAACAAACAGAATCATGTGGTATATCTGTTCTCCATGGTAGATCTGCAGAATCTGATAAACACAAGGCTTCACTCTCTATAGAATTATGACAGGCTTCTCAGCTGCTTCCATATTGTATCTTTGTACCTCACAGTCCATAATAGCTCTTTCTCTAACAGTCCTATCATATACTGAAATAGTATTCATATGTTATGCCTGCAAACTGTACAATATTTCCCTCTCTCTGCCTACTCAGTATTTTAAGTCAACATTTAAGTTTCTCCAAGACTGTACTCAATTGTCAGCTAATTGCATATATGTTTGACACTAGGACTATTTTACATCCTGATGTATCTGACATGTAATTCACCAGAAGTGCAGCTCTAACTCAAACCAGGACTCCTGCAGAGTAATTCCCAAAGTAGTTATTACCTTGCTCTAATTTCCAGCTCTGTCCAATACCTTAGGTATGTTCAGAGCAAATTTAACAGACCCAGCTATGTCTTGCAGTGGGAGATGGACTACAGATTTTGGCAAGTAGCACAGATCCCCAGTGGCAAACTGGTAGGTTCCTGAGCATTTGGGATAGCTCTAACTTCTTTTTCCAACTTTCTCTTTGCACAAGTCAGGGCAACGGAAATTAACAGGCCATTTCTTAGCAGCAGCATAAGGTCTTTTCTATATAAGTGCAAAAAGAGAGGAAAATCTTCTAACTCATGTTGTCAGATGAATTTGGGAAAAGCCTAGTGTCGTGGTTTAGCCCCAGCTGGCAACTAAGCACCATGCAGCCACTCACTTACTCCCCCACGTTGGGACTGGGGAAAGAATTGGAAGAGTGAAAGTGAGGAAGCTCATGGTTTGAGATAAAGACAGTTTAATAAGTAAAGCAAAAGCTGCACATGGACAAGCAAAGCAAAACAAGGAATTCATTCACTACTCCCCATGGGCAGGCAGGTGTTCAGCCATCTCCAGGGAAACAGGGCTACATCACATGTAATGGTTTCTTGGGAAGACAGATGCCATCACTCCGAACGTCCCTCCACCCCTTCCTTCTTCTTCTTCCCCACATTATATACTGAGCATGACGTCATATGGTATAGAATATCTCTTTAGTCAGCCTGGGTCAGCTGTCCTGGCTGTGTCCTCTCCCAGCTTCCCATTCACCCTCAGCCTTCTTGCTAGCAGGCCAGGATGAGAAGCTGGATTGTCCTTGACTGCTTAACAACAACTCAAAACATCAGCACGTTATCAACAATTTCTCATCCCAAATCCAAAACATAGCCTTACGCTAGTTGCTGTGAACAAAACTAACTCTATCCTGGCTGAAACCAGGACACCTAGCAGACTCACAGCAGTTGGGAACACAGGGTTGTGGTGAGATCTTTGTTTTCCTCTCAGAGCTTACACAGTTCCTGTACAGGAGCAGCTGTCCACCCAGGGCACTAGCGAAGGAAGTCAGTTATGTCTGTACCTATCTGTGTATACACGGTTTAGCTTTAAACTCATGTATTTTAGGGGAGTTGTAAGTACTAGACTCATGGCTAAGGATTACACAGTGTCAGGGAAACCGAGAAATTGGGCTTTGCTCTTCCCAAGTGATATTTAGGCTTGAAGTGATTAAGAGCTGCATCCTGTTAAAATTAACACTCAGTTTCATTCCAGTAGGACTGTTGAAATCTATTTGGAGGCCTGTAATGATGTACCCCAGTTAACACTGTGCCCAATCCTGTTGAATATCTTCATTAACGGTCTAGATGATGGGGCAGAGCGTACCCTCAGCAAGCTTGCTCATCTGATGACACAAAATTGCAAGAAGTGGCCAGAGGGTTGTGCTGCCAAACAGAAGAACCACAACAGACTAGAGAAATGGGCCAACAGGAACCTCATGAAGTTCAGCAAAGGTAACTGCAAAATCCTGCACTTGAGGAGGAACAATCACAGCCATTCAGTTGGAAAGAAACTTTGCAGAGAAAGCCCTGGGGGTTCTGGTGGACACCAAGCTGAACATGAGTCAGCAATGTGCTCTTGCCACAAGAAAGGCTATGAGTATCCTGGGCTGCATTAGACAAAGTATTGCCAGCAAGTGGAGGAAGGTGATCCTTGCCATCTCCTCAGCATTGGTGAGGCCACATCTGGAGTACTCTGTCTGGTTCTGGGATCATCAGTACAAGAGAGACATGGGCATGCTGGAGAGAGCCCAGCAAGGGGCCACTAAGATTGTGAAGGACAGGAGCATCTCTCCTATGAGGAAAGGCTGAGAGAGCTGGGACTGTTCAGCCTGGAAAAAGGCTCAGCGGGATCTTCCTACTGTATATCTAGATATCTATAGATACTATATCGATCTATCTATACATATATAGTATATATATATATGGTATTGGATACAATCCTGGGCAACCTGTTCTTGGTGACACTGTGTGAGCAGTGGGGTTGGACCAGATGACCTCCTGACGCCCCTTCCAATTGTCACCATTTATGGGACATAAATTTAGCATTTCAGAGTTAAACCTTAAGTTACTTCTCTAGGGCCAGGTTTCTTATCTCAGTTTCACTTTCAGTTTTTCAGTGTCAAATGTAAGAAAACAAATGGAAGGATTCTTTATTTAACATACATTTCTGTTTCTCAAGAAATAACCTTTGACTAGCATCATTCATATATACATACATGTATATGTGCACAAATACATTTTCAGTGTAAATACCTGAACATAATACAGTAGTTCTTAATATCTTACTAGGAGGTCTCCTGGCTTTTTAGCTTTTCAGAAAATGCGTGTCATTCATGTTTTCCTCTTTGGATACTTGACCTGTTTAAACATGACATTTTAGTGGCATCATTTTTAGCTGCAGCATTTACTTTAGCCTTTCTCCTTGGTTCTGAGAGATATTATGTTTACAAAGAAAAATCTTTTATCTTGTCAAGCCCTTGACCATATTTCCTTTCTCAGAGACATTTACATTTTCCTTAATGGTTCAACTGTAAAGTGAGTTATTGGAGCCAGGTAACATAAAGCGTATTATATAATGGTCTTGCTCTTACCTCTGAGAATTAATCAGATATTAGCATTTCTCTATACTTTTCTTGCACAAATGATACAGTATTTTTTATAAATATGACTGAAATTATTTTCCTAATTTGCAACTCATAATCTGTCCAGAATTTTCAGTTTTACTTGCCACAATTCCTCATTAAAATCATTTTCCAACTGGAGAGAGGTTTTTATGACTGAAAAAAGTATTTCCTGTCTCATCCATGAATGTGGGAAATTGGGGCATGCTTCAGTCCTCTTATTCCCTTTTACGTTTCTATTTGTGTTCTCATAAGCTATTTGATTTCAAGGAAAACTTATATTTTAGGTGCAGTTTATTCAGTGGCTCTTTGGCCATTTTCTGGCTTTGTGCCTGTTCAGATGACAGGGAAAATTGAAAGCAATTTCCTTAGAGGTGCATTTTTTGTCTTGGATGAAAACCTATAGGTTTTTGTATTTGCTTGAGTTGAAACCATGTTCAGAGGCTAAAATCAAGATGAATGCAAGCTGAAGTCTTACACTGCTTAATTAAAACATCTGCACTGTTTTTGTTCACTGTTGAATGCTTCTGACAAACAAGTTCCCTGAGCAATGTGGATCTGGTGTTTTCCAGATTTTGTAGGTGTAACATTCGTAGCATGCTCTTCATTTAGTGCACCAAATGTATATATTGGTGATGCTTTTTTTCAGCCTTTGTGTTTATTTCTTTCTTTCAAAGGAGAGGAATAACCGTCTAGCTCTCCTGTGGTTTCAAGGGAAGGAATAAAATAACAAGCAAGCAGGCTGTTTCTAGGGAGAGAGGAGGGATGTTCCATGAGATAGCTATATTAGAAAGTCCTTCCAGCAGCTAGACAATTTATGTGCAGTCTTTGTTCTCAAGTTAAGCTGAAAGGCAGTTCCAGCTGCTGAGTGGTAACCTCTAGCTTGGACACAGCAGGCTGCAACAGGGAAGGTGTCGTACAAAACATGTAACTCGCAAACAAACCCCACCCTAAATACTGATTTTTCTTAATGGAAAAAGTTGTATTATCATGATCAGTTTCTTTCTGAGTGTCCATTCCTTAAACTATACTGATCTGTGGAAATGGTTCCACTTCATGAGAGAGTCAGGTGACCCAGAGATTTCTATTTCTTTCACGAGTAGAGTGTACCACAGGATTGGCCTTTGTGTTTCCCACACTGTGGGAATCCAACAGAGCACAGTCATGCAAGTGAGGTGTAAAAGTGCCGACATGTCTGGAAACCTATGATGCTCAAGACCTCCCTATAGACTTGAGTGCATAGGGTGAGACTTATATGCCTAAGATTAAAGCCCACAAACCCCAAACAGCTGAGTAGACACTTCCTGAATTGGCCAGTAGAAAACTGCAAGAAGTGTTTGGATTAGAAATATACTTGCTTTATTTGCAACTGATAAGCATGGAAAATCCAGAGCAATTAAGACTCTGACACCATCAGTAGATGGTGATCAGGTTAGGGAACATTTAACAAGACTGAAATTACACACGTCCAGGGACCTGACAGGATGCACTCTGAGGGAGCTGGCCAGTCTCATTGTGAGGTTACTTTTTGTTGTCACGACAGATTGTGGAGATGGAGGAGCTTCCTGAGGACTGGGAGAAAGCAAATATCACTCTCATTGACAAGCAGGACTAGAAGAATGACTTGTGGAACCACAGACCTGTCAACCTCACACCAATTCCCAAAAAAGTGAAGGTGCAATTAGTCCTGAAAAACACTTCCAAACACATGAAGGACAAGAAAGTAAGTGGGAGTGGTCAGCATGAATTTACAAAGGAGAAAATTCATTATCAAGGGACTAAAAAAAAATATTAGGTTAAAAGGGAAACTGAAATTACAGCCAGCTATTTTTAAATTTGAAGTTTTATATTTACAGTAAATGCACAAAACCCAACAGAGAAAAAAACAAAGAGACACAGGAGTTGCTTGTATCTCTGAACTTCTATCAGCCAACAAAAGCTCTTGCTCACTCTGCTGGTTCTTTCTAGAGCCACGGAGTGTGTGTATCCTCTGACTCCTTTAGCTACATCTCTCCAGGTTTCATGTCCTATTTATTTCTTATGTCCTATTTATGTCTCACTTCATTTTCACATTCAGCTTCTGCTCTTCAGACAATTCTGTCAAAAATATATCTATTTTTACAGTTAGCATTTCTGAGTGCTCACAAATGTGTCCCTAGCTTTGATTTTAGAAATAGAGTCTCCTGGAGGAGTATACCAATAGCCTCTCAAAAGAGCGACTGCTATTAGATCTGCTGCAAGTAAGCCATCATACAACATAAAACAGACAGAGACACAATCTGGCAGAGCTGGGTGTCTGTGTCCAGTTGCTGGGAGTGCAGGGCTGCAAGGGTGGCCTCTGCAAGAAGAGGCCAGGGGCTGCCTCATGCTGGACACTGCCCCTTCCAGATGGTTCCAACCAGCTCTAAAATGGACCAGCCAAAGGACACAGCTGAGGCCATCAGCCACATAGCACAAAGAAGTAGCACCTCTGTGAAAATGTGTTTAAGAAAGGGCTAAATGCCAGATAGCAGACTGAGGAGTGAGAAACAAAACATCACACATGAGAAGCAATTCTGTGAACACCAAGGTCAGTGATGAAGGAGGAAGGAAAGAGGTGCTGAAGGTGCCAAAGCAGAGATTCCACTGCAGCACATGAAGAGGACCATGCTGGAGAAGATATCTACCCTGCATCCCATGGAGGACCCCACAATGGAGCAGGAGAAATGTGTGAGGAGGAAAGAGTTGCAGAGAGGAGCAATTATAGACTGACCCCAAACCCTCATTCCCCATCTCCCTGTGCCACTCAGGGGAAGAAGGGGAGGTAGAGGAGCTGGGAGTGAGGGAATGAAGTTGAACCTGGGCAATAATAGGCAGGTATTGTTTTAATTTGTATTTGTTTCTCATGATCCAAAACAATTTAAATTAGCCATAAAATAAATTAATTTTCCACAGGTTGAATCTGTTTTGCCCATAATGGTAACTGACAAGTGATCTCCCTGTGTATACCTTGACTGGTGAGCTTTTTCATCTCATTTTCTCCCCCTGTCCTGTCGGAGGAGGAGAAGGAATGAGAGAGAGGCCAGGTCAATGTCTGGCAGCTGGCCAAGGCCAACCCACCACACAGGTAAATGAGGAATGTCTGGGGGAAGATTTTGCCACTCTTTTGAAAGTACACTGTATCTTCTGCCCTGTAGATTTTGCAAGCACAAAAAGACAAGAATAACACAGGATGAAGAACAATACTACTATGAAGTACACCCCCTTCCTTTCTCTCAGGAGGCAGAAGAAGATTAAGGTCTTTATTTAGACCCGTTGGGTTACAATCATTTGAGGAGTCTAGTTAACCTAAAGAAATACAAGAAAATGCTCAAGACCTATGAGACCAGAAAATGTCAGAAATGCATTTTCATGCACTCCCTTGCAAAAAAGTAATACCTCTTGGGCTGGGACACTGTTGTACTGCTCATGGTGGGTCCTGCAAATATCTGTAGGAAGACAGAAGCTTGTAAGTGTCCTCACAGTAAGTGAATGAGAAGCTGTTATTAAATCCCACTGAGAAACTTAAAGTGTGCCTGGAGGGAAGTGGCTCTATATGGCCAGGGGATGATCCATATGGGAATGGCAGCACCTCGGTGCCTCAGTAGACAAAGATGAGAACTACTTGACAGCTTGTAAAAGGTAAGTTTCATGTGTTACTTCCACAACCCAGATACTGTATTGTAAAACTGTTGCGTATTAGAGTACAAATTAGTCCTTTGTCACCTTATGGCCACTTTATGCAGGACGCTGCTGAAGGCTACTGTCAATTCATTCATTAAGTATTCATATACCTATACTGTTACTCATGGGATCAATTCATTTAAGCAATTCAGTTGGCTAAAGCTATGTGAAGTGAGGATTCAATTAAATCTGGTTTGGATCTCATTCAGATATTCAAATAAGCTAAACCTTTGGCTTGTTCATTTGTGAAATAAGCTCTTTTATATGGGTGTAAAATGTGGTTTTCACAATGGATAAGCTCTGATCTCTGATCCCCTCATGTGTAACAACTAGAAGTAGCATAATCCAGGAATCTGAGAAGCTAAAAACAGTATCTGCACTGAACTGTGGCTCCATTGGGACTTTTCACTCTTCCAAAACCACATTAGGCCAGACATGCTTGTCTTGCATGTCTGTGCTTGAAGATAATGTAAATGCAACATTGAAACGTGGAAGAGTAGTTCCTAGCACACCTGATCTTCACTTTCTTTCTGAAACTCTGGAAGATGGTCTGTAAACAAAGACTGATATTTTTCAGCTTTTCAGAGGATTCTTCATATCATGAAATTTTTGTATAGCTAACTACAAGCACTCATTTCAAAACTTTTGAAGGCACCAACCTTTTTAAAATCAGGTCCTTCCAGACTTCTTAACAAGATTCTGAACTTAATCTGGAGATTCAC
Source organism: Phaethon aethereus (assembly GCF_964289735.1). Classification (NCBI taxonomy): domain Eukaryota; kingdom Metazoa; phylum Chordata; class Aves; order Phaethontiformes; family Phaethontidae; genus Phaethon; species Phaethon aethereus. The sequence continues at coordinate 34,113,743 of NC_138577.1, read as the reverse complement.
AAAAACATCAGCAAAATGTTAGGTACATAGACTGAATTAAATATGTGAAGTATTGGGCTGGTACTAATTTTGGATAAATATGACCAAGGACATAGTTACATGGTTGAACAAGGGAAAACTATTTGTCTAGATGTACTATTTGTACTAGGTGAAATGCTTGTCTTTCCAGTGCAACATTCAACAGTGACTGGACAGGAGAGATACTGCACGGAAGCAGGCTGGGGATGAACTTTCTGGTTTGTTTTTTTCTTATTTGTAGAATACATGATCTAACTGGGAGAGAGAGTTTATGATCATCTTCTGACAATCTTTACCCGATGACCATTTCAGATACCGGTAGTATCCTGCGTGTAACATGATCACCTGACTGAATGGAGTCAGTTTACCCCCAGTCCAAGAGGGTAGGCTAAGGTATTTCACCAAGATGAAAGGCAAGTCATGTTCTTGGGACTGTGATTGATAGTTGACACAAGTAGAAACAAGTTGAGTGTATCTTTTTCTGTCACATATGACAGACAAAGGTGCTGTTATTATTGCATTCAGTGATGACGATAGGAGGTTACCTGCTCAGTGAGAGTAGGACTGATGACAGGATTGAAAATAAATAAATAAGACATCTCCCCCCCGCCCCGCAAAACCAAACTGAAAATCCACAAGGTTTCAACTGAAGGCAGAACAGACCATCACAATGACCTAGCCTGAACAAGAGAAAAGCCTGCTGCTTCAGAAATGCTATATTAATTTCCAATTCAGTTATACATTTCCATAACTCAGTCATTGTTAAGGATATCTCCACGCATAAATGGGCAACATTTATGCATAAAACATAAATAAGCATTAAGAAAAACAAAGAACACCCTAAATATTTTTTTAATATACGTAGGACAGATCCAACTTTTTTTTTTCTCCTCTTTTTTGTTTGTTTGGGCTTTTTAGAAAGATTGTTTTATGCATTATTTTAAAGATTAAGTTCTATTTTTTCTTGGTGAGAATAGTTGTACAGAAGTAAAATGGGGTATAAAACAGAGGGTAACTCTGCCAATTAAAATGTGATCCAAATAAGATCTGGGAAAAAATGTATTTTCAAGTGAAGAACATCCACCTAATTGTGGAACTATCAGATGAAAAGGGTGAAAACCTGAAATAACCATTTACTCAGAAAAAAAAGTAACAGAACTAGTGAGAACTAGAATGACAAAAAGCAAAAAACCCACTTTTTTTTGTCCAAAAAGAAACTTCACAGCTTTTCATTCACTTACTATGATGGGGGAGTTAGGGGAAAAAAGTAAGCCTAGTTTAAGAAAAGGATCCTTCCTTTCCAATCTGAATGATTCTATGGATTATTTTTATACTGTGTTTCATTTCTATTTGGTAGAGGTTTCTTGCCAGCAGGAGTCATGAGGCTTGACTATGCAAGATGGAGGACTAGATTTGATACTAGGAACAGCAGGCAAGGACATCTCCTGACTGATGTCAGGAGATGACTGAGACACTGCATGTGTTGCAAGTCTGAGGAGAGATCCTTCTCTGTGGGTTGTACCTGATAGGCTTTTCAAAGATACAAAGGCCAAAAAGCAAGTAGGCAAATGAGCAAACTATGTAACATGAATTTGTGAAAATTATCCACATATAATTCTCTTCTTTCCTATAGAATCCCACAGATTTTCTGTAGGTTACTGCAGATCTGCCTGGCTGGGTTGAGTATTAGAGCCATGCTTAAATTTTCTATCCTTGAAAAAAACTTGCTTTCACTTCATTTGGTTGAAATAGATCCATATTACTTAGTGTACATCCTCTGACAAGTCAGACCCCAGATTTTTGCTCTATGGAACTAAGTATACTTATAGTCTTCGTTGAAGGTATTTTTGAAGCAGATATTTATTCTATCACAGATACTTATGTCTCATAAGGAAAAACAGTGATAAACTCATAATCCAAAGATATTGAACATTATTAAATATGGGCCAGAGATGAACACAGACTTTGTCAGTTGACCAAAAACATTGATTTGATTATATAATTCAACTCCTCTATTCTATTAATAAAATGTGTGTCTCCTGAACTTGTAACTGAATTTCACTAAGCCATTTTTTTTTACCACAGTTGTAAAACAATGTTTTCCTCACTGCTTCATTCCACCATTTATAGTTACTCTCCTGTTTTCTTTCTAACTTTTTTCTCATGAAGTGCTTTATTGGTAGTATGTGAACTTCAGCATTTTTGTAGAACTTCTACAACAGGGTCAAAAGTTGATGGAAGCTTGTGAGTATTTAAAATATGGTCTCTTTTTTTCCAGCAACCTATTTAAAAACAAAATAAACGAGCTTGTAGTATGTAGGGTTTTTTTTAAATTTCTGTCATTTAAAAATGATAATTTTTTTTGTCTCTGACATTAAAAAAATAAATTAGTAATTTTCTTTTAAAAAATCGATAGCCAGGAAGGAAACTGTTTTCACAAACCTTTTTTTTTTGTGGAATACCTGCTTGTAGTGTGTCTTTCCCACAGCATTCTTTCATATGAAAAAACTGACCAAGAGACAAATTCTTTACAATACTCGCATTTTTAAGCCATGTTTTGTAGTTTTCTGTCCATACCCAGGACTTCATTGTAAGTATGCTGCACAATAGACATGGGTAAAGGTGTCTATGCACCTCCTAAGCTTTACACAAACAAAGTGAAGGATTGCCTGAAAAATAAGGAAAATTCACTGTGTAAATATAGAAAAAAAAATTCATAGATTTTTTTCTTTTCCATAGAAGGACCAGAAAGCCATACCTCACCTAGACTGGGAAGGAGATTTCATTGCACAGCATACTATTTTACCATATCTTCTATTCCCAAACAATTTTTCTGGCCAGATTTTTCATAGCACTGCAATCCTTCCCAACATAAAAGCCAAACACAAGCTAAATATCTGATCTCTTGTGATATGGCACAAAGACTGCATTGCTGACTGACCATTTTTTCCAAGTGGAAATATGCTGAAAGCACCATAATACATTGAGAATACTTCTCCAAGTTAATTTGAGATTGTGGGGTTCTTACATGGCAGCAGTAAAAGACTAATGATGTCATTACCCATTCAACTTAAATATACCCCCTACACATTCTTCTTGCAACTGAATCCAGAGTCCTATTTAAAGCAGCACATCTTCAGGTGAACAGTCAAAGAACAGACTGTTGTCCAAAGTGTCCAAAACCAGCCAAGATGCCAGGTTGCCAAAGCCAAAAGAAAAACCTATGTCCAGCAACCCTCTTGATTAAGAACATCTTTAGGAAAACTTGAAGTTACGGGGCTTCTCCATGTTTCACTTGAGAGTTATGTATCTAAACACACATAGCATTATTTGTGTGCACAGCTCTTTGTCCCATCTGTCACATCCTGATCAAGAATCAAGACATTCTTCAGCCTAAGCTACCCCAAAGGAAACCATCCTGCTAGCTGCTCACTACACACATAGCAGAGCATACTATGCACTTCCTCAGCAATCTGAGCCCCTCACAAACATCAGTGTGATCGCTTTTGCAAGTGGTTATAACAGCACCCACCACTTTGTTAAAGTGGTTGCTTAGCAGTACAAAAGAGTGGTTCTGCTTCCTTGGGTGCTTATGCAGTTCAAACCCATAGCTTCTCACCTCCCTTCCAGCTTCTCACCACCCACCTTCAAGAAAATAGAACTAGCCGTCAGGGGCAGTTTGGGTAGGAATACTGTCTCATTGTCCCTGTGTAATCTCCATAAGTTATGTTCATAGCCAGAAAATTGTATGAGCCTCTGAGAGTGGAGAAAAGCAAGAATTTACCAAGTGACTTGTCTTGGGGTCTTGCAGTTTCTAAAGCTGTCTTGAATCTAGGCTTTGATATGCTGGCTATTGCAGGAAATATTTCCATTTCTGGAAAACTCAGTCTTATAAATATTTACATATCCATACACTTATCGCTTATCTGATGTGAGACATTGACTTTTCTGATGCTCAGTAAGTATTAACTTGCAAAGAATGTAGACTATAAATCGAGCAATGACAGTAAAATGCTCAGCTCGAGAGACAGGAGGGGTGGAAAGATTACTGGAAGTACTGGACCAAGTCTTGATGGAATTTAAATCAACACAATTTTTACCTCTAACAATGAAAAAAGCTGCCATATCTCTTGTTATACTGGAAGGATACTCAGCATTGTAAAAAGTATTTCTCCTCTTCTCTGAAATTTTCTAAATCCAGACATTGCTGTGCAATTTTCTTCCATTTTCATAAAAGATCAAAAGCACTCCTCTTTTTTTCCTGTGTAGCACCTTATGGTCCCTCCTCTTAGAAAGGTAAATTGACTGGAAAAATATACCTTATTAAAAGATTATGGAATGTTGTTGTTGTGTTTTTGTGGAATTTGTCTTATTTTCCCAAGTAAGTTTAAAATATGGACATCCAGCTTCCTCCTAACAGTCTCAACAAAGTTTCTTTTTTTTTTTTATTGTAGCAGGTAGATCACCATACCCCATTTTATAGACATTCAAAACCCTGTTAAACTCTCAGTATGACTTCATGTAGGCAGATCATAAGTGTCCCAGCCTTCCCAGACTGCTTAATAATCATTACATATAACCAATAACATTTACAACTGTGCCAATCTGTTGTCATCTGTAAAACTTTAACAGCAAGCCTTTATATTTTCTTCTGGTCTTTGGTGACACTATGAAGTAATATAGAGCCAAGACCCTATCTCACCAGGATGTCTTAAAAAAAAAAAAAAAATTAACACCTTTCAAAGCCCAAGACCTTTTTTCATTACTTCCCAAGTAAGAGAAAATAGGGGGAAAAATGGTATCTTTCAAAGATATGTGACTATTCTGGCCACCAGTATAGTAACAAAACATCTGCAATTAATTTAATTGTGGTAAGTAGTGAGTGAATGAAACCAATGTTAAAGATTACAAGAGTCCAGTGTGAGCAGTATTAGGGCCTCTTTTCCATCAGTTACTCCTCTGAATAAATTACTCAAATGTATCTATGTTCTTTGTTGTCCTATGCTGTAGTATAATGAACAACCTTCTGTAAATGATTAAGTGCTTCATTATTTAATCAGCGATCAGAGTCACTCATTTCTCTGTGTATTATATTGCTGGAAAAATCATCACATATTTAAAAAAATTGGAAAAGAAATGAAGAATGGGTATGTAGAAGGCAAGGGAAACTTCAAATGACTGCTGCCTAGAGGCCTAATTTCATTAATTGAGCAGCCTAAGATGTTGTTTATCCCCTAGTTCCTAAAACATGTCACAGTGTTTAAATTTAGATACTTTTGACTTCTGAGATGTGTTTGTTGCGAAAGTACAAACAGATCTCTAATTTTTCATTAATACCAATTCTCTGTCTATCCAAACTATTAACATGGTCCCAGGCCCTCTTGATAAACTATGAAAGTATCAAAAGTCCCTTGTAGTAAAGACAAGTTTAAGAAATGCTCAATAATTTTTTAACAATTAGTATTTGAGATTAAAAAAACAGACACCAAAAATAATACAAAAGATCTTTCTCATTTTCTTAGTTATTTTCTTAGTTATCTTCTTGATAAGCCAGATATCTTAATTTGAGGTTTACCTCTAATACAGTCAGAAATCAGTCGCTATACTCATGTACCAGAAACAGCTCCTTAGATGGTACCAGCTGAGAGGTATCGTTAAGAAGACTGGTGCCAGCTGGCGCAACTGTGAATCATCAGCTGAAATCAAGTTCTCTTAAAGTCAAATTAAACATAAATGTGCTTAAGGTTTTTTTGTGATTTTTTTGTTTTGCTTTGTTTCATTTTGGGTTTTGGTGTTCAGAAAACGTGTGGATGTGGCACTTCAAGACATGGTTTAGGGAATATGGTGGTGCTGGATTAATGGTTGGACTTGATGATCTAGAAGGTCCTTTCCAACCTTAGTGATTCTGTGATTCTGTGGTTTGGGGTTTTGTTTTTTGTTTGGTGCTTTTGGTTGTTGGGGTTTTTTTGCTGTTAGAAGGAGAACTAATCTCCTAACTGTATCTTTCTTCCTAGTTTATTCTCTCTTGATCTGAGGAAAGAACAATGAAAATTTATGTTCCCTGACAATGGCTAGACTTTACAGAGAATTTTGCTCCTCTGACAGTAGAGAAACAGCACAGAAAAAAGCTATGAGAGCTAAGTAGACAAAATTAGTAAGAAGTCATTCTGCTAATCAAGTGGGTGTAAAACAAATGCTGCAGGAGAGAGAGGAGGCTGTTTAAATAGGGAGAGAGGATCCGTTTGGGGAATCTGTTTACAGAATTTTCTTCTTACACTCCAACTAAACACAAATCTTGGGTTTCATCAATGACTCTAATCTTGTTGATTTATGTAAAAAGTTGTTTACAAACAGAATTACTGCATTAAAAAAGCTTTAATTGTCTTTGTTTTTTTGGAATTGCTTTTGACACAGATAAAGATTTGAGGAGAAAGGGTAGACATAGCTCTGCTACCTGTTTGATTTCATACTGCTTGTAATTTTAAGCAATGCTAATGACTAGTGTATCTGAAGGCCTGGATCATCACCCATTCAGCCTCCCATTCCAAACCTTTCCCATGAGGAACTGCTCCCATTTTTAAATATTGAATCATGAGATCTGCTCTTTGGCTTTATATGTATAAACATATCATTTTTGCCAGCCCCTGTCAGACACACAGTGACTAATAGGATATTCATTTTGTGCCAGATTTACATGTATACATGTAAATATATATAATGGTCAACTTTTTAATATGACTGTCAGTGGTCTTAAGACCACACTTAAGAAAAGGTGAACAAGTTGCTGCACAGCCAGCAATTAGGTTATATATTTCTGTGTATTTCAAAAATAAACAATTCTGATTTAAATATCCTGGGGTATCTAGGATCATCAGAGGAAGTCCAAAAGAAGAGGGTGGTGCAACATTTCATTATGGACCCTTCACTGCACACTCTAATGTGATAATATAGGGTTTGAGTCTTACAAACTGAGACAAACTCATTTGACTCGTTGCGCTCAGGCCGCTCTCAGATTAGCTCTACTCATGACATCTGCATTTCCATGGCTGAGGGACTATTCGTTTTATCTTGGTATGTGTACTGAAACAAAATTCAAATTAAAAAAAAAAAAAACAACACTACCCATCTATGTGCACTGTCAACAGATTGTAAGATTATACAGAAATGCACCTTCTCTCAGTCTCTTCAGTTTCAATATTTTCTTTGAAAGAAACCAAACTCGGTATGGAAATGATTTTACAAATACTTCCATTTCATACTTAGCTGTGAAGAGTGTTTCTTTCACGCAATTTAACAGAATTATTTGGGTTCAAGAAGGGCTAAATATGTGGGGAGTGGGGGAGAGGCAATGGACCACATGTGCACTAATGCACAACATGTGTTTCCCTGTATCTCTTCTTAACATGTGAGAGGCCATGATTTCTGACCCACTGATTTTATAAAAATTGTGTTCAGTCCCTTGCTTTTGCTAGTTCTGACTACTGTAATTATTTTGCCAAAGGGTAGCTGGGGGGTACTGGGGTGTCTGAGGATAGCTGGGGGAGTACAATAGTCATGACATTAGTGACTGTTCTGCTGCTCACCGGGCAGATGTGGCTCAGTTTGGGCAGAGCAGAGAAAGCTCCCCAAGCTGAATGACAGAAGAGGGAACCCTGTCAGCCCTATGTGGCAATTCAGCATCTAACTCCAGGAATGATGGCATCTCCTTAGGCTTTCCAAAGAGCAAGGGTTTTCCAAATAAGAACCTTTTGTAGATTTTTGCACATCAGCTCCTGGATAAAAAGTATTTGGGAGATTATGTTGTCTCACCTGGGCTTGATTTTAATGATGATGTGGAAGGGAAAGGCTAATGGCCTAAACAACCCATTCACTAGTTCTTATTGTTAAAATGTCACCACAACTCTTGCTAGAAATAAAGTATATCAAAGTAAATACTTCTCTGTATTTGTATTAAATACCCAAGTGCAATAAGCCACTTTATGGGCCAGTGAACTGGAAAATGAAATTATTGTATTAATGTGACTTTTTACTTGTGATAGGAATGCAGTATCATAAAAATGACAGAACACTGGCTTTAGTTTCATACCTGAAAATAAAACCAAAACAAGAAAAAGTCTTCTGAAGTAGAGTAAAAGGACATTGTTTGAAATTTTTCCCCAGCTCTGGCACTTTGTATTTAGGGTCTGAAGAAGAACTGATGTATGGCTGATTAAAACAGCCGTTCAGAGGAGTCTCTGAAGAAAAAGCATGTACAGACCCTATGGCAGGTATATGTGCTTATACATGGTGATCATCACCCCCCCTCCCTGCCTGCCTGGCCTCCAGGGCTTCTCAGGGCAAGCCTGAGCCTACCCATCCAGCTACAAATCTCTTGTGCCGTGCCCCCAGTTCCCTGCCCATGCTCCAACTCTACATCCCGTGAAATAACCCCATGGAAACTTACAGCATTTAAATAACTCTGTGAGTTATTTGCAAGCCCCAGTGTCCCCTGGCTGCCCTGCTGCTGGCTGGGGTGGTGGGATGGGCCCCAGCTGCTGGTCCCTGCCATGGAGAGTCCCTGCCACTCTCAAGCTGTGCCGTGCCTCAAGAGTTCTTTGTCTTGAAGATTTTTTTAACCAAAGTTATTACCATCCTACATCTGTGTGGAGGAGAAATGTGTCTAATGTAATTTTATCTGATATCTTACATAATCCTTCCTAAGAAATAAATTAAAAGCATCAGTACTGGTAGGAAAAGGGGCTCTCGGTTTTAATTTAGATTTGGTTAATCATAATCCTGCCTCCTATAAGAAGGTTTTTGTTAATATGAGTTTAGTTCTTAAGAGATATTTTTTTTTTTCTTAAAACCATCTTGGTCATTAAATCTCTTACAAAACCTGTTTTAAACAAATAGACCAGAGTTGATCAAAACCTAGTATTCATCAGTTCATCAGTATAGTTCACCACTGATACAATTCCTAGGGCAAGTTAATATGATCCCCAAATGGTGAGGAAATAGTGATGTAAGATCACAAATTTATTCTGGTGCTTATTCAGAGTTTACGAATGTTTTGACAACTGTATATGTCTCAGCAATATCTTTTTTTGTAGATTCAACAAGTTTAATGATCATTAGCAATTACGATTATTACTCAGCTCCAAAATTTTCTCTCACAGTGCCAAAAAATTTTAGTGGGCTTAGTAGGCCAGAGTAACATTGGAAACTCTTCAGCATTTATATTTTCAGAAATGATTGCTTTTCCTCAGAAAGCCAATCATGACCTAGCAGCTATAGGGTATCAGCAATCAGTAAGACCAGTGGTAAACAACATGCAAAAATACTCATGAAATTATCTTATGTAGTAGTCCACTGGTGGATGGCTACAAATAACACGGGCATTGTAAGATTTCTGGACTGGTTCATAAATAATTCACAGGCAGGAATAAATGTTTCAATATATTCATAGTGATTTAAATGACTTGTTATAGGTTATGATAGGCCTAATAATGATCTAATATCTCTACTGTAAGGTAGTGATACCTCTGTTGACATCAGAAAAGACCTCCCAGCAGAAAATTGAACCCAAACTTCATTCATGTCTTTGGTAAATTTGTATTGCTAGGTATTAAATTAAAAGATAACAACTAAGGGAAAGACCAACACTATCTGAGTTTTGAGGGAGCGGTCTGTAAACTCTTCTCTCTATCACTGGTTAGTCCCACAGGTGTAGGTGCTTCTTGGGTATTTCTTATGAGGCTGATTTCAGGTGTCTGCATTCATTCAACCTGTTCTTGACTGACTAGGTGGACAGCTAGCTCCTGCCTTACCTCTGCTATGATCTTAAGGGTCCAGAGGTATGCTTAGGATATGCTAAAAATCATTAAGTTAAGAAAGTAGCCAAGGCCACTTTTATCAATATATATAGTCTGGGAAAGTCATCAGGCTACTCCCTGTTTCACATTAGACTAATAATCAGATTGTCAAACTCCCTAGACCAATTATATACTGAAGCTCTGCCAAAGACTGTTCAGGAAAACAGAGTACTGGATGGCTACTAAGGAGATGACTGTGACTTCCTTCTGGTCTGAAAGAAAACAAAACACAGGGTGGGATTTGAAAGAGCCTGTTAATTTGCTTCTTCCCACAGCTAGGGATCTGGATATCATGGGGTCCTGGTACCAGGATCATGAGATGGCTTTGAGGCAGCAGCCTCACTTGGGCTACATGCAGCTTAACATGAGCAGTTTGGCTATAGCTAGCACATAGGTTAGAGCACAAGAAAAGCCTTAGAAAGCAGCACAGATGTTTCAAGTCATTCTTCATCCTGAAAGGTGTTACACAGTCTATCACGGGCCTCAGAAGGATACTGCCTAAATGAAAACTGGTTTAGAGCGGGAGTGAATGCCTGTCTGCCTGCTCCTTGTGCCTGCATGTTAGTTGTGGAATAGAATCGTGTTTCTTAGTAATTGGGACACTCAGTCATGAGTGGGAAAAGCAGAGACCATAAGGGAAGTTTGAAACAAGGAAGAATTACCCTCAGTGCAGTAGGATCAGGTTAGGCAGCACTTAAACAAACTGGGCATACACAAGTCCATCGGCCCTGACAGATTGCATCCACAAGTACTGAGGGAGGATATCCAACCTGATAGCTTTTTACAATTAGGTCACTAGCTTAATGGACAAAGGGAGAGCAGTGGATGTTCTTTACCTCAACTTTAGTGTAGACCCTATCACGCTGTTTCCCACAGTATCATCATAGACAAGCTGACATAGATACGTGTACAATGTGTTAGATATGTGTACAATGAGGTGGATTGAAAACTTGCTGAATGATTTCACCCAAAGGGTTGTGAGCAGCGGCACAAAATCCAGTTGGATGCAAGTCACTAGTGGTGTATCCCAGGGATCAATACTGGGGCCAATATTGTTTAACATCTTAATTGATGACCTGAATGATGGAGCAGAGTGTACCCTCAGGCAGTTTTCAGATGATACAAAATTAGTAGGAGTGGCTGATACACCCACATGAGTGCACTGCCATTCAGAGCATCCATGATAGGTTGGAAAGTTGGGCAGAGAGGAGTTTTATGAAGTTCAACAAAGGGAAGAACAAAGTCCTGCCCTCGAAATGAGTAACCTCAATCACTGGTTCAGCCAGCGGGGGGTCACCTGACTGGAAAGCAGCTGTGCTGACAAGGACTTTGGGGCCCTGGTGGATACCTAGCTAACCAAAACCGAGCAATGCCCCCTTTCAACAAAAAAGGCAATAGTATTCTCAGTTGCATTAGAAAGAGCGTTTCCAGCATATCAACAGAGGTGATCCTTCCTCTCTGAACAGCACTGATGAAACCATATCTGGGGTACTGTGTCTAGTGCTGGCTTCCAAAATTCAAGTAAGATACTGACTTAATGGAGCAAATCCAGCTTAGGGCCACAAAGATATTGAAATGACTGGACCATTTGTCATAGGAGGAGAAGCTGAGACTGATGGGAGTGTTTAGCCCGGAGAAAAGCTCAGGGGGATTTTACTGTGTATAAATGCCTGGCAGGAGAGAATGAAAAAGGCAGAGCCAGGCTTTTTTCAGTGGTGCCCAGTGAGAGAGTAATAGACAAAGAGCACAAATTAAAAATCAATGAATTTCATGTGACCACTAGGAAAGCCTTTTACTGTGAGGGTTGTCAAACAGTGGAATACATTTCCCAGAGGGATTAAGGAGTCTCCATCTTTGGAGATACTGAAAATTTTACTGAACATAGTCCTGGATAACCTGCTTTAGGTGACCTTACTTGAGCAGAGAAGTTAGACTAGATAATCTCAAGAGAGCCCTTCCAACTGAAATTATTCTGTGATTTTGCATTTCTGTGAAACAAAAATATTAGCAGTAATTCTGGGAGAGGAAACCACCACCTCTCATTATGCTATTCTCAATCAGGCAACTGTCCAAATTAACAAATCCTGTTGGTTGAACCAGCCCAGTCACTACAACCTGACCAGTACAAATTGCAGCATAAATTTAGAGAAGGGGAGTCTAATGGAAGCATCCATCAATATGTATTTACCTTTATGGATACATTGTGTCTTTTACCTATATAATGAAATGTACTTGTAAAGCTTTGTTCAGTTCTCACCCTATCCTGATATGGTGGATTAACTTTTAGATTTTCAATTATCTTTCCCCACCCCCTCAAGAAAGATGGTAGCTGCACAAATTTATCTTCTCGATGGCTGTAACCATAGCAACGCAAACAGTTCATTTTCTGTCTCAAATAATGTGCACAACTCTCTCTGACTAACAATCCAGTGAGGACATTGACAAATGATCTCAGCATTCAGGCAGACATTTAAAATATGCAGATATTTGTCTGAATTCTAATATGGCCAATGGATACTCAAATGATAAACTGTGATTCTCAAGTAAAATGAGAGAAAACTTTTCCCTGAGGTTACTTCTCATTAAAGGTTTCAAAACAGATATATTCTGAGTGATGAATGTATGCAGTGAGATAGATTCTCTCCTAGAGATCAGAGATATTTTGTTTTTGTTTTTTGCTTTCTAGACATTGACTTTTATTTATCAGCTAGTCAGCAAAGGAAGAAAAGTAAAAAGCTCCCCTCCCTCCCTGCTCTCAGCTCCCCCCACTCCCCACCCCAATAACTGAATATTCAAGCAAAGAAGCTTTTGAAAGGCTCAGAAGAACTTAACTGTGTTGGGGAAGGCAGCATGTGGTCCACCAGCATCATCATTAATCTGATACGGAAGCAAGAGGTGTCGGTCTCTTTGCATGTTAAGTATTGACCTTCCTGGTGAGAATTAGTGTGTGACTCCCCCAGAGGAAGTGCATGTCAGCTAGAAGCTGAGCACAGTTTCACAATGAGGTTGGTTACACACTGAAACAGGTTTACCAAAGAAGCTGTGGAATATCCACTGCTGGAAATACCAGCCAAGGCTTTGAGCAGCCTAATGTAACTTTGAAGTTCTCTCTGTCTTGAATGCGATTTGGATAGTATGACCTCAAGAGATCCCTTTCCACCTAAGTTATTGTGCAATTCCATGATTCATATTCCATTCTGTCAGTTCATGTAACTCATATGAAATTGTTCACGAGCTAATTAGCTTTCATTCTCTGTTCATACCTAGTGGATTCTTACCAGTGAGACAAAGGTGAGAGACCCTTTATTCTGTAACTAATCCATCTCCAGAGTTGTCCAAGTCCTGAGCTCAGTATTTACTTTTAAAATAGCATTGGACTTTAAAAACACATTGCCTCATTTACAATGATTCCTACTGTCCTCACAGTTCATCTGTTGCAGGCAACGTAGAGCACTGTCAACATTTTACATGTGCAGTGTAAACATCAGTCTTGATTGCAGGTGCAAGGTTGAAAGTGTCATGAACACTGAGCGAACTTCTCCACCAATGGAATACAGCTGTCAACTCTTTCTTGGCTTCTCACCACTGTCAAAACTAACAGGGGTTGTCATGTGGGATGAACTTTTCTTGCTTTCTTTCTTTCCTGTTGCATCACTTGTGTAACAGCATTTCCAGTGCAAGTGGAAATTAAACAGTGACTTCCGCAAGTTGACAAACAAGATGTTAATGAGGACAAATGTTGCTTTTCCATTGACTGTTAAAGGAAAGTGTACTAGGTACCCAGCAGCTTTACTGACGCTAAACAGAAACAACAGTTCATAGTTGGTAATTCTAAAAGCCTTTAATGACTTACCTGACTGCAAAGTTAAAATCAACCAAGCAAAAAACCCAAACAAGAAAAGAAACAAAACACAAAACATACAAAAAGAATCTAAACCAACCATTTGCCTGACTATTTACAGGGAAACCAATGAGGTTCACACATGCTAAATGTGTTCTTTGTTTAGTGAAAGAGCATATCAAGTCCACCATAAAAGAGGTGGTCTTGAATAGATTAAGGAACAGTCCTAAATACTTAAACTAATCATCCTTCGGCTACAGAAGATATTTCCATCCCAGCATGATCACAGAAGAAATGAACTGCTCATAATCTTGGCTTTACTGTTTTGCTTGTAATTCTTCAGCAATAATTTCCATCTCAATTTACATTAGTCTGTGGTTCAAGTCAAGGTTTTTCTGTTTTGATTTTTCCCTTTGCCAGAACTGAAAGCCCAGAGCAGCATCTGAAAAAGTAGGCATACCCTGATTTGTACATAGAGAAAAAATCAATTCTAAAAATGAAACATGGTTGGCAATTTGATGATGCTAAATGTTGCCCAGAAGGATGCGGACACATTGATTCTGCTGCAAGAATTATGGACAGGAAGCCTTTTTGAGTGAGAGCTATTCAGACAAACATCACAAATCCCTGAACACCAGGAGATGGAATATATGTCATTAATCTCCTGAACAGCACCTCAGTCACTGTGTTACAAATGTGGCCCTGATATGGCTGTTCCCTTGCCCTTGTCCTTGCCCTCACCTCAGTGGTTTCTGAAGACACCTGTACTTTGTGAATATGGGTATGTATGTATATGTTTTTCCTAAATGTATCTGCATGTATGTAGTTCAAGAATGTAACTAAGGCTTAAAGGGTCCTGTTGAACAATCTCTAGCCTTACTACTCTTGTCCCCCTCCATGTAGATAGCAAAGAAAATAAATATGGAGGTTTCAAAAATGCCAAGTATATCCACCATGTCAGAAAATTCATTTAGGTAAACTAAACAAATGAGGAGATAGGCAGAGAAGCTGCCTTCAGAGAAGCTACACCGAGCAGTGGAGGTGATGCAGTGCTTTTTAGGGTGATTGTGTAAAACAGGAAAAGAGTGAAAATTAAGTCAGATTATAGGAATCGGTTCCGTGTCCATCACCCAACACTACCACTGAAGTAGATCATTTCACACTGAAGAGGTATTGTAAACTCATTTTTCCATTTCTAACAGCTTTGTCATTGCCATCCATCACAGGTTTTTTTCACCATTACTATGGAGGGGAGGAACTCATCACGAACCAGAGGTCAGAAAGCCAAGAAGACACTCATTTAATCTCAGAGTCTTGTGTGCCTCAGAGAGATATTTAACCTGATGGGAAAAACTAGAATAGGTTATCGGTATAGAGGACCTGTTATAGGAAAGACACAAGTAAATTGTTCATAGGGAACATATTCTCCTTACTTTTACAAGGGGAAATACAGGTTTGGCTTGGAGGTGATGGGTATTTTTATAGAATCAGAAGAGAAAGTCTACACATTAAAGGGGAAAAAATAAAAGCTTACTTCTTTTGTAAAAGTAAAGAAATCAAGGGTTGGAAAATGGATTGGCAGAGTGCAACATTGATGGAGGACACAATTTACTCACTTTTCTGGCAGGCTCGTAAAAATGTCTGGTAGAGCTGACTTGACCTCTGTCAGGAGGAATGGTGACAGGGTATCCTGAGAAGGTGAAACAGGTGTATAGGCTTCAGGGCCAGCTCTCAGAGGATGATGTGTGTCTAAGACTGGTTCTCTAAGCACCTACTGCCTCACCAGGAGAAAGTGTTACTTAGACAACACCCGGACTGCCAGCAAGTTTTCTTAAGTATAATAGGCAGACAAACTGCTGTGTATTTCCCTCTCCTCTCACTGCCACCTTACTCTGAGCATAGCTGATGCCAGCCCTCTGTCACAAATGTGTATTTAAGCTGTTTTGTGACCTGCACCCTGAAGAGGAAGCACATGTCCTCTGAATGTACCAGGCAGGGGGTGAGTTCTCAGTACGCAGCTATTCAGGCTGAGAAGTGCTAAAGCAAGAATCCAAGGGGTCTTGAGAGACAGTAGGAGGAAAATACATTTAAGGGACAAGAAGGCTACTTTAAAGGAAAAGGAGACTTGGGAGTATATAGTTGTATGTACAGAATCATAGAATCATAGAATAGTTTGAGTTGGAAGACACATGTAAATGTCTTCTAGTCCAACCCCTCTACAGTGAGCAGAGACATCTTCAACTAGAGCTGGTTGCTCAGAGACCTGTCAAACATGACCTTGAATGTTTCCAGGGATGGGGCATCTACCACTTCTCTGGGAAGCCATGCGACCATCCAGTTAACTCCTCACCCACAAAAGAGTCCACCCATCAAATCCATCTCTCTCCAATCTAGAGAGATGTATATTGTGGGGGACCATGTCAAAGGTCTTACAGAAATCCAGACAGATGACCTCCATAGCTCTTCCCTTGTCCACTGATGTGGTCACTCCATCACAGAAGGCCACTAGGTTGGTCAGGCAGGACTGGCCCTTGGTGAAGACATGCTGGCTGTCTCAAATCACCTCCCTGTCCTCCCTGTGCCTTAGCACAGCTTCTAGGAGGATCTGTTCCATGGTCTTCCCAGGCACAGAGATGAGGCTGACAGGTCGGTAGTTCCCAGGGCCCTCCTTTCCACTCTTTTTAAAAATGGATGCAATGTTTCCCTTTTTCCAGTCACTGGGGACTTCACCTGGCTGCCATGACTTTTCCAGTATCATGAGGAGTGGCTTGGTAACTACATCAGCCAATTGCCTCAGGACTCCAGGATGGACCTCATCAGGTCCCATAGACTTGTGTATGCTTAGGTTCCTCAGGTGATCTCAAAACTGATCTTCTCGTACAGTGGAAAGGACTTTGCTCCTCCAGTCCCTGTCTTACAGTTCATCCCCTCAAGAGGTGCGGGAAGAGACACTGCCAGTGAAGACTGAGGCAAAGAAGTCATTAGGTACCTCAGTCTCATCCTCATGCATTGTTACCAATTTGCCAGTCTTGCTCATGAAGCGCGGTATGGTTTCTTTGACCTTCCTTTTCTGGCTGACATACCTGTAGAAACCCTTCTTGTTATTCTTGGCATCCCTTGACAAGGTCAACTCTAGCCATGCCTTGGCCCTCCTGACCTCAATCCTACACAACCAAGCAGTGTCCCTGTATTCTTCCCAGGATACCTGATCCTGCTCCCACTGCTTGTGCATTTCATTCTTGCCCTTTAGTTTGCCCATCAGGTCTCCACTCAGCCATACTGGCCTCTTGCCTTCCTTTCCTCATTTCTTACACCTGAGGATTGAGAGCTCTTGTGCTCTATGGAAGGCATCCTTAAAGATCTGCCAGCTCTGTTCTGCTCCCTTGTGCTTGAGAGCAGTTTCCCAGGGGGTCCTACTCATTAACTCCCTGAAGAGCTGGAAGTTTGCTTTCCTAAAATTCAGGGTCCTGACTTTTCTTTTTGCTTTCCCCATATCCCTCAGGACTGCAAACTCCACCAGTGCATGATCACTGCAGCCCAGGCTGCCTCCAATCTTGATGTCACCAATGAACTAACTTGCATTGGTGACCATCAGGTCCAGTATGGCATCCCCTCTGGTAGGGCTGTCCATTATCTGGCTTAAGAAGTTATCCTCCATGCACTCCAGGAATCTCCTGGATTACCTATAGCTTGCCGTATTATTTTTCCAGCAGATGTTGAGGTGGTTGAAGTCCCCAGTAGGATGAGAGTCTGCAAGCGCAATGCCTCCTGTAGCTGGAATAAGAAAGTTTCATCAGTAAACTCCTCTTGATTGGGCAGCCTTTTGTAGATGTGAACCACAAGGTTCCCTTTGTTGCCTCTGTCTCTGATTCTTACCCACAAGCTTTTGACATGTTTGTGGCTGTTCTTCATAGACAGCTCTTCACACTCTATCCATTTCTTGATGTAGAGGGCAATACCTCCACCCTGTCCCTTCTGAACAGCCTGTAGCTGTTGATAGCCACAGTCTAGTCATGGGATTCATCCCACCAAGTTTAAGTAATCTCAACAAGGTCATAGCTTTCTAACAGCACCATCACTTTCAACTCCTCCTGTTTGTTGCCCACACTGTGTGCATTTGTGTAGAGGCACTTCAGCTGGGCTGTCGGCCGTGTCAGTCTCTTAGCCTTATTTCCTTTGAAGTTTTTCGTTGGTACAACAGGCTGAAGGGCCTCACTAGCACCCTGTCCCTACCCCTGTCCCTCTAACCCTGGTGTGACATTCCACAGCTTGTCATGGATAAGCCTGATATTATCCCCCTCCCCCTTTGATTCTCCTTTAAAGCCCTATCAATAAGCCCCACTAACTTGGGAGCTAAGACCCTTTTCCACTTTGAGAAAGATTCATCCCATCTGATGCCAGCAAGCCAGGTACTGTACAGGCCATCCCATTATCAAAAAACCTGAAATTGTGGTGGTGGCACCAGTCACAGAGTCATGTATTAATAGACTGGGCCTGTCTGTTTCTTCCTATGTTGCTGCCTGCAACTGGAAAGACAGAGGAAAAAATAACCTGTGCACCAGATTCCCAAATCAACTGTCCCAAGGCCCTGAAGTCTCTTTTGATCACCCTTGGACTATGTATTGCAGCTTCAGTGCCACCCACATGAAAGAGCAATATGTAGGTGGAATGGGGGTGGGAATGCAAGCTGTTGGGTTTTCCCTTTTTGCCTATCTTTATATCCAAAATACTTCATAAGTAAAAGTGTTAAGCAAAGGAAAAAAGTATAAAAAGGGAGAATAAATGCCAGATGAGTTAGGAATTTTCCCCCTTTTCATCTAGATATTTATATTTTATCACTGTGTAGTAATAGTGATGATATACTGGAAACAAAATGACTTTTTGATTGCCATCCTTGCATAACCTTGCTGTTTCCCGTTGTCTTTTCATAATATGTGGAAGTTATGAGAGAATGTATCCAACTGCAATAAGGTAGGAGAGAATTAAAAGCTAGCAAAGCAGATGAAAGACTGCATTTGAAACCAACCATCTGAGTAGGGGAAGAGAGGATTGTAGACTGCTTTAAAAAGTGGAAAATTGAGACTGACTGCAGACTCCTTCATTCCTCCACCTTCAAGCCTCCTGAGAAGCAGTGGTTTGTGGGTTCAGAAATCTGTTTCCCAACTGCTTTGGTTTGGGAAGAGTCTGTGGTCATCATGGTGACAGGGAGCTGATTGCCCAGTTAAGTAAGAATAATTTGGTGTTAGGGCTATTATGCAAAAATCTTGTGTTTTAGAAAAGGAGTCTTAGGGAGGCTGAATCGAGACTAATGGTTGGGAATACCTAGCAAATGTAGCGAATAAAAGAACTGCAGTCTCAGAAAAGTGTAAGCTGGTGGCTGGCCAAATTGAAGTGCTGAGTTTCAGATTGCTTTCTACTTGTAAAACTTACAACTATTGTTAAATTTTGTGAATTCTCAAAGTTGTTGACAATTTAAGGTATAGAGAGCACTTCTCCAGACTGTTGTATCAGAAAGAAGGCAGACAAAACAGATAGCATTTTAAATGACACACATAGTAGTTTTTGACCTAATTGATGTGGTGACAGTTCCGCCCCAAAGGTGTTTCCTTCCAAGATACTTCTCCCAAGAGGTTGTACTGCACTGAAATCTCAGTTCAATTTAGGGAAGTGAGGTGCTCCAACAAACTGTCAATACCATTTTTTAGTACTGTTATATGCCTAATTTTCCAAGTTCTCATAAATCACATCATATCAACTGCTGATTTCCACCTGGTCTGGTTAGAGGTTGTGCCAAGTCAAATGTCTGCTGCTTGATCAGGAAAATGGACAGGGATATCAGTATCAATTAAGGGCTTAATTGTGAATTCAGCTGACCACTGTAGCCACGCAGGTGTAGCCTCATCTTTGACTATACACCCAGAAGATCTCAACATCTGTTATAAATAGGTTTTTCAGTAAGAACATCTTAAACACATACGCTTCTTCTGCAATGTATCTCTTGTCCTTGGCTGGTTTTGTGTTTAAATGTAACAGAATCATAGATATCTCAAATGTGATCAGCCAATGAAGAGATATATCCCATATCCTTAAGAAATTCAGCAAGAAGTGAGAAGTTGTGCACCTGGAGAGGAAAATGCCAGGCATATCAGTTATGTGCTAGGGGCTGGCAGGCTCGAAAACAGCTTTGCAGGGAAAGCTCTAGGGGCGCTGGTGAACACCAAGCTGAACATGAGCCAGCAATGTGCCCTTGCCACAAGAAAGGCTATGAGTATCCTGGGCTGCATTAGACAAAGTATTGCCAGCAAGTGGAGGAAGGTGATCCTTGCCATCTCCTCAGCATTGATGAGGTACTCTGTCCGGTTCTGGGATCATCAGTACAAGAGAGACATGGGCATGCTGGAGAGAGCCCAGCAAGGGGCCACTAAGATTGTGAAGGACAGGAGCATCTCTCCTATGAGGAAAGGCTGAGAGAGCTGGGACTGTTCAGCCTGGAAAAAGAAAGGCTCAGGGGGATCTTACTACCCTGTATACATACCTGAAGGGAGGATTGCAAAGAGAATGGAGCCAGGCCCTTTTCAGCGGTGCCTAGTGACAGGACCAGGAGCAATGGGCACAACCTGAAACATGGAAGGCTCCCTCTGAACACCAGGAGACACTTTTCACTGTGAGGGTGACTGAGCCGGGTGGAGTTGCCATCTGGATATCTGGATACAATCCTGGGCAACCTGTTCTTGGTGACTCTGCGTGAGCAGTGGGGTTGGACCAGATGACCTCCAGATGTCCTTTTCAACCTCAACCACTGTGTGATTCTTTACTTTCATCTCATAAAGGAGGGCACAGAATATATACAGAATTAGCAAGTACAGGAGTTACGCCAATGCTACTCTGGTTCAGGACATCTCAGGGACATGACAATATCCCTGAGTACAAAAAAACAAAAAAAAAGACATGTGAATTTATTGTTCCCTCACTGTTGCTATTTCAAGGACTTGTTTAGGATTTATTGTTTGTTGTTGTACTTCTCCAGTTCTATCTGATCTCTAGGTGTTAGAATTACCTATAATTTTATGTCTCTAAATTTCAAAGAAATATATAGCAAGGTAGCTCATTTGACTACATAATCTGTGGTGGTAAATTCATCCACTGATCCTGTCACTGGAGAGGTATTTGGCATAGTGTTTAGGGAAAGGGAATTCTTTGATTGGCTGGTTCTTCAGAGCTGTTTTTTATGAGGAATTTATAACAGCTGTGTTTAAATGCAAGCTGATGAGAGCTACAGGAGATTCCTCTCAAAACAGGTTTTATTTTTGTGTGCATGTGAGCTCCAAGACTTCATCCTTTTCTTGAATGGTACAGGTTGCTTCATCACCTGAAGCTCTATCTCTGAAAACTCTCCTGGAACTGTTTTAGCAGTGAATGTCACACATACTGCTTTTTCATTGGAGGTAGAGAGTATTTGGTGCTTTTCAGCTAGATTTTCAATAACAGAATACAGAAATCCTTTTGGTGAAATTACTAAATACTTCGTATACAGCCCCTGGGAACAAACCCTCCATGTACAGAGAGACAACTGGAGAGTATCAATTTACATGCCAGGTCTATAAGGTCTCTATTGGATGTAGCAGAAGGACTTAGGTCTGAGCAAGAGACTCAAGAGAAGACGACACTGATATGTCCCCTCTTAACTGGAAGTATCAACATTTTTTTATCAATACAGTTTGGTCTTATGATACGAATATTTTATTCATGTTTGTTTGCTTAACGTTGTAGCATCTTACAGTGGTACAAAAACATCTGACGAGTGGGAGGTCAGGCTATTAGAGTACATTTTGAATAGATGAAAGTTTAAATGTGTGAGACAAGGAAATGTGATATCATGAAGGGCTGGGATTGTTTTGCTATCTCATTCTTAACCTTGTTGGTGCTAATGCCCCCCTCTTCACTGTCCTTTCTTCCTCAGAGTTTGGGAACTCTTCAGAACCCCAGTGATGATCTTCCATGACCTCCATTTCTACCCATTACAACTGATAGGCTAAGTAATGAAATTGAATTGCTTTGTTTTGAGACATCTTTTCTGCCTGCCTGCAGTAATTTGTCCCTGAGGCTGGAAGCTGTAGGCACTACATTTCAGTGCTCAGGTGTATTCAATGAGTTGGGAGTAGTCAAAACATTGAGGATGTTGTTCTGCAGCTGATGTCTCTGGAAAGCTCTTGCAGGTACTAAGTACCACTTAGGGATACTGCCAGTAGGGTGCAATTCCTGGTGTCAGAAACAGGAATTTTGACAATAATGTCAAAAATAATGCAAAAGTATACTTTGTAATCATCATCATTGATTATTGTTGGTGTTGATCAAGAGAACTGATGACTGAAAACCTGAAAACTGACAACTAATGTGGAATAACTAAGGAAGGAAGGAAGGAAGGGAGGAAGGGAGGAAGGAAGAAAGAGAGGGAGGAAGGAAAGACTCTTTGTGTATAACCTTCAGATAACCTCCTATCCCAGTCCACTGGGTCAGTCAACTCTTGTTTTGGTACATTGATTTGCTATTTAGGAAAACCACATTAACTTCTACTTGACACATAAGTTTCTTCTAAGAAACACATAGATATATGATCAGCCAATATGCATCAGTAGAATGTCATATTGAGGCATATTTTCAAGTAGGTACTCTAACTTATATGGAGACACATGCTTTCAAATGTTGCTGGTAAATGTACATGTTATTACTAACTTCACAGTTAGAATGTGCTTAGGCATTAGTACACCTAATCTATACTCCACTTCTTTGCTCACTATCTATCAGATTTGTCCTAAGAAAGTAGCTAGCATCTTGGCAAGGGGCTAATGCTGAAGCTGGACTAGACAGAATATTTCATTGGTGAGAGGTCCTGTGAGATGGTGAGATATTTTAGGCTTGCACTTTGCTTCTGTACAAAATAATCTTGCCTGTTGTGTTCCGCTGCCAAAAAAATCTGATGCTGCTGGCTGGCACTGGTGTGCAGATTTTTTCTTTATTCTTGGAATAATGTTATTATTTATTTATTTACTTTTAATGGAGGCTTCCTCAGTATGGATTCTGCTTTTAGATTGTTCTGCACATATTTAGGAATATCAGTATAATTCCACAATGTTAGCTAGAAGTTATAAATACGGAAATTCAATGTAATTTACTTTTTCTTTAACCCAGTGGCCAGCCCTAATTTTTGTCATTACCTACTGGTAGAAATTATGACTTAATGACCTCATGTACAGCAAGGTGAAATCAAGTTATACAAGTCTTCCTCTGTAATATTCTTTACAATTGAGGTCTTCACAGAATCTTGGTTTTAGATTTAATAGCTTAGCAAAGTATAATATAGCTAAAATCTATCTATCTACGTGACAGAGTATTCAGAATGGTTTATTACCAATATATTGGCTAAAAAACATTGCAGGAGAAAGTGAATGGAAAATAAATAATTTCATTGTGATGTATTGCCTGTGCCACATAAATTCTGTATGATTAGAACCTTAGAAGTATAAAATAATAAAATTTGAGTTGACTGACAGTCAATTTTTCAATATTCATATTTGCCCAAAAATGTACACCCAAATTTCTGATGGTAGTAAAAGTCCAGGTGAAAAAATACTTTTATATAATCATACTCAAGGCTTCTTTAGAAAGCAATAATTGTAACAGTATTATCATAAATACTCTTCCACTAATCAGAAAACAGAACAACACTTACAAATTTTTTTCCATAATGACTGAATTATGCAAGTTAATTCAGGACAGTGGGCTGTATATAGTAAGTGTGCACAAAGACAAATGTGTGCCCTATCCACTCATTAAAATATCCAGTTTACTAAGGTATATCAGCAGTCTTTATGAACAACATGAAATAGAATAGACATTGATAACTAAGCAATTCACCTACATACACTAAATTTATATTCCTAAAATTTTTCTAAGCCTATAGCAGATCTCAATTCACAGTACTGATCTTCCTGAAACCTATACTTTGACATTCTTACTAATTATACCTGAATTGAAGTACAAGCCAAATTATTAGCTTAATAAATCTTTGTTCTTAATAGGCTGTTGAAAAGACTACCACTAACTAGGTTAATTTGCTCAGACATTCAAAAGTCAAGAAATATAAAATCTAAGGCTATGTGTGATGCTTTATTTCTAACATCCTTCCTATTTTTGTGAGAATGTTTTTTGATTATATACATTTGTTTTAGACCTGTTTTTAAAAACCTTTGAAGCTCATGTCGAAGGAAACAATCACTAAAATATGACAGGAAATAGATAACCAAGTCAGGTGCAATACAAGTTTACTGAGAAAAAAAAAGAATGCTAAAGTAACCTAATATATTTCCCTGTTAAGATTACCAATTACAAAATAAATAAACACTGTACATGTACTATTGACAAATTTTGGCTCAATAAAACACTTGCTGCAGTGCCACTTGGGAAAAAAATCAGTGTTAGTACAAAATAAATAAGTCTGCTGCTGAATGGATTAAGAATTTGATAAGTACTAGACAGCAACATGTTCTGTTGCTAGAAGTAATATCAAATGTATATAAGGTTATGAGCGAAATTCTTCAGAGACTGATAGACTAATCTTAATCGATATCTTAATGCATTTGTAAGGAAAAAATAAGTGAATGTTAATGAAAATTTCTGATGAAAAAAAGTTTTAGTCCTTAAAACTCTAGAAGGCAATCAGATATCATATAGAAAGAATTGAATGATCTCAAGCATAAGAGAAAAAAAAAGGACAACTCTAACTGTTATAAAATGCAAGCTCACAAGTTTAGGTGTTAGTAATATTTCTCTAAATTCGGGATTACTGGCTGCTAGTTGCAGAAGAGCACAAGAAACCTTTATACTCTGTGAAAATGGAGTAACCATAAGCCTCTAGGATGATGCAGAATGAAGAAGATATACTGGGTGCATATTTACATCAGAGACTTCCAGAGGAAGAGAAGGACTAGTACCAAAGACAGACACGCATAAGACTTTTCTTAAGTACAAACTGTAACAGGTTCAGAGAAGGACCAACTGAGGATTAGAGAAAATACTTTTTTTATTTATGATACTAAAGGATTCTTCTAGGTTAGGTTAGCAAAAAGAAACTTGAGAGAGAATATGATTATGGATGTCAATAAAAATAGAGGCATCAATTCAGACAGCTGTGACATTTTCCTATTCATATTATTGTCACATAGAGTGAAATAAATTGTAAGAACATGACATAAATGTCTTATTATTTAAAAGACTACAGAATTTATCCCTTTATAAGATAAAAATGCAATATATTGTACCATTCAACTCAAAGTCAGAAATTCTGAAGGCTTTCAAAATTATTATTATTCATATAAGCCTATTCAGTCCGCAGGCGTAATGAGACCTCCCATATGCTTAGATCAATGAAACCAAAGACAAATGTGTGAAGTGCACTGTTGGGAAAGGCACAGTTTGGGCAATAGTAGCCTGTCCAAAGACAGTTCCTTCATGGGGATGGGTTCAATTTGTCCTTTCTTCATGTTCCCATTGCAGTTGCCTCCCAAACAGATGGAAGCTATTTTATTATAAAAGACAAACTCCAAATAATAAAATGTATTTCTTCCAGAGGAGGATTAAGCTTTTCACCAAAACAATTTCCACCTGAGGAAACTTTAATTTTGTATACCCTTATCAGAATGGTAACAGCTGAAATGTAAACCAGAAAATGCACACCACTGAGCAAACCTGCATGAAGTTTTTTTGTCAGTCTTTTTTTGATGCAGCTGAATCTTAGGCCAACATTTTGCTTTAGCTTGTTCTGGAAATATGTCCACCTTGTCCTGAGCACAGATTATGACACCTTGGAAATGTGAAAACTTGTGCTTTCACATCCCTCATGAGTACAAATTCAACTGGAATCTACTGGTATTCATCTGAAATTTTGAATCATGGGACAAGATAGCATACAAGGTGGTACATATTCTGTTTTCTCAACCCAGAGCACTAAGGAAGAAGTTGTTGCTCTAGATCACTAGACATCAGAACAGAATGGGGTACAAGGAAAAGGTCTCAAGAGATAAAGCTAGTCATGGTGGCCTTCTGTCTAGCTAGAGGATTTTTTTTGTTGCTTAGTACAAGGCTACATCTTAACCTAGAGTTACAAAGACTTGTTCTGGTCTTCAAGCCATACAGCTGTTTAAATCAGTTCTGAATTTGCCAGATAATCTCCCTCTCCAGCATGAAAGCAGACACTCAGAGAAGAAAGGATCTGACTTTTTTATAGATTGTCACCTTTATTTTGTAGAGAGATGGTTCTGGTCTAGGGCTGGTGTTCTGGGAATTATTGCACTGAAACCTGCTCTGTTTCAGTGAGATAGTGCTAGTCCAGATACCTTTTGAACAAGTTGAAGTTTATTTGGAGAAACTATTGGATGACTTCTTACTGTTAAAAATTGTTTAAAGTTCATTAGGAAATCAAAATAAATCAGATATACATGAATACGTGGCTTGTGAGATTTCTTACACCCAGACATGAAGGAACTCAGAATTCTCATTTAACAAGGTTTTAGTTTCCTTAATGTTTCTCTTTGCTCCTAAAAATTTCAAATCCAACCTCAAAAAAATTAGACAATAATTCACATTTATAGAAATAATTTTTTTTTTTCAAAGTGCATTCTTTAGTAGTTTGCAAGCTAGGTTCTGAAATGGAAGGTTCTTTGACATCTGTGAAAAAACTTCCAGAACGCTGTAGTGTATCATATCAAACACATAATACTTCCTAAGGTAGTTGATCTTACTTGATTTAATAGGAGAAGAAAGCTTGGTAAAGTCAAGAGAATTGTTTTAGCAGTTTTTGCTTAGTAATCTTCATGGCTTTGTATTGTGATTTATAAGATATTTCCAGTTACATATGACATTTCCACATGAAATTGAAGAGGTAAATTTCTATGTCAGAAGTGTTAGATCAGTTAGGCAGACTCACCTAAAAAGTCCCGTTTTATCATACATTTGAAGTAGCCTGAATTACGCTTCTCTCAAAATTAAAATAACTTTACTATGTCTCCTGAGAAGCCCTCAGTCTCTATTTTCTACATATGACTGAGCAATGGGATCTCAGAATTTTGTTCCATATGTTTTTTTGTTTCACAATGGGCTGTGTACTTTATTCCATAGTACTTCTTAAACACCTTCTTCAGTACATCTGTAGGGAAGGGTGTGTGTGTTTGTGTGTGAGAGAGAGGAAGACTTTACTAGAAAGAAATAGTCACATAACTTAAAAATATATTGGTCCATACACAGATGGTTGTCTTCCTTGTGCCTCCATTTTCAGCCTTTTTTAAAGACCTATATGGTGAGCATTAAGTTTGTGACTCATTTTCTTCTATGGGGTCTTCTCAGTGGATATCGTTTTTGACTTGCTAAATTGATTAGGAAAAGCACTGCATTAATGCTAATCTCAGTAGTCCGATGTTTCTCTGCAGGATTTAGAAAGATGTAAATTTTATTATGGACTGATAGCTTCAGCCCTTCACCCTGTTCTGATCCCTGGAAAGAAATTCCATCAGCAAGAGCTATTGACAATCGAGTGGAAAATGAAAGCAGTGTTACCTTCAAGACTAAGGAGTTTATTATTTTTGAGTAAGGTAGTTTAAAAAGTTATTTGCACTTCTGCCTGTGTACTTACAAATGTTTATCAACATCATAAATCACGAAAGTATGATTTAATTGCAAATCCTGATTGTTAAACTTTAAATGTTAAAGCTTCCCTCACAATGTATTGATGTCTTAAGCTGTCAGTACTTGGCTGTCAGAAGGAGAGTATACAGATCTGCTTGCTAATCTGCAATGCAAATACATTGCAGTGACAGCTTGTGTTTCTATGCATTTATTTCAGTTGAGAAGCATTGCTTGGAATTGCAAGCCTTCTGATTTGTCTAATTTACGTAAATACTGTGAACATCCATTCTGTTCTCAACAGTCAAATCATAAGCAAGAAATCTAACATATTCTGTTATGAGCTGAGAATTTTCCTCTTCCTTACTATTAAGAGATTAACTTTAGCTGTAGCTAGACTTTAGTTTATGAAATTTGATAACAGATCTTCTGGTATTTCTCAAGAGGATGTGTCTTAATTCAGTGAAAATTAAGCTGCTTCATGAGCTGGAATCTGCTGGGTCAAACTCAGCACAAAATAATTTGACTTTTGGAGGATTAATAGAACACCATACAGAGCTGAGCAAATTATGAATAAACAAATCTAGCTGCATAGCAAATTTCTCTGAAGAATTATAATAAGAAACATTTCAGAAAGAGGCCATTAGGAGTGACAGACAATTACTGGTCAAAATACATCTTCCATCTTTCCTCTAGAGCTATTATTTTTCAATCATTTTTGTAAACACCAATTATATTCTCATATGCTCTTAAGTTATCGTTCTAAATTGTTTGTTGATTTGAAAATGGATACTCCCCCAAAAAAACCCAACATGCATGAGGAACAGAGGAACAGGATGAGTAGTTGTGATTCCTTTTACAATTTTTCCATGAAAAAAACAACCAGAAAACACTTGCAAATGCAGTGTTGTGTATCTATGAAAACATCCTACAATAAGATTACTGATAGGTTCTGCTAAAACTTTTTTCTCTTTGCCTATAAGAACAAAAAAAAATCAGACAGAAATTTTACATGCTAGCTCTCTGGCTCAGATTTTCTTTTTAGATGGATATTTTCATTCAGGTGTGAATTATTTCATATATGCCCATTTAAAATTCTTTACTTCCTTGAGGATTCTTCTTGTCTGTAAAATAATGGCCAAGCATTCAGAAGAATGTATCAGCAGGCTGTGAATGCTTTTCTTTTCTATCACCAGTGAATTCTGATAACTTTACTTGCGGTGTGGCAAACAAGGAAAAGTCAGTAGAATTTAATTTTATTTTCTTTGTCAGTTTGGCAGACAAAACTCAAAATCAATTACACTTACATCCTTAATTAGGACAAAATCTAGGGCGGAAGAAAATAAAGTATGTGATATCTAAATGAAATCATCAGGGAAATGCAGACACCCATGCCTTTGTAATTTTAATTCGAATTTGCTGAATTAAAGGCCCACATACACTTTTTCTAAGACAGGTATATGTTATGTGGATGTTATTACACAAGAAAGTATTGCTGCAGAAACAAATCTGTCTTGGTTAAAAAAAAAAAAAAAAGAAAGAAAAAATGCCGTTGCTTTAATAAGACCTGGTCAGGGTCAGGGTCAGGCTGAACTTGTGTTCCAGCTATTAATATTGATTTTTTGTTCTTATAACTAGTTTGCTACTTCATAAATAGAAATAATGACTCTGGCAGGGCCCCATCTCAAGTCACAACAGACTTTACACTAGAATGCAGGTTTACATAAGTGAAGCTGTACAATATGAATGATTAATAATAATAACAACTCTGTTTTCCTTATTTCTAATGTAATAACTATATGGAGAATTTATTTGAAAAAGGAAGACTGTCTCTCAGCTGCTGTGGGATCAAATATGGTAATGTTACAATTTAAGGATTAAGTTTACTATTTACCTGCACTGCAAATCTTTAATCAGAACCACTATGTTTGCATTGGCATATGTATTCCTATCCCACCTAAAAATTAACCAGAAAACAACTGACCTAGAGTTATTCTTTAACAGAGTAAATGACCTGATGTCTCCAGTGAAAGTATATGCTATAGGTACAATTTTTTCCACCAAGTAATTTGAAGGATCATTCTTTGCAGTGTTTGCTAATTGGTTATTTACCTAAGCATTGGTTACCTAAGGATGAACTCTGACCTCTGTTTCCAAAATTAAACCTGCATATTATAAAAGACCTGTATATCATGAATATACATAAAATATGATTAATTTCATTTTCTTAAGTCTTGCTACTTGGATATTTTAAATTTTTAATTTGGGTCTGGGGAGGTTTCGTGCTTCATTTGTTTCCAGAAGCAGGGAAAAATAGGTGCCCATGGATGTTATTTGAGGTATTACTGACAAAGAAAAAAGCAGGTTTTGCAACATGCATTTCTCTTTCTCTCAGAATATTTGATACACATATTAAATGTAATTATATGTTTCAGTTTTTTACTGTGCAGGTTGGGAAGAAAGGGTGATCTCTGAGTGCCAGTGACTCATTTTGGATTATTGATGAAAATAAGGTTAGTTAAAATCAAAGCTGTAGATGCATGTTTTATTAATGTAATAATGACTTAGTGACTTATTTCCACTCAGGCTGGAGATCCCCCACATTTTTCATTATTTTATAATTCTGTGCTTCTAAAGGGATTACTAGAAAGAACAAGCAAAACTTTTCAAACATATAGGACTTAATTTGCTAAACACTTCAAGTAATGGAAAAAACAACCAAAAGCAAGATGATGAAAAGTATTCTCAGCCTTAATCCTCTTGATGGCCTGTCATCAGCTGTTGATATACAGGAGTGGATTGTGCTGGCTGAAGAGTGAGCACTTTTTGAGCTAACATGTCCTGATATACTGATTTCCAACTTAAGAAACAACAAAAAGGTTTCATTCACTGACCAAAAAGCCAAGAATAGAGAAAGATGGAGACTACCCCGCTTCTGGGATGTCTAAAAGTCGTCAGAACAACTGTAGGTTTTGAGATAAAATATTACTTTTAATAAATGGTAATTTAGAGAATGTCTTTTATACAGTTTCCTGCTTAAAAAAATCTGCTGTCAGATTGTTAAAAAATAAGCAGAATGTTACCCAGATAGTCTTATTAATCTTATTAGCTACCCAGATATTTTTAACCTCTGTTAATGCTATTGATTGCCATGGATCACCTCTCCTGTGGGTTAAGAGCTCAGATCAAAGTATGTGACACAATAAATGCTGCTCGCATTTTTTAAATCCTCTGTAATGTTGTGTGTTTCTTCCAAAGCTGCCATCATGCTGATAATTATGTCATCCATCCTTCACTGTATGCATTTTATACTGCAAAGAAACATTTTTCAGGGTGCCTTAGAAACCTGTATCCTCTACAAAAGTTAGCTCCATACAGTTCTTCACATGTTTACTCTTTTCATTTGAAAATTTGAGGAGCATTTTCTGTAATATTTGAAGTTTTAGCACAGTAGGAACGTTTCAAAGCTGTGTGCTTAAACTGCCAGAGAAACAAAGATCGACATTGGGCATGATTTGTTATTGTGATATTGATGAGAAATAGCTTTTCTTTAGGAAGACATCTCTAATCAGTGTCATCAGAAGTAATGTAAGTTCCCACAGGCATTACATATTGGCAGTTCAACAATCAATAGCCATCAAGAATGCCTTACTTCCACTTCTTGTTCTGTCGGGGTTGTCCTATCCCGCTACTGCTTTGACAACAGGAAGTGCACATCTTTAACCTGCAGTGTTCTCTTGACATAAGTCAAGACTAACTTGTGCTGGAATATATTGGGTTTGCATGGCAATGTTTTGGTGGTGGGAGGCTGCAGGGGCGGCTTCTGTGAGAAGCTTCTAGAAACTTCCCCCATGTCCAATACAGCCAATGACAGCCAGCTCCAAGATGGACCACTAGTCAAGAACAAGCCAGTCAGTGATGGTAGTAGCACCACTGGGCTAACATATTTAAGAACAGGAAAAAAACAACACAACAGCACTTGCAGACAGAGATAGAGGAGTCTGAATATGTGAGAGAAACAACTCTGCAGGCACCAAGGTCAGAGAAGAAGGAGGGGGAAAAAGTGATCTAAGTGTTGGAACAGAGATTCCCCTGCAGCCTGTGGTGAAGGCCATGGTGAGGCAGACTGTCCCCCTGCAGTCCATGGAGCTCCATGACAGAATAGATCTCCACCTGCAGCCTGTGGAGGAGCCCACGCTGGAGCAGGTGGATGCCCAAAGGAGGCCATGACTCTGTGGGAATTCTGTGCTGGAGCAGGCTCCTGGCAGGACCTATGGATCCATGGAGAAAGGAGCCCATGCTGGAGCAGGTTTGGTGGCAGGACTTGTGGCCCCATGGGGGACCCACGCTGGAGCAGCCTGTTCCTGAAGGACAGCACCCTGTGGAAGGGACCTTGTGCTGGAGCAGTTCATGAGAACTGCAGCCTATGGGAAAGACTCACATTGGAGAAGTTTGTGGAGGACTGTCTTTTGTGGGAGGGACTCCACGCTGGAGCAGGGGAAGAATGTGAGGAGTCCTCCCCCTGAGGAGGGAGGAGGGGCAGAAACAAGGTGTGATGAAGTGACCACAACCCCCATTCCCCATCCCCCTGCACCACTTGGGGGAAGGAGGTAGGTAAAATCGGGAGTGAAGTTGAGTCTGTGAAGAAGGGAGAGGTGGGGGAATGGTATTTTAACATATGGGTTTAGTTCTTGTTATCTCTACACTGGTTTGATTGGTAGTAAATTTAATTTTTACCCCAAGTTGAGTATGTTTTGCCCGTGATGGTAATTGCTGAATGATCTTCCCCTGTCCTTATCTTGACCCACAAGATTCTTGTTACACTTTTCTCTCTCCTGTTCAGTTGAGGAGGGGAGTGGTAGAGTGACTTTGGTGGGCACCTGACATCCAGCCAAGGACAACCCACCACATGGATGAACATGCATATATGCTCAAGAATTAACCAGACTTCCAGAACAGACTTCAGTTGATGTATTTATTTCCTTATCTGTGTATGTTCCCTGAAAACTGGAGTGGGTCAGTTGTACAGCATTGCTTGGGCTGCAAATTAACTGATTCTCTCCAGCTTGTCTTAGAAGTTTCAGAAACCTAATTTGTATATATTTGAATTAAAGAATCCTAAGTGCAAGTTTTGTAACTGGTATAAAACTAGGCAAGAATACAACAGGTCTTGTAATGGCGTTCTGTAGTTTTATTCCTTCCATGATATGAAAGTAGCATTTTCACCAGCTCTAGGTTTCAGGCAGAACTTACTGAGACAGGGAAGGCAAGACTGACACACATCACAGTGACACACATGTTCAAGACAATGTCCCTATCAGAACAAAATGATCACAATCTCTTTGCACAAAGAAGGTGAAATAGTGAAAAAACATCTGAGGTGACATTGTGTTCCAAGAGCCAATAAGAATGACAAGAGGTTATAAAACAAACTGGGAACACTTGTGAAGCCTCTTCAGTTGAAAGGTCAGTTCACTGTTGTCTGAGAGTTTCTGAAGCACTCTCCTTTTTCAGCATTTCCTCTTTCTTGATGCACTGAAGCACAGCCTACTGTCTCCCACCTACATATCAATTGTGGCAACGGAGGAGACAGCCCCGTGTCTGCCTGTAATCACAGAAAGTAACACTTAGGAATGGGTATCATTGGAGCATGATGATGTTATATCTTTTATTGTATGATTTCTCATTTCACAAAAATATTAAAGGAAATAACAAGCTTGAGTCCTCTGAAACACCACATCTTTGAATGACTAGAAAAGGACCAGTTCTCCAGCAATGTTTTCTGAAATTGTTCAGGTAAGAGTTACTTTTCATTCCTAGTTATTCTATTCACCTCAGTCATATCATACAGTTGTGGTAAAAAGTATCAATGACTTGTTATACAGGCAGGAAGAACATTTCTCTTCCAGTGCTATTTGTTATTACAGCTGCTATACAGGCAGTATTTCTGGCATCCATGGCCACAAAGGAAAGTCAAATAAGAGGCTAGCCTGCCACTATTTTATTAAGAAGCATTAATTTGGAATTTTTTTTTTTGTCCAGAACAGGTCTTGTTAATAAACCTTCCACAGACTGCTAGAAATTTGTTTTTAGCTGACCCTGCAAAGCTGTAATAACAATCCCTTATAAAAGGAGCTTCTGTGCGTTCCTCATGGGCTTTCATCTAACAAGAAAGGCAAAGGTCTCACAAAGTTAGGAATACTGCTTACATCTTTTCTATGATCTCTGGGTCACTGGTTGAAACTTGAAGAGGTGGCCAAACTTCACAAGTTGTTGTTAGCCTGCTGATGTCAGCATTTCCTGCAGTTCCTGTTGTAAGGAAGAAAAAAGGTGTTCATCATTACTGTTCCCATAGTGCAGCACTATTTTTTAATATAACGTGCCAGTATGCAGTTCTTTCCAGTTTCATGGATAGGAATAAATTCTAATTAATTATACCTCCCAAAAGCAGGTTGAGAAAAAATTAGATTACACCAGCTTTTCTTCTTTTTTTCTTTCTATATCAAGTCCATGAAAATATGTCTGTGCCAAGGGAAGTCTCATTTGATAGTAACTTGTTAGTTATGTCTTTGTCTGTACTACATCAGGCTTAGAATACTCACTCTACAACTACTGTATCTGGTGCAGTACTTTGTTGTAAACTGAAGGAAGGAGAATACAGAAGGATCTCTTCCATCACCAGATAATTCATTCATAAGAAGACATTACATTTGCTCATGGCAGCTTTTTTCTGTGAAGTCTCCAGTTTCATATAATTTTCAAATTGTTGAGGTTTCTTTTGTCAGTGTTATCTTTAATGGTAGCTATTTTAAAAACAGAGATTCCTGATATCCAATACTTTTGGATGTTTATAGCAACTGATTTTTTCAAAGTGGATAAACAAGGGCAGGTGTCATGTGAGAGACTATCAGGGTTTAGGGCTGAAGTGCTCCTGACTTCTTGTTCTGCATTCTTTGTCTCTGGGTCAAACAAGTCATAAAACACTTTAGGTCTCTGCAGATAGTAGAAGTATTGTCTTGAAACTTTTCTCTAAATTTTTGGACTTCTGGAAGGAATGTAGAAGAAATTATGTCCAGTTTATTCTAAGTTTCCACAGAAATAATGGATGTAAAGGGAAAATTAGGTAAAACATAAAACTTACAAAGAAATATGAATGCTTATAACAAATATTTTCCTTTATAAATCCAGAAATGAAAACAGAATTTCAAGGCATACCTCTTATGATAAACATTTTGGCATCCTGTTTCCATACTTTTGCTGTTTATTGTTGATTTATTACAAGACTTCTGAATAAGAGGACATATTGGATAAGTGAGTCCTACCTAAAATGACAGAAAATCCTGCCTACAAAAATATTCCCACTCATTGGTGCTTCCGTTTTAATTTTTGCAATGCATACTGAAACTGTGTGTTTATCATTTTCCCATATCACAGGGACTAAATGAAGAGAGGAAACAAGTGAATGTGAAATAGCAGTTTCTACTGGTTGCCTGACTTGTACTTAAAAATAAGTAGCATACCTCTGTAAGGATAAAAAAGGTTTCCACATACTAGATTGTGTATTTATCTAATGATTTTTATGTTATTGTGTGTGTCAGCAGAGGAGATGAGGTGAGACTTGGAAAGAGTCTTTAAACAGTAAGAAATTAAGACTTACTAAGGGATGGTGAAAACTGGCAAAAATTATTTTGATTTTAATTTCAAGGAAAATTTTAATTTTTAAGTACAATATCTCTATCATACAAAACATGGGGAATTCATCTTCAGTAAAAAAAAAAACCACAAACACAAAAAACCCCACCAAAAAAACAACCGAACAACCAACCAAACAAAAAGAACAACACAAAAAGTAAAATCTTCATTTAAAAACAAAACCAGAGAAACCCAGGTGTCCTTCCAGACTAAAGACTGGAAAAATCATACAGGAAGTCTCTGGAAGAATGAATGAAATTATACATAGTCTATAACTCTTACAGTGGGGTGCTTTGTTTGTTTGGTTGGTTTTTTTTACTTGCAGGGAGAATCTCCAGGGCAACACAATGTAAAAGTGTCAACTGAATCTAAATAGTTACCTTATAGTAATTACCAAATTGCAAGAACTGCAAAATTTTTAGAGAGAGGTACTATCTGTACATAAATTTGGACATCTGCTGGGAAGCTTATCTCCCCCTACTTTTCATATATTATGCTATGCAGAATTTCAAATTTCCCTGTCCTTGTGAAACCACTGACAAAGCCATCAATATCTTGTATGATATTCACAACTACCAGTGTTAGTACCTCTGTCCTCCCAGCTCTTTAGCCTCTCTTGAAGCACACTGAAAAACAGAGTAGAAAATTGTGCTGTACTATTCGTCAGATTTTAGTACTGGACTGGTGTTTCAAGGATAAATAAATTATATACTCAATCCCTGTCACACGGAAACTGAGGTGTCATTGAACTAATGGGCATCTTCAGAAAATGACTGTCAATTAAATATGTTATTTTAGGACAGTAATAGAAGTAATTATCTTTTATGCCAGGAGAGAAAGAATTAGCACTGAGAGGCCATGATGAGTCCATAGAATCAGTCAATAAAGGAAATTTTCTACAGTTACTTGACCTGATTACAAAAGATGATGTTATAGTAAATGTCGTGCAGCAGCATGTAGTACAAAATAAGCCAACAGCATCAACAGGTTGAATGTTTTTCAGAGTAAAAAGGTTGCTGGCAACTATAATTAAATTGATGGGATTTGGGGGAATAATATGAACAACTACCATAAGATCAGTTTTCCAGTATAATAAAGGAAGCTAGTATTTATGAAAAAACCTCAACCTGGGAATTGTTACAGTGTCCTTAGAAGACAGGCTTGGGAGGGAAAATTAAGTGAGTATTTGGATATGAGGAGTTTGATATTCATTGGCCATCGTCAATCTCAGGGAATCACGCCAGTCAGAGCCAGCATATAGACCATGCATCTATTCCAAATGGAGAACTTCACAGAATCACAGAATCATTAAGGTTGGAAAAAATCTTTAAGATGATCAACCATCAACCCAGCACCACTATGCCCACTAAACCATGTCCTAAAGTGCCATGTCCACACAAGTATGTGCAGATATTAACATACAGGTTGATATAAGCATATATGACTGTAAATAGGATACAAATCAATAAGTAAACTTACTTTCACTATGATTTTGGTGGGTGTTTGTGGAAGGTAGGATAGTTGTTTAATTCCTGACTGAATCAGAGTTGTTATTAATCTGGGTTAACATGGTAATGCCATTTGTTTTGCCACATTTGCCTCATCAAAGAGATGAACTAATTCTCCATTTTTGAAGTCTTATGAACCGACTTCCTCAATTAGTTAGAGGTAAATAGGCTTGTAGTGGGGAACAAAGAGGGGAAGAGAAAATGACAGAGGATCACTATTATTTCTGAGTGGTCTCAAAGCAGAGAGAGCACACATGGACCAGCAGGATGGGCTCTCTTGGGGAAATGCAGCCAGAGAACCATGTTCTTCAGGATCAAGGAAAGTGTCTGTGGCAGCAAGGAGGGAGATCATGCACCTCTGATGCGGTTGAAGTCCAACAAACGCATGCTTTTTTTCTCTTTCACTTTTTCACTTTTTTTTTTTTTAATTCCCATGAATGTGCTGTCTGTTGTGGATGCACTTTACCTCCATCAACTCTGAGGGCTAATTTAGGAGTTTGTATAATCAGTCAGAAGTGAGAGAGGTACTTAGCAGTGGGAGCCAGGAAAGCCCTCTGATACATAGGAAAGGAGGAAAGATGTTCCTGATCCTCTGAAATCCTGAGGGAGTTCATGACGTGCAGAAATCCATGTACCAAAATTAAAAATGTAATGATAACCTTCTGTCTAGAAAGAGATCTCCTTCAGGCTAGTACTGAGTAGGAGTTTATAGCTTACACAACTATTGTAGTAAGATTTTATGAAACTTACTCCAGTTGACCTGCAAGGGGAGAAGGTGTGGGGTGGCTGCAGAGGTGCACAACCCATGAAGGGGAGGTGAGAGGCACCCTTCGAGTACGCACTCACCTCTGGAGTAAATGAGCAGAAGGGTGCTTTTAAGTGAGGAGGAAAGGCATAGTAAAGTCACAGTAAGGTACAGGGGATGTCAGATAATAGTGTCAAAAGGCTTTTACTCAGACAGTGTTTTCATTTTGCTTCTTCCCTCCCCAGTTGCTAACAGAGGTGGCCAACAGACACAACAGTTTGTGCAACAATTCATTGATCCTGATTTAAGATAGAGTCATAGAATCGTAGGATCATTAAGGTTGGAAAAGACCTTTAAGATCATCAAGTCCAACTGTCAACCCAACACCACAATGCCCATTAAACCATGTTGCAAAAGGCCACATCTACATGTTTTTTGAACACCTCCAGTAATGGCGACTCCACCACCTCCCTGGGCAGTCTGTTCCGATGCTTGACCACTCTCTCCATAAAGACATTTTTCCTAACAACCATCCTAAACCTCCTAGGGCACAACTTGAGGCCATTTCCTCTTGTCCTATCAATTGTTACTTGGGAGAAGAGACCAACACCCACCTCACCACAACTCCCTTTCAGGTAGTTGTAGAGAGCAATACAGTCTCAGCCTCCTCTTCTCCAGACTAAACAACCCCAGTTCCCTCAGATGCTCCTCATGAGACTTGCTCTCCAGATCCCTCATCAGCTTTGTTGCCCTTCTTTGGACACGCTCCAGCACCTCAACATCCTTCTTGTAGTGAGGGGCCCAAAACTGAACACAGGATTCAAGGTGTGTCCTCACCGGTGCCAAGTACAGGGGCATAATCACAGGTCAGGAAGCTGTTGGCCTTCTTGGCCACCTGGCCACACTGTTGGCTGTGTTCCTGTTCATGTTCAGCCAGCTGTCAATCAGCACCCCCAGGTCCTTTTCTGCTGGGCAGCTCTCCAGCCACTCCTCCCCAAGCCTGTAGCGTTGCATGGGGTTGTTGTGACTGAAGTGCAGGACCCGGCACTTGGCCTTGTTAAACCTCATACAGTTGACCTCAGCCCATCGATCCATCCTGTCCAGATCCCTCTGCAGAGCCTTCCTGTCCTCTAGCAGATCAATACTCCCACCCAACTTGGTGTCATCGGCAAATTTACTGAGGGAGCACTCGGTCCCCTCATCCAGATCATCAATAAAGATATTGAACAAGACCGGCCCCAAAATTGAGTTGTGTGGAACACCACTTGTGATCAGCCACCAACTGGATTTAACTCCACCACAACTCTCTGGTCTCAACCCTCCAGCCAGTTCCTCACCCAGCGAAGAGTACACCTGTCTAAGCCACAAGCCATCAGTTTCTCTAGGAGAATGCTGTGGGAGACAGTGTCAAAGACTTTCCTAAAGTCCAGGTAGACAACATCCACAGTCTTTCCCTCATCCACTAGGCAGGTCACCCGGTCATAGAAGTACTGGTTGGTCAAGCAGGTTGGTCAAGCAGGACCTGCGTTTCATGAACCCTTGCTGTCTGGGCCTGATCCCTTGGTTATGACGCAAATGCCCTATGAGCGCCCTCAAGATGAACCGCTCCATAATCTTCCCCGGTACGGAGGTCAGGCTGACAGGCCTGTAGTTCCCAGGATCCTCCTTCCGGCCCTTCTTGTAGATGGTGTCACATTGGCAAGCCTCCAGTCTTCTGGGACCTTCCCTGTTAACCAGGACTGCTGATAAATGATGGAGAGTGGCTTGGTAAGCTCCTCCACCAGCTCCCTCCATACTCTTGGGTGGACCCCATTAGGCCCCATAGACTTGTGGGTATCCAGATGGCATAACTGGTTGTTAACTCCTTCCTGCTCGATTACGGAGAGTTTATTTTGCTCTCCATCCCTGTCTTTCATCTCAGGGAGCTGAATACCCTGAGGATACATGGTCTGGCTATTAAAGACAGAGGCAAAGAAGGCGTTAAGTACCTCAGTGTTTTCCTCATCCTTGGTAACAATGTTCCCCACCAAGTCCAATAAAGCATGGAGATTCTCCTCGGCTCTCTTTTTTGTTCATATATTTGTAAAAACATTTTTTGTTATCCCTTGCCAGATTGAGCTCTAGCTAGGTTTTTGGCTTTCTAATTTTGTCTTTGCATGACCTAACGATATCCTTGTACTCTTCTTGAGTTGCCTGCCCCTTCTTCCAAAGGTGATAAACTCTCCTCTTTTCCCTGAGTCCCAGCAAAATCTCCCTGTTCAGCCAGGCCAGTCATCTTCACTGCCAGCAGGCACATGGGGACTGCCTGCTCCTGCACATTTAAGATTTCCTTCTTCCTTCCATCTTTCCTGAATCCTTTTGCCCTTCAGGACTGTCTCCCAAGGGACTCTCTCAACCAGTGACCTGAACAGACTGAAGTCTGCCCTCTGGATGCCCATGGTAGTGGTTTTGCTGAGCCCCCTCCTTAGTTCACCAAGATTTAAGAATTTTATCATTTCATGGTCACTAAGCCCTAGATGGCCTCTGACCATCACATCTCCCACCAATCCTTCTCTGTTTGTAAACAGCAGGTCAAGCAAGGCACCTCCTCTTGTGCGCTGACTTACCAGCTGTGTCAGGGAGTTATCTTCCACACACTCCAGGAACATCCTAGGCTGTGCTGTGTTGCATTTCCAGCAGACATCTGGTAAGTTGAAGTCCCCCGAAGATCTTCCAAATCAACTGGGAAAGTCACTGGAGGCTGGTGGAGCACTCCTGGCAAGCTTTTGGGGAACTTCAGGGCACCTGCTACTGCCAGGACAGGTGAGAATTACAGGAGGCCTCGACTTCTAGCAAGCTGTTCTTCCATCTGGGCACCAATGATATCAGCTGGAGAAACAGCACAGCAGGAATTAAGGACCCCAGAAGGTTTCTGGAGAGTATCAGTGACAGCTTCCTGACCTAAAAGATGAAAGAGCCAAAGAGAAGAGGTGCTCTGCTGGATCTCATACTCACAAACAATTAATGACTCACTGCGGGTCTGAAGGTCCTTGGTGGAGGCAGCCTTGACTGCAGTGACTGCAAGATGGTGGAATTCAGGATCCTGAGAGGCAGGAGCAATGCAAAAAGACATCACAACCCTGGACTTCAGGAATGCAGAATTTGGCCTCTTCAAAGACCTGCTTGGAAGAACCCCAAGGGAAATGGTTGTGGAGAGGAATCCGGGAAAGCTCATTGATTTTTCAAGGATCACCTACTCCAAACTCAGGAATGGCTCACCCCCATATTTTGGAAATCAAGCAAAGGTGACAGAAGGATGAATGGATGGACAAGGAGCTCCCAAGAAAACATACAAAGGAAGGGAGGTGACCTGAGAAGAACGCAGTGAGACTGAGTGTGCAGGTATGGGGTTAGAAAAGACAAAGCCCATCTGGCGTAAAATCTGGTGAGGGACAAAAAGGACAAGAAGAAAGATTTCTACAGGTACATCAGCAGCAAATAGTCTTCCACAGGCAACATGCAGGGCCACTGCTGAATGGCACAGGATACCTGGGCATAAAGGATAATTAAAAAGCCAAGGTACTCAGTGCCTTCTTCATGTCTGTCTTTATTGGTAAGACCAGCCTCCAACAATTCCTAGGCCCCTGAGACCACTGGGGAAGTTTGGCGCACTGGAAACTTTTCCTCAACTGGGGAAGGACCAGACTAAGAAACATTTAAACAAACTGATTGCACACAAGTCCACATGTCTTCATGGGATGCACCCACAATTGCTCAGGGAGCTGGCCCATGTCATTGTGAGAACACTCAATCATCTTTGAGAGACCCTCAAAGAGAGATTGGAGAAGGTTTCTGAGAATTGGAAGAAATCAAGTGTCACTCATCTTCAAGAAGGGTAAGAAAAAGGATCCAGGTCAATAGTTTAAATCTGGTAGTTACTGAATTGCTACACAGCAGTTCAATTTGCTCTACCATTTCAGGTCTAGAAGTCTGTTGTCCCCCACTAGTCTAGCAATACTTTCAATGATGAGCCTGCATATGCAACTTTTTTGTTGTATTTGCCAGTCATTTTTCTTCGATCACACCTCTGGCAGATTTCTTGGTCTACTGAACTCCTTTCTGTCTATTTAATTAATTAAATGTATACTATTTCTCTGTGCTTATAAACATCCTTCTTCAAGGTGCCAGACACACACATCTTTCTGTGAATTGTTTAACAGCTCTTGCAGTTAGCACCTTTCTGTAGAAATCTCCCCACTTGCTCTTGTCTTTGTAACTTTCCAACTATTAATAATGCTATGACATGGAAATTCATGTTTTAAGGTTGGTAGTAATTCTTTTGATGTGACTGGAAACCATTTTATTGACTTAAAATTGCATTAGTTTAGGTCCACACCGAACACACTTTCTTTGGTCTTTCAGATTCTGTATTTTCTAATATGGTGTGGGGTTTAGTTCAGTCTTTTAAAGCATGATTTGACAATCAAACACTGCCTTTATCCTTAAGTTTTCAGAAACTATATTTTTGTAATCATGTTTATTTCTAGGTCACACAGTCACAGAAACTTTAACACTGGTAGAACAAACTCT
This sequence comes from Phaethon aethereus, assembly GCF_964289735.1. Lineage (NCBI taxonomy): Eukaryota > Metazoa > Chordata > Aves > Phaethontiformes > Phaethontidae > Phaethon > Phaethon aethereus. The sequence goes on along the minus strand of NC_138577.1, from coordinate 34,071,845 downwards.
CTCTTCAATTCAACATTATAATTGAAGCTTTATCCCTTACTGTAAAAAGTTAGACAGGTCCTGGAGTTCATGCAGTGATGACTATGAACAATACCATAAGCAGCAGGTTATAAAGGACAACAGGGACACTTTTCCCTAGATTTTTTATACAGGAGATACATATACAGGAGATTCAAATTAATGGGCACTGTATAACTAAGAAAACTGTGCATGTTTCCTTGACCTAATGAATTGTCTTCTGAATAACTAGATCTAAAATATTCAGTGGACCTGATCTGATACTGAACTTATTTTTGGCCATATGAACAAAAACACAAGAACCTATTCTGATGCCTTGAACATTAAAGCAACCTTTAAATGTATCTTCCTGTTTTAATTTTTGAAAGATTAGTGTGTCTAGTGGATTTAATACATGTCTAACAGGTTGGGAAGCATGGTGGTAAGGAATTTGGTAAAAGCCTGGAATACTTTTAAAACTTTTCTTAGTAATATATGTTGGAAAGTAAGTAATTCTGGATTTGGATTGTCATTTCTTGTCTGGGTGTTTTTGACTCTACATCTATCTAAATTCCCACTAGACAGCAGCTTGAAATAACTTCTATCTCTTTTGTGAACAGTTTTGAGGGCTTTTTTTCTTATTCTTCACTACAGAAGAGCTTATTTCTATCTCTGGAGTGTCTTGAAGTTGTAGCATCAGCAATATAAGATACTGAAGCAACCAGAGCTTGACAGAAATTTGAAAATAGCTATTCCTACTATTAAAATTGGAATTCTAGCACCAGAAGTAGCAGAGATGAGACAGATGTCAGTAAAAGGAGCTACCACGGAGGAAATACAACAGTTTGACTCTACCCAGGTTCTGCTTTTTCAGAGAAGACAGCATTATTCCCTGCTTACATGCAATATTCATAGACTTCAGAATACCTAGATGATACTGAAAACTGAAAATAGGCAGCAGCTGAAAGACAGTTACAGAGTCACAGAGTCACAGAGTCACAGAATAGTTGCGATTGGAAGGGACCTCTGGAGACCATCTGGTCCAGCTCCCTGCTGAAGCAGGGTCTTCTAGAGGAGGTTGCCCAGTGCCAAGTCCAGATGTCTTTTTAATATCTCCAAGAATGGAGATTCCACAACCTTCCTGGGAAACCTGTGCCAGTGCTTGCTCACCCTCACAAGTAAATAAGTGTTTCTTGTGTTTCGGTTTGTGCCCATTGCTTCTTGTCCTAATCTTCATCCTCTTGGGCCAAAACATCCTCTTTGCAGCCTTGCGATCTGTAGCAGGTGTCAAGAAGAGATATTTGAGATTCTTTTGACTACTGGTAGAAGGAGTGCTTTTCTCCATATGCAAGATTGCAACTTTCTCCATAAGCAAGTTTCTCCAAGCTACAGGTGTGAGGCTAAATATGACACTGCACTACTCAGCAGTGTTGCTGGCCACATGCCCTTGGGGCTCTACTGAGTTATGTTCATTGTGTCTAGCAGGCACTTTATCTTTCTTCCTATGTAGAACTATTGCTAGACCATAAACTATACAATGGACTTTGCCACCTTTTAGTGGCAGAGAACATTCATGGAGGAAAAAATAAGGTGTGTTTTGAAATGGAAGAATTTCATGTAAAGGACAAATTATTAGCCCTCTAACCCATGTGATCCTCTAGCAAAGGAATTATTATTTACTCTAAGTGGCCAAATGGTTAAGCTCATACCATGGAAATGGTGATAAAGGAAATTGCTCTGGCATGAGCTGAGTTTTCTGCTTATATGTCCCATAGTTTCTCTTTGATAATAGACAAGAAGCATGTAACATGCATTTCAGCACAGGGATTGCCCATATAGCACTGTACTTCCAACAAATCTTTTTACAGTCAGTCTAAACCATTATTATTACTCTATTGCAACATGATATTTTCAGCTATTAAATGTCAAACTGCAACTTCAAAAACATAAGTAGGTCTTTTTTAATTATCATCTTTTGCTCATAAGTGAGACTATTTATAAAAAGAGTATTTATTTATAAATAAATCTGTATTTATTTATTTAGATAGAAATGTATTATGTGACTTATTAAAAGTTACTCAACTAATTTACACAAAAACCTTGGGAATAAAGCTGGGAAGGATGTATCACTGATTGTGACTATGATCCATCTGCAGGACAGAATTGTCTTTTGCTAGGAGAAGCAAACACTGAGAAGCAATGTTGGAAGTCCAAAGGCACTGGGTGCAAGTATTTACTGTGAAGCTCAACAGATGTTTCTCTGAGGATAATCATGTAATTAACACAACCAAACACCACAAAAGTCAAGTTCACATCCTTTTTCATGCATACCCAAAAATCAGACCTGCATCAGAAGTTGCCCATTTCTAATGCCCTCTGTTTTTGTATATGAGAGGGAAGATGAACGAGCTGAGCCTGTTCATCGTTTCTTTGGATTCCATAAGCATGGAAAGTTCTTCACAGTGATTTAGCAGTAAGGCATGGGCTAGAGCCTGCTATGTTCTTCCTTTCTTCCTGCAGAAGCTGACACAAGTACCGAAGTAGGAATATAGGACAGAAAAGAAAACTCTGCTCCTTCTTACTCCAAAAATGCTGTACCTTTGTGCATAGCATTACAGTGTGTACTGGTCTTTACCCCTTGAATTGAGGCTAGGACACAGAACAGTGATGTGCCATTTCTCAGCTCAATTTCCTTAGGCAAAATGTGTGGTTCAGTTTTGAAGCTGGTTTTTTCCTCATATTATGTGTGTAGCTCCCTTCTTTTTCTTACTTTTTTTGAATCCTTTGCCAAATGTCGTTGAAACTCACCAAAGGATTGGATAGTTCAAGGGAGTAGTTACTGAAAACAAGGTAAGCATACACTTAAGCCTTATTAAGAAACACAATAGCCACATAAGGCAGGAAGCTATTCATAACCTAACTGAAAGAAAAAAATTCAATGAGCTATGACATACTAGTAGACATCAGAGAATCTGTCCACAATCTAGGCAGTGAAGTTTCATTAATTCCTCCATGTATAGAACTACTAGTTTTCCTAATGTAAAATCTGACCCTGTTCAACCTCAATTCCAGTTGTTACCTCCAGGAATATTGTGACTTCAAAAAAAAGCCAACAAACCAAAAAAACCAGAAAACCCCCTTCTTTGTTCCTTGTGGTATAGAAGCTCCCTTAGGTCATACTTGTGAACAAAAAGAACCTAGATCTGCCACCTTTAGTTCTATAAGCATGTTAGACATAACAAAGCAGGAATACTTAGCTTTCATGAAAAGTGCAGGAAGAGGAAAATATTGCTCTTGTGCTGACAGCGATATCTTTGAACAGAAAAATCTGTAGTCAGCTCTGAAACATTCTGATGTCAATTACAGTTTGAAAGTGGTATTTTTTGGCTGGGAAATTTAATAACCTTGGGAAATGTAATAACCTGCATAATTATATTATATGTACTTTAATTATACTATATGTACTACATTATATGTACTTTTACAAGTGTACTTAATATCATAAAGAAGTGAGAGGAGATGGCTGTAGGACTTTATCTATACCTCTCAGTGTATACGTTGTTCCTGAGTATTTGAAGAATGCAAATGTCATTCCTGTTTTCAAGAAAGGCAGGAAGGAGGATCCAGGGAACTACAGGGCAGTATACCTCACCTCAGTCCCTAGGATGGTGATGTAACAAATAATCCTGAGGGACACCAAGTTCACCATGAGCAAGCATTGTGCCCTTGCAGCACAGAAGCCCAACAGCCTGCTGGGTTGTGTTAGGAAGACCACTGCCTGCAGATCAAGGAACTTAATTCCTATTCTCTACTCTGCCTGTTAAGACACATCCAGCTGCTGTGTTCAAATGTGGGCTCCCCACTACAAGAGAGACACGGACATACTAAAATGGGTGGAGCAGAAGATCACAAAGATGATGGACTGGAGCATCTGTCATGTGATGAGAGGCTGAGAGCACAGGGAATGTTAGTTGGAGAAGAATTGGCTCAGGGGGATCTTATCCATGAGTATAAATACCAGACTGGGAGACCCAGACTCTTTTCAGTTGTCATGACAAGAGGTAATGGGCATAAACTGAAAAAAAAGGAAATTCCAGTTCAATATAAAATAACTTCTTTCCTGTGGTTGTAGAGTCAAACTCTGGCACAGGTTTCCCAGGGAAGCTGTGGAACCTCCATCCTTGGACATATTCAAACTTGCCTGGACATGCCCCTCCCTGAGCAACCTGTTGTAGCTGACCCTGCTCTGAGCAGGAGTGGGACTGGGCTATCTCCTGAAATGAGATACAGCACTGTGGTGCTGTAAATCTGTGATTCATATGTCTGTGTGTTTCTATGTGTAGTCATTCTCAAAACAATTGCAGCCTTGTTGGAAAAGTCAATAGTTGTGAAGGGCAAAACAGATTCTGGCTGAAGTGCTATAGAACAAAACTGCCCTGGGAATGGCCAGCAAATGCTGTGGGACTGGCAATGGAGTAAGCAGGAACTTTTAAGTTTAGTTAAAAAGAATGAAAAAAGCAAAGCACTGAAATGTAAAAGGTTAAGGACAGCTGTTTTTGAAGAGTTTAGTGCACTGCCTGCTGGCCTGGTTTAAGCAAATCGGAAGAGAAGGTGTTTCCTTATCTGGAATGCTAATGAGGGAGAAGCTGAGTGCTTTGCTAAGCAGAATTGTGGCCTGCATGATAATTTGTGAGCCTCTGACAGTGGTTATGCTGCTTCAAAAGATTCTGTGACATCCTCAAATTCAAAATTATGGGAGGATGACAATTCAGTCACCAAATAAACCAATGGGCTTTCAACTGACTTTAAATAGTCAGGAGAAAATGTGAGCTGTAAATCCATAACAGTCATAAATTTAGTCTTTTTTAAGAAAATGTGATCGTAAGATTTCAGCAATAGTGTACAAGAGTTAAATGAGCGAAAGATGGGTTTTATGGTATGGCTATTTGGAACAGTTTGCAATTTTTTCCTATGAAATTATCAAGCAAACTGTAAGAAATTATTCTAAATCCACTACTATACCTGGTTTTCCTGTAGCACAGTCACTTCTTGAACTGCTGGCAAACAGAAACAAATTGCCCATAGATCTGAAGAAGATTTGTGGCTCGGTTCTGGGGCCGGTCTTGTTCAATATCTTTATAGATGATCTAGATGAGGGAATCGAGTGCTCCCTCAGTAAGTTTACAGATGACACCAAGTTGGGGGGAAGTGTTGATCTGCTGGAGGGTAGGAGGGCTCTGCAGAGGGATCTGGACAGGCTGGATCGATGGGCAGAGGCCAACTGTATGAGGTTTAATAAGGCCAAGTGCAGGGTCCTGCACTTTGGCCACAACAACCCCATGCAACGCTACAGGCTTGGGGAGGAGTGGCTGGAGAGCTGCCCGGCGGAAAGGGACCTGGGGGTGCTGGTTGACAGCCGGCTGAATATGAGCCAGCAGTGTGCCCAGGTGGCCAAGAAGGCCAACAGCGTCCTGGCCTGTATCAGAAATACTGTGGCCAGCAGGAGTAGGGAAGTGATCGTGCCCCTGTACTTGGCACTGGTGAGGCCGCATCTTGAATCGTGTGTTCAGTTTCGGGCCCCTCACTACAAGAAGGATGTAGAGGTTCTTGAACATGTCCAAAGAAGGGCAACAAAGCTGGTGAGGGGTCTGGAGCACAAGTCTTATGAGGAGCGGCTGAGGGAACTGGGGTTGTTTAGTCTGGAGAAGAGGAGGTTGAGGGGAGACCTTATCACTCTCTACAGCTACCTGAAAGGGGGTTGTGGTGATGAGGGTGTTGGTCTCTTCTCCCAAGTAACTAGTGATAGGACAAGAGGAAATGGCCTCAAGTTTCACCAGGGGAGGTTTAGATTGGATATTAGGAGAAATTTCTTCACTGAGAGGGTAGTCAGGCATTGGAACAGGCTGCCCAGGGAGGTGGTGGAGTCGCCATCTCTGGAAGTGTTCAAAAAACATGTGGATGTGGCGCTTCAGGACATGGTTTAGGGGACATGGTGGTTCTGGATTAATGGTTGGACTTGATGATCTTGAAGGTCCTTTCCAACCTAGTGATTCTGTGATTCTGTGATTCTTTGTCATCCTTAGTGTTCAGCTTACAAGTAGCTGTCTAAGATACCCACGATGACTGCCAGAACTGAAGTACTAGATAGATAAATTGAAAGTATTTTCATACTTGCCGACAAATAGCACACTCAGCCCACAGATCATAGTCAACTTCTGACTTCGAAGGGAAAATTTAGGAAAATGTGATAGGTGTTTTTATCTTCAAATATTCTGACCTCTTATTTTGAAGGTCTTTATTTCAGGAGGAGCTAGATTTTGATGTTAATGGAGAATGTGTACTTCCTCCTCCTCTCAACTGAAAGCCATGGGATGAGACAGAAACATATTCAGCACATGTGGATGATACCTGCACTGAAGAAGGAGTTGGCTCTTTCTTGTCTGGAACCAGCTTTGCAGTTAGAAAAAGGGTGAGCAAGGAGGGCATGAAGGGGGAGGACTGTTATTTTCCTGAAAGTGTTGAAAGTCACTTAAGACAATCAAGTTGATGTCAATGTTACACCACGACATAAAATCAAATGGAGTGGCCAGTGAGCACTGTGTCAGATTCAGTGTTTAATCTGTAAAGCTAGGAAAGTAACACTACAGAGTTCTCCCAAAATGATCATGAACAGCCATTAACACAGCACTAAATATAAGCATAAGAGGATTAGTCTGGTTTTGAATTGTCTAATCTTTCCATATCCACACTACAAACAAAAAGTAGGAAAGGGAGCTTTTATTTTGTTTGTATAACAAAAAAATTAAAGTGCATGTATGCGTAACCTCAGATTGGACTGATTTCTCAGATCAGATCTTTTTGGGAAGGGGAGGGTGCAGTGCCAAATTTGTGCATTGCACCAAAAGAATGTTTTTTTGGAGTGGCTTAAATTAAAAACATTATAAAACAGTATGAAATGAACAGATCATAGTGTAATGATGTTGATAACCTTTCACCCCTTTTCACATCACCATTACCCAGGACAAATACGATATCTCGTACAAATTACTTGTCTAGATAGGCATGTATTATCAGTATTTCTAGCAACAGTGAAAAAATATTAAAACTGCTTAAAAAAATCATTAACAAAAGCCTTGCTGCTAGTTCAAAGGACTTTCTATAAGCATATAAGCACTACTGCTACAGGATATGCTGTGAAAGCGGCTCATATTTTTTAAAGAATAAGGTCACTCCATGAAGGCTCATGTCAATGAAGAGATAGTTTCATGTCACAGACTGTTCAGGGGCACAATCAACAAAATAAAAAAGCTATATTTATCCAAGCATATCCTGTATATCCTCTATAGCCAAATATATCTTTTATGCACCACCTTTTACCAAAGTGTGGGGTATGTTGATTGATGGTGAGATATATTAGCAATATTTTCTCCTACTGATGTATCAAGTTAGACTGAATGCTGGTTGATACATAGAACATGAATGATGCCTCCAGACTGCATTTACCTGCTGATGTCCTTCCGTTTGGGTGGTGGTTCTTCGATGACTGCTTTACTGTACCTTTTAAAGGTGTCATGTGCTTGGAGCACTTGGACGTCTTTCATTAAATGCTCGTTGATTTGGTCCCTGGGTGAGGTTTAGCTGATGACTCTAATAGCTTATAGTGGATTGGGCTTTGTGGGTTGTTTTTCAACATGGTGGGGTTTTTTTGGTTTTGTTTTGTGAAAAATAATGGAAGCATTAT